>NC_045778.1:35189660-35492690 GCF_008692025.1 Phocoena sinus
ACTCATGTCTGATGAGCTTGTCAGTTAAGGCCATTGCTTCTCTCTCTGTGAAGTCCTCCCTGATCTCAGGTCTTTTCTAGGAAGTAGTAGTCATTCTTTCCCATTTCCCATCATGAAAATGTACATCTCTTTGTTACCCCACCACCACATTTTAATAGCTATCTGTAGACTATCTCTACCAGCATCATTCATCTCTGTAGTCTCAGAACCTGATAAATGACTGAGATGCATTAGATATTAGATGCTCAGCACCTATTTGGTGAATTAACAGGTGTATGCAGATCTATTCACTAGCAGACAAGGCCATGAGTCAGAACAGAAACATCATGTTCGGAACATCACACTGGCAGAAACAGAGCATTCTGGAAATGGAGCTGCCCAAGAAGGATGTGGAAGAGGCACTTACTGCAGACTCCTTATGTGCTACATGGAACCACCCCAGTGCACTTCTCAACCGGAGCAGTAGAACTACAGATGTGTGCATGTCCTGCCGAAGCCAGGGCCCTTTGTTACGGAACTAAATACACACCTGGCCCAGGAGCCAGAGAAGCAGAAGGAAGCTCCAGGGGAAGGGGAAGCAGTTGAAGGCTCAGCTGCAGACTCACGCCCACAAGGTGCGTCAGCTGATCAGCATCAATGTCTGTGAGCTTCAGGATGTCCACTGCTTCCTTTCTGCCTCCACATCTAAGCATCTCCCTGTGGTTTACTCAGACCAAAAACACAGAGGAAAGGGGACTTAGGGAAGTGTAGTTCAGCCTAGCCAAGCTGACACCTTGTTACAAAGCCACCACACCCAGAAAAGTTGATGCTGGAGTTAAAGAAGAGGATCTTAGAAACTCTGAGTTTGCGTCACTCTTATCGGAGCTAGATTCCTGATACATCTAAATGATGTTGGATTTCCTGAGACAATTCCACAGTTAACTCATCTCTCTTAATAAGAGGCAGTCAAATCCTGAGCCTCAGCTATAACAGCCTCTATTGATCCTTTTAAACCGAGACACAGGCTCAAGGTGAAGTTGGACATAGCCCTTCCTCCTAAGATGGAAAATTGAAGGCCTGCCAGCCCTGGCTCAGAGAACAATCCAGTGCTCCAAAGACTGTGGAACAGGAATAGCAAGTCCAATCCTATCACTAGGTTTTGCTTTACTATATGCACACTGAGGATTGCTTCACTGATTAATGATAGTAGGTAGATGGATGGATGGATTCACGTCTAATTATTTGTATAGCACATAGTATCTACAATATAAAAACAAAATAATTGCTCACAATTTCACCCATTCTAAGTTCAGAATTTCTCCTGAGTATCTTCGCACAGAGACCATATGTGATAAAATCAACAGTCCTCAGCAACATTCTGACAGAACTCACAATAATATATTTCACAGAGCTATTCCTTATGGTGTCCTTCAACTTAATCAAATGGTACCACGCAAAAGCACAGTTTAATATAAGTGGTTTATAGGTGCCCAGTATGATGTACCTGAGCTGGAACAACATTTTAATATATTAAATGGTGTGTTACTGCTTTTCTTGATGGTATTTTTTCTTCCCTGGCCCTCCCCAGTGAAACCTCAGAGAAGGGTTATTAGATCCTTTTAAAGCTTTAAAAACCCTAATCCTGAGAGGACACACGGCATCATAAAGGAAAAAAAAAAAAAAAAGCATGTTAGGGCAGAACACGGCTCCACCCTCAGCCACATGCTAGACAAAGTTCCCCAGAGCACAGAGAGCAAAGAGGCCAAGAGGGACATGGCATGGAGCAGAGGTTGATAAAGTTGCGGTTGAGGTGACCAAACCTCAAGGGAATAAAGAGGCAGAAAAGGAAAAAGTTAATCAGTCTGAACAGGCTAGGACATGCTACAGTAACAAACAACCTCCAAATCACAGAAGCTTCAAACAGCAAAGGTTTATATCTGTTTTTTCTATGTGCCTGTCAAGGATTATTTGGAGAACTCTGTTCATTTCAGTTATTCAGAGACCCGGGCAGACGGAGCAGCTACCATCTTGAATGTGGCCAGCTGCTTGTCAGAGGAAGAGAAATCACTGTTCTCAATCTGAAGATTAAATACTCCAGCCAAGCTGATATATAGCCCATCTACTCAAAACTCACTGGCCAGAGGTGGCCATACGGCCCTGCCCAACCTCAAGGGTCCAGAGGTGCCATTCTATGTGTGCCTAGAAAGAGAAGTATCTGTGAGCAGCACTGATGACAAACCCAGGCATCAAGAAATGCCCTGGCCTCCATCTGGATGAGCAGCGTGAAAGCACATGCATTTCAAAAGTTTATGGTATACCCATTCAGTAAGATACTGTACAGATGTTAAGGTTTAGAATATTTAGTTATGGGAAAGGAAGACCCTCTCCTCTTTCTGCCTCTATGAGACCACACCTTCATACTGCCTTCCATCCTGGCCCCACCAGCCTCTCCTTTTTCTGCCCCTTCATTGACTTTTCCTTCTCTTACCAACTGTAGAACTTCTTAGGGTCTCTGCTGATCTTTTGTATACATACCCTATTCTCCAACACCAATGCCAAGGCTGGTTTGACAGCAATATTCTACCGTCATATCCCCAGTCTAGACCTCTCCTCTCCAGATGAACAGATCTGACTACTTAAGACCTTCACTTGGGTGTTTCATGGCATCTCAAATAATAACAAATGCCCAAAATGGATCTCTTGACTTTTCCATACTCACCTCCCCGAAAAGAAAGTGACTCGAATGTAGTCTTCTCCCAACCTGATCCACGTTAGTAACTATCATATCCTTTTAGAAACCTTGAGGATATATAACTGACCACTCACAACCAAGTCAGTAGCACAGATAGTTGATCCACTCCCAAAGTATCTCTCAGAGGCATGTACTTTTCTCCATCTCTGATGCTACCAAGCCAGGCCAAGCTACTGTGGCATGTTGCCTGCACCACTGCAATAGCTTCCTAGTTATCAGTCTCTGCTTCTGATGTGCCCCTTCACTATGTTCTCCACACAGTAGCCATGTCTTAAAACAATTTGTAAGATTATATAATAAACTCGCTTGCTTTAAATCCATTTGTGGCTTTCAGCTTTATTTAAATTAAAATCCTCCCGTGGCTCACAAGGCCCTGGCCTCCCCCCTCCAGCTTGACCGTGTATTCCTCCACCTGGAACACTCTTCTGGCTGTCCCATTCTCAATCAGCTCTCAGGTGTCAGATCACCTGGCTCCAGAAGCCCCGCTCCCATCCTGCTAGGCTCTGTGCCATCACCTCGTTCCCATCAGAATACTTGATCGTGAGGTCTAATCTTATGTTTACGGGATGCTGTATCCTTCTACACACTGTCAGCTCCAGAAGGGAATGGAAACTGTTGATGCCACTGCATCCCCAGGCCTAAGAAGGGGCCTGTACAAAGGAGGTGTTAATATTTGCTTTATGTATGAGTTATTAATTAATGCTACTAATCAGATTTCTAAATGGTACCATTCCATTATAATGGTCAAACAAGAAGTACTAAATGAGTATGTATGGGTGTGTGGGGGTTGAGGGAGGTGGGGTGTGTGTATGTGTGTGTGTATGTGTAAAAAGATTGGAAGGATTTAAACCAAAATCTTAACATTGGTATTGCTGAGTAAGGTATGTGGATTATTTAAATTTTTTTCTATTTCCCAAAGGTTCTACAATGCATATATTTTTTGAATAATAAGAAAAAAAAATTTTTTTAAAGGCCTCAAATTTAAATGGAAGTTTTCAGTAGGCAGGGGTGACCTAGCTGATCTCTTGAGGTCATTGGTAAATGCTCTGGTTCCTGAGAATTCCTGTCTCAAGCAGACGTAATGAGCATATCCTTGAGTTTGGCCAATTGGTTGATTTTAATTTGCTCAGGAGTGAATCCACTTCCCCTCACATTTCCTTCTTACTAAGGCAAAGAGGTGCTGGCCTCCTCCTGCTTCTCTCTCATTTGGGCTTTTTCTTATCTCTTGCAGTAATTGAAGAAAGTTAACCCAGGATCAGAGGACAGAAAGGAGATAAAGCTTTGAGCTTACTTAATTCAACCTGCATTTTTACAAGCTGGATACGCCCTGCCAGTCCCACCTGGCTTTCTCCCACTGAGCTCCCCAGCTCTCCACCTGCAGGAGCTGTTCTGTCCTAATTCCTGGGGCAGTCAGATGGCAGGGCACCAAGTCTCCCTCCCTGAGGACTGACCTAGAACACGGAGATTCAATGCTGATGGCCTGACTCCTCCTTCTTCAGCAGGAAGCAGGGAAGGTGCCCTGAGGGCCAGGTCAGCCCCAGCTTCACATTTCCAGTTTCATCATGGGCACTTACCCCCACGTTAATTACACCAGGAATGTTTGAAGTTCTCTGCCAGGCTGCCACATGTGACCATGTTACTTTTTTGAATGCTTGCTTCTTCTTGTAATATGCATAGACTTCTCCCTGTTCTTGACCAAATTAAAATTCTTTTCATGCTTAGGGCTCATTTCAAGAACCACCCCCATGGGAAGCTTCCTGGCTGCTCTCTTAGGTATCTTCCCAGTCCTTCTTGTATGCCCAACTCACTTTGTCCTGGACCAGTGGGGATAGCGGGCTTTCTCCCAGACACACTAGCACTTGCACAGAAAAATCAGCCACCAACTAATAAAGAAACAGCCTTGCCCAAGATTGCTCTGCAATGTGCACAGCTCCTCCGTCATCTCCCTGGCATTCCACTCCCTAACTCTCCACCCTCTTTCCAGTATTTGGAGTATCTCATCCCCAACATCAGCTTTGGCCCGTCGGATCCGGGGGATTGTTTGGACTTGGTGGATATGACTCCCACCTAGACACTCAGTGGTATTTGCTCTCCAGAGTTTGGAATTACACACTGGCTGACAGAAGCTCTCTGTTAAAACCAACATTCTCCCCCTCTCTCTTGGCCAGAGGGGGGAAATTTGGTACCCGGTGAATTTTATCAGTTTACATTTTTGATTCCTCCAACACACTGAGTTCCCCAAGGGCAAAGACCTGTCCCCATGGTTTGTGTATCCCATGCTGGGCAGAGAACTTTGCAGCTGGCAGCAGAAGGCTAGGGAGTATTTGGCTACATTGAGGAGCAAAAAGGAGTTGACAGTCCCTAGAATCCTCGAACCCAGAGGCTGGCCCTGAGTCTGTATGGGACCTCGCACTCTGAGAGGTCATCTGCTTCACCACCATGATCCTGTGCAGAATGGAGCCCCTTTGCAGGGCCCTACAGGGCCCTGTGCCTGGCCTCATGGAAGTGGACGTTTGTCTTGGTCCCAGTGCTAAGATACCATCCACCACAATGTATGCATATGTATGTGTGCGTGTGGTGTGCATGCGTGTGTGTGTGTGCACACGCGCGTGGGAAGGGTGGGACCTGAGGATGGAATCCCAGGTTTCCTGCCTAGACCCTAGTTACTGGATGCCTGCATTTTAACCTGTACACACCTGTGGGCTCTCCCCTCACCTTTTCCCTCTAAATCCCCAATGTTAACTGCATTCCTGGAGCTAAAGATCATCATGCACGGACTTTTATTTTTTCAGCATCCTCATCCTCTTTACTAAGTTATTTTCAGTATTAAGCATACGATAATAATGACCAGAAATTTAAAAAAATATACAGTGAAAATTTTATATTGACTGTCAATTAATTATGAATTTCTGGAGATAAGAATCATTTGTTTCATTGTTTTAAAATTTAAACACAAACTCCAACTGAAGTAAATTGAATTCTGTTTGTCTTTAACATTACCTTTAATGTCTAATCATTTAAATGAAGGTGTATGAAGTAAACACAGGGGTTGGAGACATGAACTCTACCAGAAACGAGCTTCAATGATTCCAAACTTTTTAGAACTTACTCTTGAAATGACTATGTGTAGCTAAGTCATCCTGTGCAGGGGGCAAATGTATAACCCGTATTTGTGTAAACTAATTCCAATGTTAAATATAATGTGTATTAACGTAGAAGTAATAAAAATTCAACAACTAGAGCAACTGCTTAGAACTTGGATCACAAAAATATCTTTCAGGGGAAAAAATGTTATTACTGAAGTTTTTTTAGAATTTCTGGAACATGAGAATATTATTGTTATAGACTGAATTGCATCCCCTCAAAATTCATATGTTGAAGTCCTAACCCACAGCACCTTGGAATATGACTCTATTTGGAGATAGGACCTTTAAAGAGGTAATTAAGGTAAAATGAAAAATTTAGAGTGGGGTCCTAATTCAACCTTACTGGTGTCCTTATAAGAGGAAACGTGGACACACAAAGGAGACCCCAGGGATGCGTGCAAACAGAGGGAAGACCATGTGAGAACACAGCAAGAAGATACCATCTACAAACCAAGGGTGCGAGGCATCAGACCAACCAACCCAGTCAACACCTTGATCTTGGACCTCCAGCCTCTAGAACTGTGAGAAAATAACTTTCTGTTGTTTAAGCCACCCAATCTGTGGTATTTGCTATGGCAGCTCTAGCAAACTAATACAGATATAAAGCAGATTAATATTTAGAAAGTTTCAGTATTGTTTCTAAATTCTCTGCAGGCAAGGCAGCCCCTTATTTCTACACCAAGGATGGACTAGGGCACCTAGCTGACAAGGGTGACTGAGCATCTTCTCCCTGCGGGGCTTGCCCTGGGTCCTTCCAGACTGAACTGACAGCTCTAGTGCCAGGCAATGCTCCTCCCCTACTGCAGGATACCATGATTCCCTGAGAAATCCTAAAACATGACTGGAACATGCAGGTGTTCCAGGGTAGAAATCCACCGCAGTCACAGAGGCAAGGAAAGACGTTTCCCAGGAGACACCAGTCCAAGGATCACAGTGGCTCAGAAGGCCGTTCCATGGAAGATGCAGGGACCCCAGAACCACAGGCAGACACCTGACAGATCACAGGGGTCACAGAAGCAAAAACAGAATTTTCTACAGAGGTGTGTCATGTCTACAGCCTTAGAGACATGGACTGATGTTGCAGAGAAAATGCCCATCTCTGCAATCACAGGAACACCTAGGGATTCCTCTCAGATCCAACCCTGGACAGGGACTGTGACAGGAGTGATCTTCAGACACAGGTGGGTATTTCAGAAAATACATTCTGGCCTGGAGATCAAAGAGGCCCAGCAAATGTTTCTAAAGATGTCCTGCAGAGATGACCCCCAAAGCTCAGGAAAATGACAACCCAATGTCAGATAAAGGAGCAGGGAGGCCCCAGAAAGCAAGCCTCCTAGAGCCTCAATCTAGATGCCTGTCCCTGTATCTCCCCCTCTTAGCCTAGTACCCAACTCCTCATCTGCCAAGAGATGGGGTGTGAGGCCTTGCAAGTTTCCCTGCCCTCTGCCAAAAGAGCTGAGGATGCAGACACAGCTTCTGGGTATATCTGGGGATGCTATCCTCATGCCACTGTGCATACATTGGAAGAAAGAAGCATTGTCACAGGGCGCGGTGCTGAGGACATTTTATGAAAAATAAAGGTTTACTGAGGACAGATAAAGCCCAGCAAAGCACTCCAAGGTTCAAAGGGCCAGAGACACTTTGCAGCCTTCAACACATTCCCTGCTTTCTCTCCTAAGCAAGTTAATACTTCTCTAAAACTGAATAGGGTTAGGAATTGTAAGTAGTGACCCAAGTAAGGACTGACTGCTGAGAAAAGCAAAGGACAGAATGGTCGATCCAGGGGTGAGAGTTGGACGACAGGGTGAGCTCACAGCCTCTCTCTTATTCCCAATGCTATAGCCATTCGCATCCACACTCACCCACTCCCTCTCTCTTCCTGTCTCAAACCACTGCCCCCCTCCCCGCCCCCGCCCAGTACCCAAATCAGAGTCACTCTCATTCTCACTGTCGCTCTCTTTCTCCCTTTCCAGCGCTGCAGTAGCAATCACCACATTTACAGTCTGGGTCATTCTGCTGCCCCGGGGGATCTCACTGCTGAGCTCTTTTTGGCTGGGAGTTGCTTGGGAGAGGCAAACAGACCAAAGGGAGCGCAGACAGTTTGCAGTGATAGATCAGTGGCAATTTCTTTGCAACTGTGGGCAAGCTCAGGAGGGGCCGGAAGCGGGGAGGAGAGTGGAGTTTCAGCTGCAGTAAATGCTAAGTATTGGAAATTCCTATTCCACTCCCCCTGGCCTCTATTCGTCCTACCTGCAGGGGTTTATAAAGGGTGTGGTGGTGGGAGCAGTTACCCCTCTGGGGAGAAGGATTTTGTCACTGACGTTGAGTTTGGGAACACAGCGGTAATAAAAACCAGATCAACTTTCAGTCAACTTTTGTATTGTTTTTAAATTCCCTGAAGACAGCTTCCTCCCTTGCTATGTACAGCCAGGGCAGACTTCCACATGGCTCCACCTTCCATACCTGGGCATCACTGACCTTGCTCACTAGTAAACATAGCCAATCCTAGATCCTAAAATCCTAGTGGTCTTAGGTTCAGACCACTTAGATTGGCACATCCTCCCCCTAGGCTGTGAATCAATGGGGAACTGCAAAAATAGAGGTGTCGCGTGAACAAGGGGAGAAGCTAAGAGCTCGTCTTCCTCATAGTATTATAAAAATCCTTCAGAAAAGCAAAAACACTTTAGGGCCAACAGAGATTTCTGGTGGACCCAGAGTTCTCACTATGACAGCAAATGTGGTTTAGGGGGTAATGCTGGTTTTCAAACCTTCATAGATGTTCATCTACTTACTTCTAGACCATTTCACTTGGCTTTTCCCCTCAGGACCAATAAAGAATCTGCTATATGGATCCTTAGGGTTTCACCCTGTTCCTCAGGGGGCCTGTCCTTCGCAAAAGAAAAGAAATCATAAAAACAAAGAATTGGAGGTGGTTGAAAGGACTCTGAAATAAAAGAAAGGAGATCTAGTTTCTAATCCTGGCTCTCCATTTCACTAACTCGGTGACTATGGGAATTGTCTACTTTCCTCTTAGCTTCAAAGATATGGGGACATAAATACTTGCTTAAATCATCAGCAAGTGAGAAAATAATCGATGGAACATATTTAGAAATTTATACCAATTAACAAAATATGATACCAATTAACAAAATCATCACCATCATCATCACCATCATCGTCATCATACAAGATTCAGAATATTAAAACTGGTATACTTTGAGAAACCAAACTCTGAATTTTCTGAGTCCAATCTCCATAATGTAGCCACGGGGAAAACTGAGCGAGAGAATTTAGTCCAAAACATGGAATACGGGGTCAGAAGGACAAGGACTCAAATCACGGTCTATTAATTGTATAGTATCATAATATTACTACACTTGGCATCAGTTGCCAAATTCGCGGAAGGAAAATAACTTTTTTCACAACAGTGACATAAAGAAATGAAATTGGAGTAATTATATCTCTTGTTGTAGCATCCAGATTTTTCTCTTTCATGTAGTTTAGGCGGGATTGTTCCCAGTCCATCTACCAGAGATAGTCAGAGGGAACAAGCCTAAACCAATCACTGCTGTTTATATCCTAGGTCATAATGACCGGATCAAGTATGGACATATAACCTGACTTGACCCAATGAACAGTGCATCCAAAACTTTCAGTGAGAAAGAGACCCTCCCCTTCTTCCTTCTGTTGTTTCTGGGCGGTTGATACTCTATAAGCTCAGAACTATGACTACCATCTTGCCACCTCAAATGGAGAGCCTACCTGAGTGTGGAGGTAATACAAGGAAAAGAGAGCTGGGAGATGAGATATGTGTTTTGAATGATCTCACAGATTCAGCCATCCTAAGTCAGCTCTTCTCTGGTATTTTCAGCTATATGTACTATTGCTTCCCATCTATTTAAAATTTAAGATATTTTAGATTGGATTTCTCTTAATTGCAACAGAAAGAAAAATAACTAATGAAGTAACCAGAATTAGAAGTAGACTGTTGAAAGGGATAACCCCTAATATAGTATTGGCTGTATCACTGGAAGATCATGGGAACCCCTCCATCACCTGACGGAAAGTTGTCTACTCATATCATGCAGATGTGAACCATCCAAGCTCACTTATATCCTGGGAATTAGGCTACACACCTACACAGGCTAGAGAGTTAAGTGATCTCATGAGAAAAAAACAAATTGCAGGACATCAGCCTCTGTGTCTCTCAGTCTTCAGTAAGGTTACATTTGTTTTGAATATCTTAGAGAAGAAACCAAAATGGAAACCATTAAGTTCAGACATAAGAACACTGAAGGCTAAAGCTTAGGAGACAGAAACCCCTAGTGAAAGCTTTACATTCAAGTAGTTACATGGAGAGAGGACTGGGAGTAGTAGGGACAAGTTTGCAGTGGCTCAATTCCTAAGTCTGATGTTGCTCAACTTGCAGCCTCCATGCCTACCTGGGGCGGGGCGGGGCGGGGGGGTGTCCCCAAACTTTTCCCTGCTCGGTTATCTGCTGAAGTGCTTGCCAGACAGGACTTTTTCTAAATCCCAGTTGATAAAAGTTTTGTCTTCAAAATTACCACCTTAGCAGACACACATCATACAGATACACACCATTCTGGGGTCCACTCAGGACCCATGGAAACAGACCAAGACAAGTACAGGGAGCTCATTCCCTTTCAGGAATTCAGCCAGGGGGTCACCAGGGAATTATGCTGAACTCCCATGTGCCATAGACATTCAGTCTAGATCACTGATGAATTTGAAATACAGGCAGTTGAAGTAAGTTTACTGCAGCATCCAGGGAGAGGAGAAAACAAAAATGTCCAGTAAAAGGCAATATAGTTACAGGTTCAATCATGGCCAATCTTGAAGACAAACCAGATTAAGTGTTCTGATGCAACGAAGGAGATTTTTTTGAAGGACTTTACTAAATATGGAGAAACAATGACTGACATCTGCCACATTTTTATCTTCTGAAATTTGGTTGCAATGGAAAGTTGGCTCCCAGGATAAGCAAGTAGAACTACCTAGAATCCTGGCTTTTGGCCACTTACTATTGTCCATGTGATTTGCGAGTCTTTTTACCGCCACTACTCCCAGTTGAGTTGCTTCTTCCATTATGAGATGGTACATAACAGATCACATGGCAGACCTAGATCTATGCCTTTTCTCAGCCCAACCCTGGGACTGGTCAACAGAGAGGATTAAGGGGGAACATTAGTAGCTGGGCTCCGGTCCTTGAAGGTGTGAGCATAATCTCTGCTTAGCTTTTTCAAAGAGCTGAGGGCAAGAGTTGCACAGATTGCTATGCAGTTCCCTTCTTGCCTCCTTGCTTCCCAAGTCTGAGGCCACACCATGGGATGGGTCAGAGGTCTGTGTTTCTTCCCGTGTGGTCTGTGCAGGGCCATATCACAAGTCATTCCCCACTCCCCCCCACAAAAATTGTTATACTGCACCTTTGTTTGTTTTTAATCCATTTCTCTTTGAGGGGAAAAAGTAACCTTAGAAACATTTGCTTTCAGTGCCAGTGGGATCAAGGAAAATCACTCAGCACACATTCATCTTCCTTTCATCTCTGTTTAGCTTTGGAGGACTAAACCAGCTTTGTCCAAGACTGCAGGAGCCAGGCCTGGAATCCAGGCGCTCTTGATTACTAGCTCAGTGCAGTGTGCATCGTGTTGTCATGACCTCCTGCTACGACCGTCTTTAATAACAATGCTTATGTAGGGGTCATGCTGCTCCCCGTAAGGAAGAAGTTCCACTCATGCTCTCCAGGCAAGGAGGAGCCTGGGCTCGGGACCTGTGCTAAGTCTCTGGGTCAACAGAGGGGACTGGACATCAGGCCCAGTCAATTGATGTATCTGAAGCTGAGGGGACAATCTGAGTGGACTACTCAGGGAGAAATCAACCCCAGACCCCAATCCTGAAAGGCTCATCAAAAAAGGGAAATCTTGCTGCTGATAGCAGTTTCTAGAGAAATCCGACAGGGGTCAGTGGATCCTTTGATGCTTTCATTCA
Organism: Phocoena sinus; assembly: GCF_008692025.1. NCBI lineage: Eukaryota > Metazoa > Chordata > Mammalia > Artiodactyla > Phocoenidae > Phocoena > Phocoena sinus. Next base: position 35,201,544 of record NC_045778.1, read on the forward strand.
CTTTAATCTGTGAAGTGAAGGAGACGGATCAACAATGACGGGGAGATGCTTCTAGGCCAGCGGAAGCAGACATTCCAGGCCAGCCAGCCACCAGGAGACCCCTTTGGTTACCATGGTAACAGCTGTGTGAAGCTGAAGAGTAGATAGCACACTTTAACTCAGTTTAAATGCAAATTCTACAGGTAATTAAGAGGCAAACCACAGTAAGAACATTACAGGAGATATATAGTCACTAGAAAGCTAACAAATGCCTGCCTTGAAATGGATATAATGAAAAATTTGACAGTTTGTCTCAGCAAGAGATTCCGTCTCTATAAAACCTCCGCTGTTTCTATCTTCCCTCCAGTTTTGGAAACTGTCATTCTAGGGGTGTCAGTTTTTTATTATTTAAAAAAAAAAAAAAAAAAAAAAAGACTTGCAATGGTTTAAAAAAAAACTCTTCTCATTAGCAGGTGTCTCCTATCTTCCCCAGAGCCCTCACTGGAGCCTTTCATGAGCTGGAGTTCCGTCGACATTTCAGCTTCAATATTCCTGTTGCTGCTGAAGAATCAATTGGTTTGAAGGGGAAATTTTTTCTTCTTTTTGTTTTCCCTCAGACTTGTTTGTTGGTGTGAATATGCACGTGGGCTCCTCAATGAAGAGGCCCTAGATGTTCAGCTCACCTGTCCCAACAGCGCCTCCATAGGCCTTGGGTACTTTCCCAAGTACCAGGCTTGGCAGGCTCATCTCAATAAGCTCAAGTGAGAGAGGAGGAGAGGGTCCAATCAGGGCATGTTGGGGCTGGGAATGGAAACTTTCCCAACTTGCTCCCCTCCAGATGAATGGTCTGAATTAGGGCTGAAATGGCAGCACGCCCGGCCTGTGTGGCTCTACTTGAAAAAAGCAGCAGCTCCTTAATTAGGGTTTCATTGCCTTTAGATGCCTACACACCTAATACGGGGCACTTGACTCCGAGGGGAAGGGGCTGTGATTGCTGAGAGAACAGCTCTCAGCACGTCCTACCCCGTACGCCCGCTTTGCACAGGTGTGAGTCTTGCTTCTCCTGAGACCTCTCCCAGTGGAGACCTTGGCCAGTTTCTGCCTCACTGTTGTTAAATCCACATTTTAAATTTCATGTATTGGAGCTGGCCACTTTTAGAGTCAAATTGAAGAGGTTGGGTTTTTAGAGTTGAATATGATTGTAGGGATGGAGAGGAGTGCTTTTTTTTTTTTTTTAAAGTCCCTGCTTAGCAATCTCATTATTTATATCTGCATAATTAAAATTAAAAAAGAATCATAGGGACTAAGCTGGAAGAGATATCGGAGTTTATCTAGCCTATGGTTTCTTAATTTGGGACCCATATATTAGTGTCAAGGTAATCATAAACACCTTGCAAGGGAGGAGGCTGCCTACTGCTGATATTGGGAGCTAAAATCAATTTGTAACATTAAAAAAAATTAAGAAGGTGAAGAACAAATGCTATGTTATGACATTTAGCGCAAACAGGTGGTCCCTGCTTGTGAACTCTTGGATGAATGAATGACTCAGACCATGTGACTGAGGTTTCACTAGTCCTCTAAAGACACTTTTTGTCTAGTGCCATCTCATCTCTCCTTACCCCTATCAGGCAGAAAAATGAATAAATACATTAGTAAATGAAAAGAGAAAAGGAAAACAAAATGACAAATAAGCAAGAAAACTAGAAATATGGATTTTGCGTTGGCATATCATGGATGCCCTTCTATGATCATGACAGTTTGGGACAAAAATCTTCTCATCCACAGGGCACACTGTGACTGGGAAAGTCCACATGGCAAATACATGGACAAAAGACCCTAAATGAAATATTCAGAGCTGGCCCCAGCAAAGATGTTTCCTTCCCCCCAAGTAGCAAACAATGTCTTGAATGGACAGATCTCACAACCGTGTGTACAGTGAGGTTTCCCACCCATGTTAGGCCACGGGTACTGGGGAGAGAAGCATCCCTTGATGGAGCTGCAAATGCACCCCCGGGGAATCAGAGCTCCCCCCACTGGAGCCTTCAGTCTCTCCAACAACAGGGGGGCATGCTCACCACTTCTACGCACCCCAGAGCCTGGCTTGGAATTTCTTTTCTCAACTTTTTGACCCTTTTCCTAATGTGACCCCAAATACTTTAATCACCCTTGAAACAAACAAACAGTTCCCCATTTACTTGATATCTGTGTAATCCAAGAGGCATGAACACATACTGAGTCTCCTGCTTCCTAGAGCCAGTCCCCTCTAGGGCATGGCTGTATAGTCCAGCCACCATCATCTGTGCAAGTAGTGGGATGCCTGCTTTAAAGATCCTTCTAGGAAGAAAAATGGATTGGTAATGCATCTGAAAGTGTAAAAAACAGTTCCAAGTAAGTAATGACAATGGAAGTTAAGGAATAATGACAACTTATGACAAGGCTTAATGACAGAGGAACATCCTAAACCCAGCCTGCCTGCAATCCAGTTCCGGGATGAGGATGGGATAGCCAGTGAGGGAGCTTTGATTTGGGAGGATGGGTGTGTGTGAAGGCTCTTACTTCCCTGCCCCTAGATGACCCACCAAGCCCTAACAGTAAATGGCCTTGACCCAAAACCAGGTAAAGCAAATGGACACTGTGTCATCTGTGCAGGTGAGAGGTAAGTTAACCTCTGAGAGATGAGTATGTTTCTAGGAAGAGTGGATTAGAAACCAATGAAACTCCTAAACCTCATTCAAGCATAGATCTCTCAACCTCACCTCTACTTCAGCCTTGTCATCTGCCAGATGGGGATACTATTATTTGTCAGTTTGTTTTATGGACCAAATAAAATAACACAGGTAGAGACTTGATCCCAGTACCTAATACTCACTTAAGTACTCAATAGAGGGCAGTTCATCTCTTTCTCTACCTAGATCTCTTGAAATACCCCACTAAAGAGAGCTGGAAAGCAGTAATTGGGAAGGATTGCTTTTTTGACTAAGAAGACCCTCTCTGGAGGCTCCAATTATGTTAAGAGGGTTTTTATTTTCTATGACAAAAATTAATTTTCAATTACCTCTATTTGAAGATAAACTGGTGAAAGAATCCCGAAGAGATGGCAGAAAAAGATGAAAAACAAGGAATCTATTCCCCCAATGCTCATCATTATTACTGTTAAATCATCTAATGCAAGGAGTTTTCAACAGCAACGGCAGTAGCAGCAGCAATTACAGGGAATGACAAGGGCTCCCAGGAATGGAAGGCACATGACATTTTCCTTTCATCTACGCTGCTCCCACAGCATCAGAGGACTGTCTCTGTGTCCAACCACGCCTCATCGTTGTAGTTAAACCTGCTCCTGTACCTGGTCTGTGCTACCACTGACAGTCTAGGAGACCATCTAAAAACACCTGAGCCCCTGCGGCAGGTGTCAGAAGCAGCTCCCACCCCTCGCCATCTGTAATCTGAGTAGGGTTCCCAGTGCAGCCAGACAGTGATGATGTCTCTGAGGCTTTCTCCTTGAGGCTTCCAGAACCCTCTCTCCAGACCCAGTCCTGGGAAGTACCCTACACTTCCAGCCACACTAGACAGGAGAGTGAAAGTACTCAAGCTTCCACCTGCTACTTTCTGCATCTGTGTCAAGGTGAGGCACTGTCAGCCCTGAGGTGTAGGAGAAAGAGAAAAATGCATCTTCTCCCACTCACTGACTTCTCTTTTAGGACTAGACCCATGCAGGCTGGGAACAAGCTTTCAAGCAGCTCCTTAAGACCACTAGGGAAGGATGAAGATCAGCACATCACACAAAGTACAAAATCCTGGCACTTGTCAACAAAATGTGAATGCACAGGCAATGCAACCAACCAAATGAAAATGAGATTGAAATAATTAGAATGTGGCTTTGCAGAGAACCCAATGCTGGCGTAAAAGATAAACGTAAGAAAAATAGTTCACAGACAAGCTCCTCATCACTCTGAAGATCCTCATCCTTCGTGTTCCCTGGTATGGTAGGCAGGCCTCCATTAAAGCCCTGTTGTTCTGGGGATTTGTGCACATGTGTTTTCACTATTAAGATCCTAAACACCAACAATAACCTTAGTTATTGTAATGGACTGAATGTTTGTGTCCCAACAAAATTCCTATGTGGAAACTCTAATTCAAATGTGATGGTATTTGGAAGTGGGACCCTTGGGAGGTAAGTAGATTATGAGGGTGGAGCCCTCATGAATGAGATTAGTGTTAATATAAGAAGAGACCAGAGAGCTAGCTAGCTCTGCTCTCCACCAAGTGAGGTTACAAGGAGAAGATGGCCATCTGCAAACCAGGAAGTGGGCCCTCACCAGACACAGGAACTGCTGATTCCTTAATCTTGGATGTTCCAGTCTCCAGAACTGTGAGAAATAATGTTTGTTGTTTACGCCACCCAGTCTATGGTAATTTGTTATAGCAGCCCAAAATAAGATAGTTATCTTTGAATCTCTAGCATCTGGTAGTGCCCCTAGTGGGCATGGATGTTTGGGACTGTTTATTGAATAAATGAGCAAATTCCTGACTAAATAAATGAGTGAGTTAGAAAATGAATGACAAGACAGAACATGGAAATCTAGCCCCCAAATTGTCAGTATTTCCAAGGATGAATATCAATAATTACAGATCTAATAGAAGAAAACTTTGTAGAACTGCCAAGAAAATACTAAAAAGATCTGAGGTAAGAAATGGAGAGGGAGCATCACATGCTGGACAATGTTAATAATAAGAAAATATGCCAAGGCATATCCTAGGGGGAGGAGGGAAAAGCTTTCAATTTCAAAGATAAAGACTCCTGCAAGCTTTCAAGCCAAAAAGAAAAAAAAAAAAAATCTTACATGCCATTCTTCAAAAAGATCCTTTGACTTACAAGAATAAAACCCTGAGTGTTCCTAATTCAAAGAAGAAAATGGAGCAGCTGACCTTACAGACAGAGAAGGTTCTGAGAAGAGATTGTCTTTGTTTTGGCATAACCTGTTATCCCTGGGAATCATGGTCCTCTCCCACAGGACCTGCATCTTCAAAGGCTCCAGGCACAGTGGCTGAGAACCAGCTGTCTCTGCCTTTGCAGGAGGAATGGGGGCCCCAATGCACCTTGTCACAGCTCTGGAGTCTGGGCTCCCACTGAGCTGCCAATTGCCCCAGGGAGGACAGCGAGAGGAACCAACACAGGGCCCATGACTGTGCAGAAACAGTTAACGTCACAGGTCTCCACTGTGATCCTCCCTGAAAAGGCCTGTTTGCAAGGTGGGACCTTGACCAGTGTCTGGGAACTTAGATTTCAGGAAAGTTCCCACCATAACCGGGTAAGAGTGGCTCACTGTGCCTAAGCTGTTTGTATGAACAATGTGGTGTGTGCTGAACAGCTGCTTTTCTTCTGGGAGTCTGGAATTTGGGTACAATCCAGGCAGAGCCTGCCTATGTGATCAGTAAAAAATACTCTTTACTGAGTCTCTAATGAGCTTCCCTGGTTGGCAACTCTTCACACATGTTGCTTGGGGGATGAAGTGTATCCTGTTTGATTCCAATGGGCAAGGACTCTATAAGCTTGAGGCTGGTCTCCCCCAGACCTTGCCTTTTGTGCCTCTTCCCTTTGCTGAGTGTGCTTAGTTTCCTTTCCTCATGATAAATTATAGCCATGAGTAGAACTGTGTGCTAGTCCTGTAGTCCTCCTAGCATATTCAGTCCCAAATCCTTGATCTATCTACTCTAATAGATATGAATTATCTATTCATATGAATTGATCTAATAATTGTCTCCATCCGGGCAAATATAAGAAACTTTTAGAGTAACTTTTCATGAAATTCTACAGGCAGGCAGACAGGCTGCAGAGCAGCATGGTAAGTGATAGGGGAAGCAGGGAAAGGCAACCTCTGGGTCCCAGGGCTACTATGCAAGATATTTGGCAAGAGCGAGACCTGGAGATGATTCCTGAATGCTCCACCAACAGGTCAGACAGATGCTTAACATTCTTCTTGAGCACCCCGGTGTCCTGCCGGGTCCTTGCCCATTCCTGCTGGGATGATAAAGAGCTTTATTGACCCTCTAAAGCACAGACATTTTTTTTCCAGCTGTGCCATCTGCTTGTTTTTCTTTTTACAGGCAGGCAGCAGAAGGACTCATCTGTTGAGACATAGATGGGGCAGCGTGTGTGTTTTGCGGGGGACCGTCTGTGTGTGTTTCTGTTCATCTGCTTATGTGATGGGCAGAGGAGCTGCAGGGTGGGTGTGGGAGGGGAAGAACATAGGAAAAGCTTTCTGAGATACATGGAAAGATTAAGCCTCGGATGTTGCCTGAAGTGCACGTACACCAGTGCCAAGAATAGGAACAGAACAAGAACGAGAGCATCAGCCTGCTCCTGCCCCATCACCCCTGCCAGGACTTCCCTACTGGGTTAGCTTTGCCCCAGTTCTAAGAGAAAAACCAAGGGAAGCCCCTGAAATCACCACAGGTGGGATTCTGCATACTCATGCTTTTGCAAGTCAAAGCCGGGTGCCTCTGAGATGAGAAAACACTGTTGCCCTTGGGATGGTCAAAGACACAGTACCCAACTTTCTCAATCGACTGGCCATTTTAACTTGCTACTTTGTGAGAACAGCTGCTGTCAGTATCTGCCCAACAATGGGGATTGAAGGACCATTTTATCTTAGAAATCTAATATTACAGATTCAAGAGACAGTCTATGCCCAGGGTTCGCCTGTATAATCTGAAGCATCTCTGAAATATTCAAATTATTGATTTATACAATAATAGGTACTCAATTATGGTAATTGCTTTTCTGTAGGTCTACAAGGAAAGACAGTTCTTTGACCTTCTTTTAACTGATAATATTATTGAACATTTACTGCATCTCCAGGCCTTCTGCTGATCCTAGTTAGGTAGTTCTCCAAAGAACTGACACTCAGAGAGTATTGTAATGGTTACAGCAATTAAGTGGATGGTCATGGGTGGACCTCAAGTAAACCAGACTGCAAATCTTGTGTTTTTTCCCCTAGAGCAGAATTTCTAAACCTCAGCACTGCTGACATTTTGGGCCAGAGAATGCTTTGTGTGGGAACAGTCTGTGCCTTGTAGGATGTTTAGTGGCATCCTTGGCCTCTACCATGATATGACAGTGGTAGCATCTCTCTAGTTAAGACAATTAAAAAATTCCCAGACGTCACAAAGTATCCTCGAGGAGGGGAGGTAAGCTCTACCCACCCTCCTCTATCCCTACCTTACTGAGAGCCCTATAACAAGTCACCTCTAAAGCCTTGCTACTCAGAGTGTGGTCCAGGGACCAGCAGCTTCAGCATCAGTATCCACTAAGAGCTTATTAAAAGTGCAGAACCTCATGCCTCTTCTCAGTCCTACTGAATCAGAATGCGCATTTCAACAAGATCTCCAACGTGATCCCCGTGCACATTAAAGTTTGAGAAGTGCTGTTCCAAGGTACCTTGTAGTCAGTTGTTCCCCCAGATTTTCCTGGACAAATTCAGTCTCTGAAAGTGAGATTCCTAGCAGAATGCTGATAGATTGAATTATACTGTTTCAATTCAAAGACTGAAAGATTTTTGTCAAAAGATCATAAATTTTTAAACTACCCTTGGTTACCACAGTATTTTTCTAAAAGTAACCACCCTGGGATGGGGTAAATAGGGCCCTAGGCTTTAATCAATGTATCCATTCATTTATTAATTATTGTCAAGAAAGCTTACTGCACAGGGCACTAGAGACATGGGGTGTACAGTAGCCTGCACTGCCATCTGGAAGCCCAGCCACACTCCACGATGCCCAGCATGAATCTCAGTTGCTGGATGCAGGTATTTCTCTGCTTTTCTTTGGCCTCAGCCTATTGTTCACAGTCTACACATTTCTGAGAGTGCAATCTGGATTCATTGTATCTGCCAGAACCTTCCGATCAGGAATCTTGACTTTGTCTATTCATCTGCTTGAAATGCACAGTAAGGGCCAGCCAATAACCTTAAGGTCAATGACTGTCTGATTCACGAAGAGAAAGGTTTAGTCCACCATCCACTGCTCTAGAAAAGTGCTGGGGAGGGCTTGGGTTTGGAAATCAGGGCTGTTCTCTTTCCCCTACCAATAATTTGACAGCAACAGGTTGAGCCTGGTAACTTCACTATCTATTGATGCCAGATTATTTTCAAATTTTAAAATGACAGTTAGAGTAAAGAGAAGGAAACAACGCCCTTAGCATCATAAGGCCACTGTTACCCTTTCTACAGCATTTGGGACAAAGATGAGGCTAGATGGTCTTCAGAATACAATTTACTCTCACAAAAAAATTCATATTTTCAGGCACAGCCCATACTATGGGCTTAGAAGTCCCCCTGACCACTACCAAATTTCCTGCCCAGAGCTCAGTTAGAGTCAACAGAACTGAGACAAGAGACCATTCTCTCCCTGCCATGGACAGAAACTGAGCAGACTAAATTCTGAGGCTCTGGAACTTACAGGCCATAAGAGGACCTGAAGACGAGAAAGAACTGCTCATGAACTAGAGAGATAGTGTGTGTCAGGGCCATGGGAGATAGAGCACCAGACAGGGAGGGCTGCAAGGAAGGGAGATATGGGTAGAGAAAACGGGAGATCCAGGGAAGGACGGGGCATCTCAGGGTGATGGCAGCGAAGGTTTCTGTCCCTTGGGAAGTTCAAGGCAGAATACAGACACAACACTCACCTTGCATGGCCATGCAAACATTTCACTACGTGAACTGGGTGTGGAGAAAAGGGAACGCTCCTACACTGTCGGTGGGAATGTAAATTGGTTCAGCCACTGTGGAGAACAGTATGGAGGTTTCTTAAAAAACTAAAATGAGAACTACCGTACGACCCAGCAATCCCATTCCTGGGCATATATCTGGAAAAGACGAAAACTCTAATTTGAAAAAATACCTGCACCCAATGTTCGTAGCAGCACTATTTACAATAGCCAAGACATGGAAGCAACCTAAGTGTCCATCAACAGATGAATGGATAAAGAAGATGTGGTACATCTATACAATGGAATATTACTCACCCATAAAAAAGAATGAAATAATGCCGTTTGCAGCTACATGGATGGACCTAGAGATTATCATACTCAGTGAAGTAAGTCAGACAGAGAAAGACAAATATATGATATCACTTATATGTGGAACCTAAAAAAAGGATACAAATGAACTTATTTACAAAACAGAAAGACTCACAGACATAGAAAACAAACTTACGGTTACCAAAGGGGAAAGGGTGGGGAGGGATAAACTGGGAGTTTGGGATTAACATATACACACTACTATATATAAAATAGATAACTAATAAGGACCTGCTCTATAGCACAGGGAACTGTACTCAGTATCCTGTAATAACCTATAATGGAAAAGAATCTGAAAGAGAATATATACCTTTAGCATTTGAGCTAGACTTTCAGAGGTAGTAGGTATGTGTTGGGTGGAGAAAAGGACAAAGGGCCTCTAGGCAGTAGAGGCAGCATATACAAAGGTACAGAGGTATGAGAAGAATATGGGGGCTGAGGAAGCAGTGAGTGACAATGAAGAGCTATAGCACAGGGCCTAGGGGAAACAGTGGGTGACATGTCTGTAAAGTACATATAGTTATGATATCTTAAATAATAATTCACTCTGGGATTAAAGTGAAGGATGAACTAGAGGCAGGGAGACAAATAGGATGCTATTCAAATAATCTCGGGGAGGGGAGGGCCTGGGAAAAGACAGTGGCGAAGCAAGCTAGAGCTTCGAGAGACATTTCTGAGATTAGAGCAGTCTTATCTATGACAGCAAGGTTATCAGTGGTTAAAGAGAAAGCGTAGGTGAGAATGCCCCGTAAGACTATTACATTGATTTAACTGAAATTTGACAAAAAAGGGGACTACAATCCACCCCCCACATATTAATAGGACTTTAGGTCTGCAAGTGGGAAAGTCTACGGGATTTTGCCTCAGTTAATGCCGAGGTTGTTTGCCCACCGGAATCTAGAATGTTCTTCTCAGTCAAAGAAGATACCAAGGGGCTTCCCTGGTGGTGCAGTGGTTGAGAGTCCGCCTGCCGACACAGGGGACATGGGTTCGTGCCTCGGTCCGGGAAGATCCCACATGCTGCGGAGTGGCTGGGCCCGTGAGCCATGGCTGCTGGGCCTGCGCCTCCGAAACCTGTGCTCCACAACGGGAGAGGCCACAGCAGTGAGAGGCCCGCGTACCGCAAAAAAAAAAAAAGAAGATGCCAAGATTTTGGAGAAACCAGCAAAGGAATGATTCATCTCTCCATAGAAAAGTCCTGGGTTCTGATATGCTATACGCTATTCCACCAGATCTGGGGACAATTGTCATAAAATTACTTTTTTTTTTTGAGAACTATCATGGGATATTTAATGTCAACTCTGTCCCCTCTTTACGCTCAAGATGTCAACTGGGTCTGACATGTACTTCTTGGATGGTCAGTATTTACGAAGCCAGGCCAAGTCATCCAGCTGCAATGGCAAAGCAAGCTGAGCAGTGAGGGCAGGACGGATTCCATTCCATTTGGGTCTTTTGTGCCACAGCTGTTGTCCTATCTACATGGAGGCTGCTGGCAAGAAGCATCCCCAAATACTCAGTTCAAGGTTGTAAATTTCAGCGAGTCTATTCAATATTCATGTAATTACCCTGGAAAGCACATTTGACATTTCATAAATACAGCAGAATATTTGGCATTTGTCTCTCTCTCTCTTTCTCTCTGCTAAGCCTACATGGAGAAATAATCTGCAGGGATCCCTGCTGTCTGAAATGGCCGCAGTTATTGAATCCATAAATTTGATGGATCAAAGTCTTCCTTCTTCATGCCTTTCATAATTTACCAATGGAAGTGAGCCCATATAAATGAGGCGGCCTGATGTACTTCTGCATGGAGCTTTGCCTGCATCTCCAGTCCCTTAGGTTTGGGAGTCTTCCCCAAAATGAGATGTACAAACCCGCAAGTCCCAAGCAGACTGGGGACCTGGGTGTGAGGCCCCAGGATGCCCAGGCAGCAGTAGGCAGTGCTGATTACTGCCTGTGCTCCAGCCCCAGAACCACTGAACACAAATTCAATTTCCCAAGGACTCTGGGACTGTGCAGATAGATTGAGAGGACGTTGGTGCCCTGCACACAGCGCTCCCACTGCACACACACGCTCAGGAATACAAACTGCAGCTCTCTGGCAGCTCACCTATGAGCATATCACTGAGGGAAGAAAGACACCTTGTACTAACCAAGCCCAGCCTTCTGTGAGCCAGCGCCGAAGACAGGACTTCTGTTTGAGAAAAGCCCATCTCATGGTTAGCTGGTGGTGCTCCAAATGCAGACTGGCTCCTCTCCCCAGGCTGGGAAGTGGGTGTCTCTCCTCCATGCCTGACATGGAGTGATGACCTTCTCCACCACCAACAGGCTAATGAAGATCAAAGAGTGCATGTCCGCAGTCTAGGTGTTTTTTCCCCAAAGGAAGCAACAGAAGTATTTTGTCATATGTGAAGCAATAAGATCAGCAGACCAGAGGGATATTTTCAGAGCTATGAACTATCCTGACTTGTTTAAGTATTAGAGGTGAATTCTTACTATATAAAATGTGTAATATATACTTATATATATATACACACACACATATATAATTTGTATATATGTGTGTGCTATGTATGCTTTAGATGTATATACATATATGTCTAATGTGGGTGTGTCTAAGTTGATGTATGCTTACACGTGTATGTTTACACATAAACATACATGTGTATGTGAATGGTTATAAACGTTAGTACTATCCATGGATGTGTATAAAATCGTTGTGTATGTTGGTATTTATGGTTATATGTTCTTGCATATATACAAAGATGTATGTGTACAGAAATACAAGTATGCATACATATGAATGAGCATGTGTGCACGTGGGTCTAGGTACATATAGTGAATAATAATTTATATTTTGTTTAAAGTTATAGATGGCTAAATATGTGGTGGGCACTTAGTTTTTTACATATATTATCTCAGTTTATTTTCACATCACCATTGAAAGTCTATAATTAATTTCATTTTATTGAAGCAGAAAGTGAACATCAAAGATATAGAAAGATTTGTCCAGTATCACAGAATTAGCAAGAGGCGAAGTTGGGATTACATCTTAAATCCCTGGTCTGACACACTGTAGATGCAGTGTACCCGATGCATGTGTGTGTGATATATATAATCTCCAGGCATGTTGTGTAGGGGTTTGTGTGTGTGTATGTGCATGCGTGTGTGTGAAAGGCGTCCCCTGCACAGGGGTCTCTGTGTACAGAGAGCCCTTGACAACTGCATGCAGATAGGCTTCCCCTACATGCCCATGTAAACAAAACCACCTCTGATCATTTCTCTTTCTCAAAGCCCTTCCTTCACCAAGCAGTCTTCACAGGATGATCGTCCACCTATGGCCCCTTGGCCCTTTTAAGTGCTGCTACTGTAACAGAAAAAGCAGGAACCAGGTGTAGGGCCAGCTCCTTTGGCAAAGCCACCCCGACTCCTCCAGCACATCTGGAGGCCTGCAGAGCCAGGGTTAGGAGGGCCTGGGATGCCAAGGAATGAGCTCTGGTGACAGAGTAGCCCTGTCAGCTTGATACTATTCGTGAAGAAAGGGGCTAAGCCTTCAGGTTAAACTGATCCCCACCCTAAAGTGGTTATGAGGTTCCGGGCAAGTCACTAATGGTAAAATGGGGACCACCACATCTCCTACCCAAAGTGGCTGATAGGAGAAAGTGAGATAAGGGCAGAGTGTCTGGCATGAGGCCGTGCAGACGTGGTACTCTAAAAGCCAGTGTCCTCTCCTTGTGAAGGAGATGCTCTAAATGGCGGCAGTTCTGCCCAACAGGCAGGAGGGTACTTTCCTATTAATCTGCCTTCTTTGAAACTAGTCCATTTCAAATGTGAGAATCCACTTCCCTGCCACCTGCCTCCACTCCCAGGTACAGATGATCGAAAGGGAGGGAGATTCCCAAACCGGCAGCCAATCCACAGGGACAAACTAGTGAGATTCGGGCTCCTAGGAATCTGAACTAAGGTGAGAGGTGCCAGCCTCCGGGGAACACTTGACTGGACAACCCGTCCCCAGGTTATCTAGAGCAAGGCTGGGGATCCCATGCATGCTGGGATGGAGGAAAGAAAGACAAAATGCAGCTGGAAGAAACAGAATCAAGAGACCACTTGACTTCCCAGTTCTGTGCTTGTGCTCCATGCCTTGCCTTGGGTTCCTTGAGTTAACTGTAATTTCCTTCCAGAAAAGCCCCCCTTTTGTTCCTGATATTTGGAGTGGGTTTCTGTCCCTTACTACTCAGTGATGCCTGAATAATAATAATAAAAAAAAATACGCAGTCATTTCTGAGGCACTAAGAGTTTTAGAATGTTTCTTGCATTCTCTCTTGCTGTTAGTGGAGACACGTCAGGTCTCGGCAGCCCTATGCTCTGGTACCATCTATTTCATGGGCTTAGTGAATAAGAGGCTGTAGATAAACTTGAAAGGTCAAGACGCCCTCATATCACTGAGCAAGAAAAATGGCTATGAAAATTAAATATATAGTTAAGGATCCCAAATTTAAAATATTCTCAAAATCTACCCTCCTCATTTCTCCTGAAGATGCAATAGCTGCATGCTGTGTTCGAAAAAGACCTCATGCCCGCAAAGATCACGGGTGACACACGACATACGTGTGAACGCAGTGACAGCCAGTGTCTCTCTGTTCTATAATATATAAATAAAAGTTTCCAAAGTTCTGCAGTTGAATACTGCCTCCACATTCTTGTGACTTCCTGGAGGCTTTTGTGTTTACGTCACCTAATTTCTACTCTATTTTGATACCTTACCTCTTATTTCTGCCTTGGGCTGACCTCAACTTGGAACTCAGCCCCTGTTCCTTCATTTCTCACAAACACCATTTGTGCAGGCTGTCTGGCGGTGCAGCCCCTTTTCCTGAAGAGGCATGACAGCACTGCACAGCAGCCTAAAAGCAAGTGACAGACAGCCTGTCCTCTTCTCAGCAGCCTTGGAACCTCCTCCTCACCTTCCACTATCTCCCTGGCAGCTCCGTGCTCCCTTCCCCCTCACCCTCTCTCCTGGTTCTGCCCTGCCCTACATCTCCCCTCCCGCTTCTTGTTCATCTCTTCCATCCACACTTCCTGAAATCCCTCTGCTCCACAGTTCCCTCTCCTTGATGTACCCCAACCCATTCCAACGATCCCCACAGGGCCTCCAATCATATTCAAAAGACCCATTAAAGCTTCTTTTTAAACAAGCATATTCTCTCCCTGAGTGGAATTCTGCTCCCACCATCCAAAATAACATTATTTCCCTCCCTCTTGCACAGGCAATTGAAGGAAACCAGACCCTCTTGAAGAGTTCTGGGACTCTCCTTTAGAGCTCCATCCCCCGGCACTTCCCTCCCGAGAGCCTCCACGTGAACTTCTCCACGTTCCCCAGATCAAAACACAGGCCCTGCGTGGCCCAATTCCTTCCCACAGGCCTTTCCCTCTGCCTGGAATAACTGACCTTTTCAACTGTCAAATTCCCCCTCATCCTTCTAAGTGCAACCCAAATATCGCCTCCTCTGCGACTTCTCCCCAATTCCCTGGACCAAGAAGGAATTAGATGCTTCTTCCCCTGAGCTCCCTCAGACCTATGTTCTCATCTGCAGAACAACTGCCTCCCTCACCCCTGTATATCATAGTGCACTGTTTACCCTCATTTCCCCCTTACAGCTAGGTGAGCCTTTCATGGAGGAGCCAGGTCTCTTCCATCCCAGTATCTCTGCATATTTTGCAGCTGGCAAATTACTGCTGCTCTGAAAGTGTGATTTAAATGGAAGCATAAATGGACAGTAGGGGCTATGTATTTAGTGCTTACTCTATGACAGGCGGTGTTCTAAGCATCATACATGCACCATCTCATTTAACTACCTGTATGTACTTCCTCAGCAGGACACTATAAACATTATGGGGTATTCTACTTACATGTGAGCACCCTGAGGCTCATCAGTGTTAAAGGGCTCATGCAAGATCACTCAAGCAGAAAGTGCTCGAGCCTAAATCTGAACCCATCCATGGCTCCTAACAATTATGCTGGACTCTAAGAAATGAACATTTTGTTTGAGGAAGTAGAGGGGAAGGTGATGAAGGCGTTCTTTATAGACCATGAATTCAGATTCACCTAATCTCTAGGGGGCTGTGTTGACACTGTCCTGGAATCAAAGTATACAAGGGAACTGTGCTTACTATAGCTGGGACTGTTGGGCTCTCTGGCGTCAAGCAGCTTTGGTGGGAATTCCTGATCCATCTTTCAACTGGGGTAGAAAGGATCTATTATAAATACTTAGGACTCCATAAAAGACAGCCATTTTTAATTTCACTGCTGTGTAATACAATGTGGGAGAAAGGCACACATACATGCCCACAGTTGTACACATGCACATACACACAATAATTACATTAGGCCTGATAAGTGCTACAAGCCCTGCAGGCTCATGTGAGGCCACTAGTTGTTATAGGAACTTGGGGTGTGCCTTGGCCATCCAGGAAAGTACCCTAGTGCTTTGGCTATAGCCATGGAACAGAAGGCACAACAAGGACACGGAACCATGACCATGGCCCTTGGGCCCTGTTGGATTGGCCAGTTTGGGAGAAAGTGGACCCTTTCCCTAACGCTTTAATGTCATTTGAATTGTGTTCTCTTCGCCAAAAGAAGTGCCAGCCTCTTCGCTAAAATCAAACTCTAAAGGCCTCATAAAAAGATCCCAGCTCCATATGCCAATTCTGACACAAGGAAAATGAGAAGCATGTGCAAATACAGTTTATTGGAGCCCATGGAAACAAAGGTTTACCACTCTCATTTGTTGTTAGAATCATCATACAGTAGCCTGTATAGATCTTGTCTTATGAACACATGGGGAGAATATAAGTGTGTACGTGAGAGTACATACAAGAGAGGGAGTGCTTCTCTGGGTAAATTTGAGCATGTTTTTGAGGGTTTTCTACAAAGTACTGATACTATGAATATCTGGCTGTATCAGTCAGCAATTGCTGCATAACAAACCACACCAAAATCAATAATTTAAATGACAACTGTGTCTTATTTCTCAGGAGTCAACAGGATGGCAGGGTGGTTAGCGGATCTCAGCTGGGCTTGTTCATGCATCTGTGGTCAGCTGGCCAGCTGGCTGAGACTTGCCAGTCTAGGATGGCCTCAGCTGCAATGACTCTGTCCTGCACCATGTGGTTTTTCATCTTCCAGCTGGTTAGTCCAGGCTTGCTCTCATGGGGGCAGTAAGAGTCCATGAGACAAAGTGGAAGCATACAAGGCCTCCTGAGACTTGCAACTGACACACCATCACTTCTGTCACTTTCTTTTGGCCAAAACAAGTCCCAAGGCCAGCTCAGAATCCAGGGTAGGGAAGGGAGTGATGGGGAGTGATCTCTTGATGGGGAGAACTGAGAAGTCATGTTGCTGCAGAGCCACAATACCATACTATTCACTGGGGACAGGGTGAGTGGGTTAACTACCATTTGCTGAGCATTTAAGATGCACTGTTACCCAGTTATATTATCCTCACTTTTATGAGAGTCAGAGAAGTTAAGTAACTTGGCTAAGACCACACAGCTGGAAATTAGGAGAGATGAGGTTTGAAGCAAGTTTTGCTTGACTCTAAAGCCTGTGCTTTCTCCATTTTCCCAAAGGGACCTAATGGCACTCTACACTCTGCAATATTGATGTGAAGTGACTGTGCTTAGTTCTGGGTGTTTTTGAGGGATGTGTGACAGGAGGGAGGATCAGCCTAGGCTCTGGGGAACAGACAGTGTCCAAGCAAACAGGGTGGCACAGTGGAAAGAAAAATGGTTTTAGAATTAGAAACCCCTGGGTCTTAACAGCTATAAATCTCTTTCCTCATTTGCAAGATGTGAAAGCAAATACTCCCTCACAAGGCTGTGTGAGGAACAGATATGCTCTGGAATACCTGGTTTCAGGTGCAGGCTCCACCACTGGCTGGGTGTTTTACCTCAGACAGGTCGCTCTGCTCCCTGAAGCCTCAGTCTCTTCAACTATAGAAATGTGCACAATAAAGACCCTTGCTTCCTAGGGTTACTGTGAAGATTAAACGACTTAACATCTGCAAAACACTTAGAATACCTGGTAGCAGGTATGTAATCGTGGTATGTAATAATCAACATGCAAATATGCACATACACCTATGGTGACAGAGAGTTAGAAGGGGTCAGACAATGTCAGTGAGCTAAGCCCTATAAAGGGCCTGGTGAAGGGCCAGCCTTAGAGTATCTCATAAATGATGCAGGCATCTTTAGGGTATGAGCAGACTGAAAGGGCGGACGATCCAAATCAGATCTCGAGACAGATCCTGACCTCAAGCCCTCTTTAAGGAGGCAGTGCTTCTGCCTAGCTCAGGGGGCAGTGATGAGCGTTGGCTTCAAAACTGGACAATGTGGACAGGCTTGGAGATACGTTGTCCCTCTGAGGGATATAACTGTCATGTTCCTTGGAGGTACACAGCTCAGGGGGCTGACTATGCATAGTGTTGAAAACTAGAAGAAATAAAGTATCATTAGGGAGGAGAAGGACCATTTCGCATTCCTACATACACGCTTACACATTTCTAACTGGGCACTTGGTTTTATTTGAGCAGAAAAAAATGGAAAGAGGCAATGTTATGGGCTGAATTGTGCCCCGCCCACCAAATTCAGGTGTTGAGGTCCTAAACCCTAGCACTTCAGAATGTAGCTGTATTTGGAGACAGGGCTTTTAAAGAGGTAATTAAGTTAAAATGAGGTCATATGGGTGAGCCCTATGCCAATATGAAGAGTATCCTTAGAGAAGAGGATGTTAGGACACAGATACACACTGAGGAAAGACCATGTGAGGACTCAGGGAGAAAAGAGCTATCCACAAACAAGGAGAGAGGCCTCAGAAGAAGCCAACCCCGCTGACACCTTGATCTCACTTCTAGCCTCCAGAACTGTGAGAAAATTAATTTCTGGTTTTTAAGCCACTCAGTCTGTGGTACTTTGTTATGGCAGCCCTAGCAAACTAGTATGCTCAATTACTGGCCATGAACTCTACACCAAGTTTCAGTGAAGAACCTGGGACTCCCAGGTGAAGCCTGCTTTTCCCAAGTTGGGAGGGCTGTGGGTCCTTGACCAAAGGGGCAGAGGGTATGGCCCAGAGAACTGTGGGGAAAAGGCTGGGCTGCAGGCACATTTCCATCCACCTCCCCCTTTGCAGCCCTTCTGATGCAGCCACCCTGTTCCTGCCAGTAGAACCTTGTTTCTGGGCTCCTCGCCGGGTCTGTGCTTGTGGTCAGCCTTTGGCTTCAGCCTGTCCCATGGATTTTTCACTCCAGTACCAGTCTTGCCCCTCCCAACCCTGCCTTCCTTCTTTTCTCCCACTGGACACAGCAGATCTGACAGGGACAGACTGTGGGTTACTCCCTGCTCTGCCCCTCTCTGGCTTCTGGCCTGAATAAACATGAAGATGGAATGTTATGTGCACGTCCATAATACCTGCTGGTTCTGCAGGGTCCCTTGGCTTGTAACTCACTTCACAGTAACATGAACAAGTTGACATTTTAAGGTTAATGATCCAGTTGCATATAAGACAGGTGGGGTTTGCAATCAAACAGCTCCTATGAACTGGAAGCCTGTGAAACAGCCCTTATTATGCTGCTCAGGAGCCTCTGAGAAAACTAACTTGTCCTTTGGCACCAATACAACCATCTAGGACCCATGTCCTCCATCTAATTTGCACTTTGAAAAATTTTCCCCAAGTCTTCTCACTTCAGCCAGAGTCTCATGATTTTTTTAAAATGATGTACCTCGTGGCCCAACTTGTTGCAGCTGCTGAAGGTGAGCTAGGGACTTGCTGAAACTGAAGAATATAAATAAATTGCTCTACAAAGGATGGTCTGCAGTGGACAATGAAAAGGAATTATGCTGAGTTACGACAAAGATAAAAAACATATGTATTTTTGACCAATTACAATTAAAACTGGAATCTTTTCAATCACATTACAAGCTGCAAATCATGTTTTCTCATTTCTCCTTAATGTTACGAGGTTGTGAAATGTGAGGGTCTCTTACACATGTCTCCCCACCCCTGCCATCTATGGATAGCCAGTCACCCTTCCTGTCTCTGAGGTGTGTCCTGAGTCAATGCAGCACCCCGATAATGAAATAACCATGCCACACTGAGTTCTGTAAAAGGCCAAGTCTTCCTGTGCCCGGCCTCAGCTAACCATCTACTCCTTCTTAATGTAAAGGAGTATGCTGAATTTTACCTCCATATTTGATTTTCTATGCTTTCCTTGTGTAAGTTGCTTTCCTAAATAAAAATATAACACATAGTAGTTCCAACACATTTAAAAATGCAAAGTTATAAAAATAAAAATATTGGTATTACAACTTCTCCCCACCTCCCACTCCCACTAAATTGAATTAATCAGTGTTAACAGTGGCTCTGTGTGCATTCTTTCTCAACTTTCTGATAGTATGAAGATATATATATGAATGTACAAATGCTATTTTTCATCTATATTGTTTTACAAAAGTGTAAGGATACTATATACACACGGTTCTGCACCTTGGTTTTTTCACATGTAGTAAGCCACCACAGCCATCCACATACATGTACCTCATTCTTCCTTTTTAACAGCAGCATAAAATTTCATAGTAAGAATGTTCTGCTGCTTATTCAACCATCCCCCTTCTGGGAGATATTTCGATTGTTGTATCTTCAAGCTTTTTTGTGCATTGGATACTTTAAACATTGCTGTGATAAACATCCTTGTACATATATATTTGTATTATCAACTTCCCGAAGTTCAAAATATATAGTTATTTTCAATTGCACTTAATACCCTGATATTACTTTCCTAGAAAGTTAAAGCAGTTTACAGTTCCGTCAGCAATTGTGTGTTTCCTTGTAGCTAAACTCATTCAGATATTATCCAGCTAGGCAGTGTATCAAAATGTGGGAATTTCTGATATATTCAGGAAATTAATTATTAATGTCATGTATAATTTGTATTTCCATCTCTGAATGCTTCTAAATTTTCTTTTAACTTAAAAGAATGGTGATAGCCTATGCAACTATCCTAGCTTTCGTATTTGTTAAGGTAGTTTTAACTTAAGCTAGTTTTACTTGTATTCTTTCACTTGCAATTGAAAGAGACCTAAGTAATGCATTATGTATTTTGCTATATATAGTATACATATTTTTAATATATAGTTTGAGTTTTCTTCTCTAAAATGTACCTCCATCCAACAATTCTACAATTATTCTCCTAAATTTTCACCTAGAATTTTTGTTTCCTAGGTAGTTTTTCTTTTGGCATATTGGGTTAGATATTAGTACCCTAGTAGTTTAAGATTTTCTCTAGGGCGGGAAGGCATTGGGCATGTTTTCAGGTCTGTATGACCTTCAATGACCTGTACTCTATATTTCACATAAGAAAGGCTCAGGAAACATCTGTGGGGAAAAAAAGAAAGGAGGAGAGATGAAAGGAAGGAAGAGAGAAAGGGAGGAAGGAAGGAAAAGAGGGAGAAAGGGAGGGAAGGAAAGAGAAAAAAAGAAAGAAAATAAGTCAAGTTGAAAAGAAGGAAGGAAAGATGGAAACATGTCTCTAATCCTTTAGGAAAAAAAAAACTATTTTTTTCTATATTACCAAAGATGGTGATGTTAGTCCCTGAGTCTATCATAACCTTTATATTTGTTAAATTTGGGGGGCAGCCTCTACTGATGATGACTATTCTTCTATATTCTCACTTCTCTTTTCAAAAGTTCTAATATGAGAGTCGGGCATATTTGAGTTTAAAACTCTATCTGTACACTTATTAGCTGGTCTGCCTTGGAAGAGTCGCCTAGCATCTCTGGGCTTGTTCCCGTCAATGTAAAATGCAGCTAACCTCATCACCCTTTAGAGGTTATCTGTGAAACTCCAATGCGATTTTAGAGGCAAAGGGCTGATCCAAAGGATGCAGCAAAAACAAACCCATGGCAACTTTGTCATTCTTCCTGACCCCCACCCCCACCCCAATTTCTTTTGATGCCGATTCTAGCACAGACATTTCCAGAAAGAGAAAACATCAGAGCCTGAGGAGGTTCCCGCACACCTCCCGGCCCTCTCTCCTTTTAGGAGATGTTTATTGGAGCCTACGGTGTGGCCAGGTACCAAGCTGCTCCCTCCATGTCATGGATTGTCATCTAGGATTTACATTCCTTTAATTTTTCTGGATCACAGAGCTCCTTGAGGAACTGGTGAATGTTTTGGATCCTTACCTCAGAAAAAAATGGATATAAAACTTCTCAAACTATGTGCATGCAATTCAGGTATCAGAGACGCCCCATATGAGCTCATCCTTAGACCTCAGTTAAGGAAAGTGGTGGACATCAAGAGAATCTAGTCCCTGCATCTTCCATGTTTACAACAAAACACAAGCTTCCATGGCAGTGGTGTGCCCTATCAGCCAGCATCTGTCCCATCAGCACCCCACATCTGAACTGTAGGGCCTCATCCCACAAGGTGAGTGCTAATGCCTGTGCTGGGCCTGGCAGAGAGGACCACCTGCTCTCCATTAGCCAGGACTGGATGGAGGATTCTGTCTGGGGCAGGCGGGGAAGGCAAGTGCCCAGGGAGTTTCACATGCTCTCTTTTTTGCTGACTCAGAACATTTTCAATTAGTCAGAGAAAATGCCAAGTGACTCTCTTAAGTGGCTATCTTATTTAAAGCCCACTACAACCTTGAGACAGAGGCTGTTGTTCTTTATTCAAGATTATGGATGTGCGGGGCTAAGAGAGAATGTGACTTGACCAAGGTGACATCAATGGAAGGACAAATCAAGAAACAAATCCATACCCAAGTCACCAAATTTGGTGGTTTAGCCAAAACCAGGCTGTGATGCATGTCCTAAGACCTCACCGCTGTGGAAACATTCCAACCAGCCTCTCCACACTCAGGCATGCACCCTGCTGTCTGTTCTCCCTACCTCACTGGAACAAAAGCCACAGAACATGGTGGCTAAAGGTATGTGCTTCAGAGTCACACTCAAGCCCTAGTTATTTAACTTCTTTGGGCCTCAGTTTCCTCATATGAAAAGTAGGGATAATAAGACCTACATTATTAAGTTGTTGTGATTGCTAGATGCAGTGATGTATAGATCACTTAGCAGAGTCCCCATAAAAGTGTAAGTGTTTAACATAGTTAAACCACCACCATCATCATCATCACCACTGTAGACCCCCTATGCTCAGAAGACCAATCATTCCAGCTTCTCGTGGTAACTGGCCACAAAGCATCATGAACTTCCATGGCTTCATGCACCACAAGTTTAGGAAGGAGATAATCTTGCTCCAGCCTCCTGTCAGTGACCCCACACTGGCATATCAGCCCTTGAGACTGTGACCATCATGATTAGTTAGCAGGTTGCACAGCAATGGTTGGAAATCGGAATTCGCAATATGGCAGAGAAGGCCATTCCTGGGAAACCAGAAATTGCACACACACGAGTGAAATTCAGTTAAAAAATCAGGAGGAGCAAGTAGGTATCAGAGACAAGATCTAGGTACTCAGACACACAGGAGCCAAAACAACAGCACAAACCTCCACAGCGACGGTAACGTGCAGTCCACTCCCGCGGCATCATGCATTATCTTAGAGATACGACTAACTGCAGCCCTGCGTCTGCAAAGCTTCTGAATCTTCCTTTTTCAGATGGATAAAATCCCTGGCAAAACAAGACGCAGGGGAAAGTTTTGAATCCATATAATATATCGCTGCCTATACCACAAACACTTGATTCAACAGAACTCGTTTTGCGTGCTTACTCCTTGCCCTGGGGATAGAACATGAACAAGGGATGAGGGCCCTGCTCTCACGGACTTGCCCATTAGTGGGAGAGATGGATCGTCAACGGGTGGAAACATAAATAAGTAATAGAAGTTCAGCAAATGGTAAGCTCTACAGATAAAATATAACAGGCAAATGAGATGGAGAAGCCTACAGAAACAGGGGCTTGTTCAGAATGTGTGGCCATTGGGAAGATGAAAACTATTGTTATCCAAATCCTGTGTGCATGGGATAAGGACACACAAAAACAGGGCCGTGTGTGTGTGTGTGTGTGTGTGTGTGTGTGTGTGTGTGCAGGAGTTCCATAATTTATTGGTCAGAATCTATTAGTGTCATCAAGGGTGGCCCAGGAACAGAGCTTCCGGCTGGGGGGGGGGGAAGAGCCAGATAATGATGCCAAATTGCAGGCACCCCCTCCCAGGGGATGGCACTACGAGCAAGCCAGTGACGACCGGCCGTCCCCTGCATTCAAAGATGCTGCTGCCGGGCTTCCCTGGTGGCGCAGTGGCTGAGAGTCCACTTGCCGATGCAGGGGACACGGGTTTGTGCCCCAGTCCGGGAAGATCCCACATGCCGCGGAGTGGCTGGGCCCGTGAGCCATGGGCCGGAGCCTGAGCTCCGGAGCCTGTGCTCCGCAACGGGAGAGGCCACACAGTGAGAGGCCCGCGTACCGCAAAAAAAAAAAAAAAAAAAAAAAAAGATGCTGCTGCCACCACTGCCTCTGCGGCTGCCTGGACTGCAGGTTCACATGCCTGGGGCTGGCTGGGAACCAAGAGACCCTTTTCGCATTAAAGCACAGCGGTCTATTCTGTTCTCCTATTAGGCCATAAATAAAAGAGCATTGATCTCAGAAGATGGGCATCTCTGGCTTTGGTGTGAGTAACGTGCCTGAGGACAGATGACTGTAACTGCACAGGGTAACTGAGAATAGAAAAGTACGGCCACCTCAATAGACCAGGGAGTGTTCTGGAGAGGAGCAACTGGCAGCATTCAGTGTGCTCCGGGAAGCAACATGAAAACAGCCAGGCCGCAACACCTGGTGAGGTCAGAGCCCAGTCCAGGTGCCTCAGAGCCTTTGTTCTTCCTCACTAATTATGCTCCTGCTGGTGTCACAGATCAGAGAGGAGGTGCTAAGACCGTGGGCGCAGGAAGCACAGATTAACAAGTGCACATTCACATGCAAGCACAAGAAAAGCAATGAGGAAAGGCCAGTGGGCAACCTGCTTGGCCTTCAACTTCCTCTCTCACTGCCTTTCCAGGATCTGGGACAGATTTTCCTGTTTCCTGTGAACTGAATTGCAGGCAGCTCCATGGATCCTCAAAAGATATGACAGAGGACACATGGATCTTTCCAGACCCCTCCCTTCTACGAGAGCAAGGATGCCACCTGGAGTGCATGGCTGAGATTCCAGGGAAGGGATTCCTAAAAGTGTGAGCTAACATTTATGGCTCAATGTGATTCTTTTCTAGGAAAAAATTTCACAAGTTTCATGCTGTCTCAAAAGGGCCTATGACCCTAAATATCTTAGAGTCATCACCATTACAGAGTCACTGGGCCCAATGAGATCTAGAGCCTGTGAATCACCTCTCAGAGGAGGAATCCTTCTATTGAAGGCACGTGAAGTAAAGAAGGGCAAAGGACACCAACACTGGGCCAGCCACTGCGCCAGCTGCTTCACACCCGGTATTCACTCAATTGTTCCTTTACCTGCAAGGTTGCATTATTTTCCCCAATTTACAGACGAGGGAACTTAGGCTCCAAGCAGTTGAGCAGGCTGCAGAGGATGGACCACACTATGACAGGATTTGGACCCAGAGTTTCCTGATTCCAAACCTCGCTTTCCCCACCTCATCACAGTGATTCTTTCATATAACTGGTGCAGAGGAGCTGGACCTCAGGGAATGACCACACCAACTCACCAGGTCCATTCAGGCCACCCCCAACTAGCTCACATGAATGTCTGTCCTCTCCTTAAAGGAATTTTGGGGCCTTGAAGTTCTAGCACGGGCTCCTGACTCACTGCGGGTCCTTTTGGAACCTGCAAGTGCCTGGATAGATCAGTGAGTAATGATCTCTTGCTGGCATAAGATTTTAGCACAGGAAACCCAAAAAGCAGAGCTTTCATCCCATTCAAATCCCCATTTCACAGATGAGGAGGTGGAGGCAGAACTGGCAAATAACCTACCAAAGTCATACATGTTTCTGGTGCCTACTCTCGGCCAGGCTGGAAGGGAGATCCAGCCTTGAGCACGACAAGAAGGGCTTCTTCCTTTTTGTATATCTTCCCTTCTCACACCACTTCTTGGCTCTGGGACAAGTCTAGAAGGCCTTGTCTCACAGTTCAGGTAGTTCAGGTGTTATCCCTACCCCTATCCCTAAGGTACTGTGAACAGAACATGGCTTTGAAGTCAAGTCAATCTGGATTGAATTCCTCCCTGCCAAGGATGAGCTATGTGACCTTGGGCAAATGTCAATTTCTCTGAGATGTTGAGTCTCTTCCTATAGAAAATGGGGGGAAAATATTCATCTTACACAGTAGTTGTGTAATAGAGCATACAGAGCATCCAGTAGGTGCTCAATACATGTTAAATATCTCTTCTTGTACTCCTGCATTACATGCAGCTGCACTGAGTCAGCAGGGCTGACCTGGACTCAGAGACACTGCACTGCTGGCCCCAGGTGGAATTCCTAGCCCTTGGGCTGGTCACATGCTCTTCCTTTGCCAGTTGTTCCTTAAGAGGAACCAATTTCCCACTTCCAGAGAGATCCACACTCCAAATTGTGTTTGTTTTAAAATAATGAATAGTGGCATTATTATCCCCACCACGCTCCAGGGCACTCTGGGCTGAATGTATTCCTTTTGCATTAGCAGAGCTTCGCTACAGCAGATAAACAGACCATTGCCTGAGCTGAATGCACTGAAGAAAGGACAGCCCACCCCGCGTGTCTTCCATCTCTGTCGCTGTCTCTGTCTCTGTCTCTCTGTGAAACCTTCCCAGGAGGCTGCCTGCAAGGCTTCTGCTGCCTGGGGAAGCAGTCAAAGTTTTCGGCAAGCTCCAAGAGCACTGGGCAGACAAAAAAGGAGGGGACAGCCAGGTCTCTGTCAACCCTGGCTTCTTGCCTGACTCTCAGGTGACAGCCCACAGTAGGCGGAAGTATTGAGGAAGCCCTAAAGGAACTGAAGGAAGGGCAAATTGTATCTTCCATAAAACAAACCAACAAAAATGGTGCCTGTGAGATGAACACCAGAGAAACTCAAATTGCTCAAATGCATGACAATGACAAGATGTGGCCAGTTCCAGAGATGTCAGTGATGGAATCCCTGCTCAGAGAAATCCCAGGCCAGACGAGTCCTGGCTCAGCCACGTTGCTTCCTGATAGTAAGTGAAGATATACTGAGGATCATCACAGACTTCTGTTGCTTTTAGGAGCAGAAGCTGAGGGTCCCCTCCCTGCACTGTTTCTCCTTCTTCAGTGTGTCAGGTGGGAGATCACATCCGAACCTCCCATTGGACCGGCATTACTGACAGATGAAGTCTAGTGCTGCGTTAAGGGTTGCAAATGCGTAGATACAGTATCAGTTTGGGATGTTGTTACGGGTCGAATTGTGTCCCCCTAAAACTGAATCCCAACCCTCAGTACCTCAGAATGTGCCTCTATATAGAGATAGAGTCTTTAAGAGCTAATTAAGTTGAAGTCACATGGATGGGCTCTAATCCAATATGACTAGTGTCCTTTTAAGAGGAGGAAATTTGGACAAAGACGCACACAGAGAGAAAACCATGTGAGAACACGGAGAGAAGACCAATGTCTACAAGCCAAGGGGAGAGACCGAAGAAGAAACAAATCCTGCCAATGCCTTGATCTTGGACTTCTGGCTTCCAGCACTGTGAGAAGCTAAATTTCTGTTGTTTAAACCACCCGGTCTGTAGTACTTTGCTATGTCAACCCAACCAAAGACAAACATTGTTTTAAAGAAACACTTTTATGAAACTCTTTTTAATTTCTTTGTGTCCTTAATATAGCAGGAGCCTCAAATATAGAAGTATCTTGGACCTCTATTAGCTTCTCGATGGCCCTGAAGGAGTTTGCCTCTCTTCCCCTCCGCCCCCCGCCTTCCCTGGCATTTGTCTCCTGGGACAATGCTTCCCATCTCTGGCGTTCCTCTCTTTCTTCCGGCATGGGTAAGATTTCCAGGACTGTGGAATAAAGTTCTGAGATACATTTAGGTTTTCAGGTGGAGAAGGTCAAAGCAGAGGACCCGCCCAAGGTCAAGAAATCTCCTTAAGTACAGACAAGCATTCTGCACTTATCCACAGTGATTGTGGCTGAACTGTGTTCAGAATAAAGTGCTGCTTTGCCTAGCTTTATTCTCTGCACACATTTCCCATGAGGCCCTTACAGGGAAAGGTGATTTGTCAATGGCATTTATGTTTGATTTGACTGTTCCTGGATCTCTTCCCAAATACCACAAAAACATCTTTTGAATGACATCCAGCATAGCAACAGCTGTAACATGCTTAATATTTTGCATCTGTTTAAAATCTTCCGTTAAAGGACTTCTGACCAACTGGGGGGATTCTGAGGATGCAGAGCTGAGCTTTTACCGGTCTGTGCATTGATCGTCATCTGTCCCGTGTCATACATCAGCCAATTGAAAGAGAGCTGCATCACCTAATGAGAACTCCATTCTACCTTCCTTTCCAAAGCAATCACCATGTGCTGAGCACTGTGGAGACCCAGAGATGCTTGGTGACTCCTGCCCCAGAAGTTCGTAAGAATGACCACAATGACACCTGCATTACCATAACTGCAGCACTCTATGGCATCAGAAAGTGCTTGGACATAGTCCATACTCCCTACCCATCACAAATGTTTGCTGGAGTCTATATGCTGGGTCCTGTGGATGGATCTGGAGAAGAGCGAGCTAGGAACTCAAAGAATAGCAGACAATTGCACTGTCAGAGTCCTGGTAGAAAAGAGATGGCACACTCAAATTAGATAGTTTCAGGAGGGCTTAGTAACAGGATTATTTGCAAAAATGTAGGCGGGGTTTAGAAAAGTGAAACAAAGGATGGTGTGCTATCCTATGTGGTTTGTAACAGCAGGATGAACCTTTACCTCCCATAGGGTTGAAACAGTAAAGTGGGGGGGGGGGGGTGTGATTGAAAGGAACCATGACCTTTGACCAAGGATCCAGCCAGCCTGCAATGGGGCCACCAGAAGGAGCAGCCAGAATAAACAGCCCTCGTCTTCTCCAGTCTCCTCCTGGGCTCCCCACTGGACAAATTCAACCTAAAAACAGTCAGCAAAGGAACTGATCAATGGAATCCACACAGTTCAGCCTCTGGGGACACAGAGCAGGGTAGAGAAGCATGGGGAGCAGAGTTAGAAGGACAAACAGAATATGCCCAGCATATTTCCCAAAGACTGGACCTACATTTGAAAGCAAAGGAGCCCTAAGGATGGACATTTAATCCCAGACAGGAAGTTGGGGAGAGGTAGAGACAGACCGTAATAAATGATTACTCAACCTGGTGCCCCTAATACTCTTTCAAATGAAAGAAGTGGCTACAAACTTTAAGTATGACAAGACATAAAATTATACCACATGAATTCAATTCTTATTACAACAGGAGCTCCACTACCATATTCAATACCAGGAACTGGGAGAGAGGGACATTAATTAAGAAGATAGGTAAGGAAATCTCATAAGGGTTTGCAAAAATGTTAATATTTCCTGTAGGTCTGGAAGAAAGGGAAAGCAATAGGGAGAAGGTCATAGCATTCAGGGGGCAGTCTGAACAAAGGCACAGAATCTGTGATGACCTAGGTGGGTGGGATGTGGGGGGAGTGGGCGGGAGGTCCAAAAGGGATGGGATATATGTACACATATAGCTGATTCACTTGGTTGTACAGCAGAAACTAACACAGCATTGTAAAGCAACTATACTCTAATTAAAAAAAAAAAAAAAAAAAGAGGAATAAAGGTGCATTTAAGGATTGGGGAATTGCCAGGAAGAGTGAAATGCACAGTACTCGGGGAGGGAAATGTGGTAAGATTCATATGAAAAAGTGGCACTAGTCAGTGCCACTGCTATATATAAAATGGATAACCAGTGAGGACCTACTGTATAGCACAGGGAACTCTGCTCAATGTTATGTGGCAGCCCTGGATGGGAGGGAAGTTTGGGGGATAATGGATACATGCATACGTATGGCTGAATCACTTTGCTGTTTACCTGAAACTATCACAACATTGTTAATCGGCTATACTCCAATATGAAATTAAAAGTTAAAAAAAATCAGCATTAAGGGGCTTTCCTGGTGGCTCAGTAGTTAAGAATCTGCCTGCCAACACAGGGGACACGGGCTTGAGCCCTGGTCTGGGAAGACCCCACATGCCGCGGAGCAACTAAGCCCATGTGCCACAACTACTGAGCCTGCGCTCTAGAGCCTGCAAGCCACAACTACTGAGCCCGCGTGCCACAGCTACTGAGCCCATGCGCCTAGAGCCCCTGCTCTGCAACAAGAGAAGCCACTGCAATGAGAAGCCCGCACACTGCAACAAAGATCCAACGCAGCCAAAAATAAATAAAGTTTTTAAAAATCAACATTAAAAAAATATCTGACATCATAGACTGATTTGAAACTATTGTGAAAAATAAAAATCTTCCAGCTTAAAAAAAAAAAAAGTAGACTAGTGCCAAATTGGGAAGATTTGGGAATGCCAAACAAAGAAAAACATTATTATGTATGCGAGGGGAGTGTTTGAGAAGGCACTGACTTGCTCGGTCTGAGATGTGCTGGGGCACCAACCCCACTAGATAACTTGGGTGTAGGACAGATTGCAGGACACCAAGGCTGGATGCAGAAGGTTGGTCAAACAGAAAACAGTAAAGAGGGAAAATAACATAGACAGTGGGAGGCGGAGGAAGGGGCAGCTGCAAAAAATCATTATGAGGTTAGCATCAAAGCACACTGGCACCTAGACATCAAGGTGGGGTGGAGAAGGAGAAACCAAATACATCTCTATAGTTTCTCGACTGTCTTTCTAGGAAAATGTTTATGCCATTCATCAAGATAGAGCAGGGTTATTGGGCGGGGGGTATATTTCAGTTATAAAATTAAGTTGCTACAGGACATCCAAATTGAGATGCTACATTTGATATCTGGAAGAATGATCTGATCTGAGAAATCACAAGGTGATGGGTTTTTAAAAGGAGTGAAAAGTGAGACAAGAGGTTGTACTCTGGGGCCAGTTAAGGGTTTGAGAAGTCTGGCATAAAGATAAAAGCAGAGATAAAAGCAGAGGGAAGGGATAAATGTCCCTGGATTAAAGGGTAACGTTGCCTGGAGGACCAAGCCCTTCTCAGTTTGGAGTTCACTCATCTCTCTGGATCCAGTTCACTGTTCCTTGCTTTGGGAATGAGAATATATTAGTTTCCTATTGCTGCTAGAAAAGATTCCTGCAAACTTAGTGGATTAAAATAATACAAAATTATTATTTTACACTTCTGGAGGTCAGAAGTCTGAAATAAGTCTCATAGGGCCAAAATCAAGAAGCTGGTAGGGTTATGTTCCCTCGGGAGGCTCTAGAGGAGAATCCATTTCCTTGCCTTTTCCAACTGGTAGAAACTGCCAACATTCCTTGAGTCATGGCCCCTTTCCTTCATCTTCAAGGATAACACAAGTGGAATACTCCATTTGCACCATGGCCAAAGTGTGGAGTTTGGCAAATGTGTGGTTACTCCACAGAAAATTAAAGACACACGCTCAGTGTGTATAGGTATTTTGTTTCCTGATGGCCAGCTTAATTCTGGTCCAAATGAGGGCTAAGATTCTGAAAAGCAGGGTCATGTGGTCACAGACATGGCTGCACGGCCAGGCCAGTTTGGGCTTCATAGCCATGCTCTGCTGCTCACCAAACTTCAGCAAATCAATTACTCTCTCTGACCCCAGTTTACTTCCTCATATAATTAAGATGATAAATTCTAGTTTCCAGAATTTCCCTGAATGTGCAATTGGAGAACATATTTAAATCACCAGATACTTAGAAAGTGCTCAAGAAATCTTAGTTTTCCTCTTCATTCCAGCTTCCCTAACTAGCTTGGACTCAGTCTCGTTTTTTTGCAAAATGTGCTGACATGTTTTTATTCTCAGTAATTTCTTTAAACTTCAGGGTTGGATCTAAAGATTATTAGTGTCTCCTTCAGTTGTCCCAGGGGGACGGTTGTGTTTTAATGGAACCACATTCTTCCACTGAGCCTGCCCTGAAAGGCTGTAACTGGGGGCGGCCGTCAGCCCTGGCTGTTCCTCGAGCGACCTTGGGGAAGAGGGAGGGCACATGGTTCCCTTGGGAATCAGATGATGTGAGGCCAGCCTGAATCTGGCTTACTGTCAGCAAGTCTGCCACCAGCATCCATCCTCTCCCCACAGACCAAATGTGCCACAGTGGAAAAGGATTCCTACAGAACCATGCAGGCCCCTGGGTAAAAAGCTGACCCCAGTACCCTTCAGTGTTTATTACAATGAGAGAAATTAGAGCTGGGAGGGTCCCACAGGGTGTCCAGAACTTCCTTCTCCCCTTTCCTAAAAAGGGTCACTCCCACAAGAAGCCTGCAATGATAGCTTCTGAGAAATACACAGAATAACAAATTTTATCATGAAAAAGTCCATTTCAAGGAGTCCAGCTTCAGTTCTCTTCCCTGATTTTTTCCCTCACTCTCTGCTGTTTAGCTGAGTCACCTGAAAGAGGTCAAAGTAGATGCTGGGGTGACCTCTGACTTATGACGGCAGACATCTAGCCCCAGACCACAAAACCCAGAGAAAGATATAACTAAGCCACTGTTGCTTATGGAGAATCTAGTCCTCTGATATGCCTGGGGCTCCTGCTTTCCCCAACTTTCTGAGCATCAGAGAACATCAGGAGATGCTCTTAGGCAGCTGTTCTCACAGTGGGGTTCCCAGGCCTACAGCATCAGAGTCACTGGAGAATTTGTTCAAAATACAAGTTCTTGGGACCCAGTATAACCGAATGGGTTCAAAGTCCTGAGGGAGAAGCCAAGCTGTGTTTTAACAACCCTTCCAGATGACTCTTAGGTGCCTTCAACTTTGAGAACCACTGGTCTAGAAATCCTAGCTCTTTGCAAAGCCGCTAGGACCCTGGGGGGTGGGGGCTGAAGTGAGGAAAGGGAAAAGTTGTCCAGGAAAGTACACAGAGAGAAAGATGAGACCTTATCGGTGACTGAGGACTGAATGACCCAGGACAGATCAGTGGCTAAACCTACCCTGAAGCCCACTAATCACAGCTCTAACCACAAAGATCTCAGAAAGGAGATAATGCTGACAGTCTGGTCCTAAGTCACAATTAATTTCTTAGCATGCTCAGCACATGGTCTGGGGATGATGATCATGACGTAAAGTCACCCTTGTGATGACCCTCACATTTTCTCAATAGAGCATTAACCAGCTCATAGAGGGGAAGAGGGAGAGTCCTAACCAGCCGACCTGAGGTTTACTTGGCTTTCCCTTTGACTGATACTTGTTTCAGTTCTTTCTGCCCCCATTTCTTTCAATTTTAGCTAAGTCAAGAGACTACAATATCTTCACTTAAGAAACCAAGGGCCTTTTACCTATTTTATATCTTCTTTTACTTCCTTAATTAATTAAATTAATATTATCCTTTTAATATCCACTATGTCCTTGGCATTTCACTACGCCAATAACACACATGATCCCACGTAATGCCCAGACAACCCTGTAAGGTAGTTACTTTATTCAATTTTTTAAATGAAGCAACTGCGGCTCCAGGAAGGTAAGTTATTTGAATAAGGAGCATAACCTACTATAGAATGGAACTGTAAGTGATCCTGCCCCACACAACTTCTCTCTCCATATTTGGTTCCAAAACATGAGCTTAGTTTTTATATTGGGAAATTTATTATATGCACAAGAATAAAGAAAGAAATCATGTAAGTATGTTGCATTCGATAGGAAAGCCTAGTTTATGCTGCAGTAACAAACACCTACATCTCAGTAGCTTAGCACATAAACTATAGTTCTCACTCACACAAAGGCCACTGCAGGTCCAGAGGTTCTCCAGGGCACCCCCTCACAGCAGGAAGACATCTAAGACTCAAGATGTCTAAGCAGTCTCTGTCTCAACATGAAGCCAACATAACAGGAGGAGATAGTGCCAGAAAGACCATGTGGTATCTTTCTCTGCCTCAGACTGGAAGTGACGTGCATCACTCACATTTCATTGGCTAAAATTGATGCCATGGGATTCCCTAATGGCAAGGGGCTGCGTTCCTACGTACCCAGGAAGAGGAAAAGGTTTGGTCAACACAGATGTAGTCTTTGGTAAATATGGTTTAAAGAAAACAATAAAATGATGATGTATATATCTACCACTCAAGAAACACAGGAGGAGGGAGTCAAGATGGCGTACTAGGAGGGCGTGGAATTCACGTCTCCTCACAACTAGGGCACCTACCAGGCTACTGGTGGGGGACCATGGACACCTAAGGGGACGGGGGGGACAGAGACCAGGTAGGACGTGGGGCGTGGGCGTGAAGGGGAAAGAAAAGTGGAGGCTGGAGAGGACTGGCACCCCTGAGGGGTGGCTGGGGGAGGGGAAGGGATCCCAGGCCTGAAGGGGGAAATTGGGGAACCACTGGGAGGGCAGAGGATCAAAAGGGAGCGTGGTCAGGTTTCCCTTGCCCGCTTGGACCCCCAGGAACCTGTTGAGATCCTGGGCCTGATCCTCTGCCCACTGAGGCCCCCTTCAGGCATGCGGGTCCTGAAGGAGTGGGAGGGAGTGAAGGGGGAGCAAAAGTGAAGGCCGGACCTCTGGAACCGGCATCCCTGAGGTGTGGCTGGGGAGGGGAGGAGTTCCCACATCCAGTGGTAGCCACCCACGGTTAGGGGTCCAGCAGGGACGGGGGAGACCCTGGGGGAGATGGTGGGGGAGGGGCATGAAGGAACAAAAGAGAACAGGGTCAGCGCTTTCCCTGTCCACTTAGGCACCAGGAAGCCTGTTGGGCTCCTGGGCCTAATCCTCTGCCCTCGGAGCCTCCCTCCTGCTGCCCAAGCCCCGCCCCTACACCCACACACAGGGCCCCAACTTTACACTCGGAGACCTCCTCCAACCAGCGGAGCCTAAACCCCACCCACACACCCTCACTCTGGGCCCTACCTCCAAACTCTGGAACTCCACACTCCAGAGGCCCTCCTTCCCACGTGCTGCCTCTCCCTTTCTGTGCAGGTCCTAAGCAGAGGCCCTGCCCCACACTCAAATGTCACCCCCCACCCAACTAGATCCCACCCCACCCTAAACCCCACCCCTGCCTAAGTCCCACCCCTTCCTAAACTTTACCCACATAGCCAAGGGTTTTGTTTGTTCTTTGTTTTGGGGTTTTTTCTTTTCTTCTCTTTTCTTTTTTCCTCTTTTAGATTGGGGTTCTGTTTTACCTTGTTGATACTTTTATATTTTTATTTTTCCTAATAAATCTTCTATTTTTCTAACTTTATTTTATTCTTTATACTTTGTTAGTGATCTCTCCTTTTGGCTTGTTCCCCCCTCCCCCCTTTTTTTCATTTTCTGTTGTGGTTTTATTTTACCTTGTTGCAGTTGTTTCAATTATAGTTTTATTTTTCCTAATACATTTTTTATCTTTCTAATTTTATTTTGTTTTTTATTCTTTGATATTGTACTACTCCTTTCTTTCTTCCTTTTTTTTTTTTTTTTAACCATGCCACAAAGCTTGTACAAGACCTGTACATATGCTGTCTATAAGAAACCCACTTCAGACCTAGGGACACATACAGACTGAAAGTAAGGGGATGGAAAAAGATATTCCATGCAAATGGAAATAAAGGAAAGCTGGAGTAGCAATTCTCATATCAGACAAAATAGACTTTAAAATAAAGACTATTACAAGACACAAAGAAGGACACTACCTAATGATCAAGGGATCAATCCAAGAAGAAGATATAACAATTGCAAATATTTATGCACCCAACACAGGAGCACCTGAATACATAATGCAAATGCTAACAGCCATAAAAGGGGAAACCAACAGTAACATAATAATAGTAGGGGACTTTAACACCCCACTTTCACCAATGGACAGATCATGCAAAACGAAAATAAATAAGGAAACACAAGCTTTAAATGACATATTAAACAAGAGAGACTTAATTGATATTTATAGGACATTCCATCCAAAAACAACAGAATACACTTTCTTCTCAACAGGAGAGGCCACAAGTGCTCATGAAACATTCTCCAGGACAGATCATATCTGGGGTCACAAATCAAGCTTTGGTAAATTTAAGTGAGAGAGTGGCATGGACATATATACACTACGAATGTAAAATAGACAGCTAGTGGGAAGCAGCTGCATAGCACAGGGAGATCAGCTCGGTGCTTTGTGACCACCTAGAGGGGTGGGATAGGGAGTGTGGGAGGGAGGTGCAAGAGAGAGGGGATATGGGGTTGTGCATATGCATATAGCTGATTCACTTTGTTATATAGCAGAAACTAACATAACACTATAAAGCAATTGTACTCCAATAAAGATGTTAAAAAAAAAAAACAAATAGACTTTTACAGTATCATAGAAGTCCATATGGGCCCTACTCCATTTCATCAACCTCCCACAGGAAAACACTACCTTAAATTTTTGTTAACCATTCCCTTTCTCTTTTTTATAGATTCTAACACTTGCTAAAATATATATATAGAGGGGCTTCCCTGGTGGCACAGTGGTTGAGAGTCCGCCTGCCAATGCAGGGGACACGGGTCGTGCCCCGGTCCGGGAAGATCCCACATGCCATGGAGCGGCTGGGCCCGTGAGCCATGGCTGCTGGGCCTGCGTGTCTGAAGCTTGTGCTCCGCAACGGGAGAGGCAACAGCAGTGAGAGGCCCGCGTACCGCAAAAAAAAAAAAAAAAAAAAAATATATATATATATACACACACACATAGAGAGAATGTCTTTTCTTGAACTTTATACACATAGAATCATAAAGTGTATATTCAGTTTTGACTTAATACTGTTTTTGAGATTTATTCACACTGAAACCTGTAACTCTAATTCATTTATTTTCATTGCTTCCCAGTATTGTACTGTGTGAATAAGCCAATATTTATTTATCTGTTCTACTGTTGATGTACATATAGATTGTTTCCATTTATTTGTTATCATGAATGATACTGATACGAACATTTGTATATGTATCTTAGCATAAACTTTCTCGAGTATTTTACAGTATATATTGCTGAAATGATTTGCTAAGCTATAAGGTATTCTCACTTACAATTTCACCAGAAAATGACAAACTGTTTACCCATAAATGGAGCTGGACAATAGTCAGTGTTGATGAGGATGTATATATATCAATGGAGATTCTCACCTACTTTCAACAGGAGCGTATATTGATAAAACCACTTTGGAAAACAGGATAGAAATAGCTCCTTAACAAGACGCAATATTGTTTGGGATAAAATGTTAGTGAATAAGGCATTCCATAAATCTATGGATGGTGATGCTGGCAAAGATATCAGGATATTAAGGCAAGTCCATATCTAAAGCAAAAGGCTTACTACTGAGTATAAATACATTCATGATAGAAAGCCTATTCATCATGGAGGAGGTCACTGAAATTAACCCACCACTAGGTAGACAACTGATTCCCCTGTAGAATGTGGTTGTACTGGAAGCTCAATATTGGTCTCTATCATCAGCAGGTAGACACATAAAATAAAAGATGGATAAGTATGTTTTGCTCAGGGGAAACCTACATTGCTCAGCCCACATATAATCTTTCATCCCTGCTACTCTGGTTACTTTATTCTCGAGTCCTGTGAACAAGTACTTTACTGACTGAGGAAAGTGGTCAACTACAGCCACGATTTTGTAATTTTGTCACCCTGATTTTTTTTTTTTTTTTTTTTACGGTACGCGGGCCTCTCACTGCTGTGGCCTCTCCCGTTGCGGAGCACAGGCTCCGGACGCGCAGGCTCAGTGGCCATGGCTCACGGGCCCAGCCGCTCCACGGCATGTGGGATCTTCCCGGACCGGGGCACGAACCCGTGTCCCCCGCATCGGCAGGCAGACTCTCAACCACTGTGCCACCAGGGAAGCCCCTGTCACTCTGATTATTAAAAGACCCCTCTACAAAGGAATACCTTTGGTGTACATTCACACAAAGAAAACAAATATCCTCCATTTTGAGAGAGCTTTCCATATACAAGGATACCTTGAAGATACTGGGGGTTTGGTTCCAGACCACTGTAATAAAGCAAATATCACAATAAAGCAAGTTACACAAATCTTTTGTTTTCCCAGTGCATGTAAAAGTCATGTTTACACTCTCCTGTAATGTATTATGTATGCAATAGCATTTTGTCTAAAAAACCAATTTACACACCTTAACTAAGAAATAACCTATTGCTAAAAAAAAAGTTAGCCATCATCTGACAATGCAGAGTTGCCACAAAAGTTTAATTTGTAAAAAATGCAATATCTGCAAAGCACAATAATGTGATGCCCAACAAAACAAGGCACACCTGCATGTCTTTTCCAGACTCCTTGTCACTAATCCTCAAATCTTGTCATTCCAATTTTCTAACCAATAGATATAACATTAGCCGTTGCCCATGAAGCAGTGTACATCTATACCTCTGACTATTTCTTCTTTCAAAGTGAGAAAACAAATTCAATGGCCAAAGATTTGCCCAATGAGAGAATACATTTTCCCCACCATAATTTATGGCTACTCCTGATTGGGGTGATAACAACTGGCTGATATGGGCACATTATCAGAACCATCTATAAATAAGGAATAAAAAACTTTTTTTTTTATTCCTCTTAGCTTGAAAACATGAGTTTAAAGAAAGGTGTCAACACAAAACAGGTAAATGCCATGGAAATTTGAATTACTTCATTCAACTCACTTGATTTTTTCAGGACCTGGAGCAAAAGATTACAACTTAGACACACAATAGATCACCTAAATCTTGAAGGAAAAGCTGGAGAGGGAATTCCTTTAGAAAATTAAGACATTCAAAAGCAACATATGCATGGCTGGATGCATGCTCAGAAAATACCTGAGAAGACCCTGAACTTCCACCACTGGCTGATCTTTATGCTCAGTGAAAGCAGTTTGACTAAGTGTTGAAGGAGTGGCCCAACACAGAACCAATCAGAGAGTCTAGGAGAAGTGGTTTTGTTTTGTCATTTTTGTTTTATTTGTAGTTTCTGGCATTTGAGAAAATGTCTGTCAAAACACTGACAGAAGCTAAAGAAACAAGGACTTCAGGGACCACACACAACACAGAATATAGTTTGTGCAAAAATAGCCTGGAAAAGGCGTTAAACAAATGGATACTTGCAGCCTCCATCAATCAAAAATAGAAAACCCTAGAAAAGGAAGAGAATCTGATTTCCAATGTTACCACATTATAATACTGTTTAATATAAAATACTTAAATGTTCAGTTTTCAACAACAAAAAAAATCACCGAGATAAAAAGAAATAGTAAAGGATGCCCCATTCAAAGAAAATAAATAAATAAATTGACAGAAGCCATCCCAGAGGAAGTTCAGATATTGGACTTACTAGGAAAAAGAAAAGTCATTTTAAAGTGACTGTCTTAAATATTATCAAAAAGC
This sequence comes from Phocoena sinus, assembly GCF_008692025.1. Taxonomy (NCBI): domain Eukaryota; kingdom Metazoa; phylum Chordata; class Mammalia; order Artiodactyla; family Phocoenidae; genus Phocoena; species Phocoena sinus. The sequence continues at coordinate 35,240,080 of NC_045778.1, forward strand.
TAAGGAAACTATGTACAAATAAAGGAACCAAATGGAAATTCTGGAGTTGGAAAGTACAATAACTGAAGTAAAAATTTCATTAGAGGGGTTGAACAGTAGATTTTAGCAGACAGGAAAAAAAAAAAAAAGAATCAATGAACCTGTAATTGATTTTAACCAGTCTGAGGAGCAGAAAGAAAATAGAATAAATAAGTTAAGAGAACTTAAGGAAACTGTGGGGCACCATCAAGCAGACCAGGTTATGTATTAAGGGAGTCCCAGAAATAAAAGAGAGAAAGAAAGGAGAAGAACAAATATTTGAAAAAATCATAGCCAAAAAACCTTCCAAATTTGATGAAAGATGTTAATTTACAAACCCACAAAGCTTCATGATGTCTAAGTAGAACAAATTCAAATAGATCCACACTGACACAATTGTCATCCAATTGTCAAAAGACAAGACAAAAGGAATCTTGAAAACAACAAGAGGAAAACAATTTACCATGTACGAGAAATCCTTAATAAGAATAATAACCCATTTTACAAATGAAAACATAGATGCCAGCAGGATGGCATATTCAAAGAACTGAAAGAAAAGCAAAACTTAAAACCAAGAATTCTAATCTGGCAAAATGATCTTTCATAAATGAAGGAGAAATTAAGGCATTCCCAGATAAATCAAAGCTGAGGAAAGATCCACCCTATATGACACACTAAAAAAGGCCTTCAGTTTGAAATGAAAGGACAGTAGACAGTAAATCAAAGTTGTACAATGAAACAAATATTTCTGTAAAAACTGTAATCAAAATACATAAACTATAGTCAAGATACACCAAGTAACTGAATTACAGAATCACTGTGATAAAAATGTTGACTACAAAAATTCAGCGTGGCGACACATGCTTTCACAGTTGCTTAACATCAGTCAAATTTTAGAAATGTTTGAGCTTTTGAAGAACTACTTTGTAAATTGACTAAAATGCCCTACAACGGTATTAATCATTTTAAAAAGAATTTTCTAAATCTACCATGCACTTTATTAAAAATCAGCTGTAAATCTTTAATCAGTATACTCAAAAAATGGGGTAGCAAAAAAATCCAGCCTTTGTGCTTTCAGCAAATTGAGACTTGAAAGCAAAGCTTGCAAACAGGAAGGCATTTAAATTTAATCCTGCAAAAGTGAACGTGAGGCTGAACAAATTAAACGAAGAGAATTCAAATGATGCTGAAGATTTAATTTTTAAATTCTGTAATTACTCTTTCAAATATCTCAACTGTGGGAAGAATCCTTTGATAGAGCTCCTATTTTTATTTCAGTAAATTGATATTCAATGCCAGAGAAGAATGAAATTGAAATGGTCTCTGGTTTTACAGTATCTACATTTGGTGAAACGCTCAAAAGAATTTGATGTGCATTTCTCTGATGATTAATGATGTTGAGCATTCTTTCATGTGTTTGTTGGCAATCTGTATATCTTCTTTGGAGAAATGTCTATTTAGGTCTTCTGCCCATTTTTGGATTGGGTTGTTTGTTTTTTTGTTACTGAGCTGCATGAGCTGCTTGTAAATTTTGGAGATTAATCCTAAATACAGTACTTTTTCATTTAAAAATATTATGGTCAACAGAGAATGATTAATTGAAATGTCATAACTTGAAAATTATTAATCATAACATGCAACCTGGAAGTAAGTTTCAACTAGTTTTATTTGAAAAAATAAGATCACAATAAAAAATACAATCTTAAAAATACCAGTGAAGGGACTTCCCTGGTGGTGCAGTGGTTAAGAATCCGCCTGCCAATGCAGGGCACATGGGTTCGATCCCTGGTCTGGGAAGATCCCACATGCCACGGAGCAACTAAACCCGTACGCACCCGTACGCCACAACTACTGAGCCTGTGCTTTAGCACCCGAGAGCCACAACTACTGAGCCCACGAGCCACAACTACTGAAGCCTGCGCACCTAGAGCCTGTACTCCGCAACAAGAGAAGCCACTGCAATGAGAAGCCCGAGCACTGTAATGAAGAGTAGCCCCCGCTCGCCACAACTAGAGAAAGCCCAGGCACAGCAACAAAGACCCAATGCAACCAAAAATAAAAATAAATAAATAAACAAATTTATTAAAAAAAAATACCAGTGAGCTACACAGGCTACAAAATTGATTAAGATACATAAGTGTATGCCAAGACTGCATTATTTTGTTTAATGTTTTTTTATTTCATATAATCAATATAAATTTTTAAATGTTGTTTTAAGGTACATAGAAATACATCATTATTTTGTCTTAGAAATAATTATGGAAAGTTTTATTTAAAAGAAAAATTTTATACATCTACAAATAAATCAGTTGTTGATCAGTACAGAAATATTTCCAAATGATATAATTATAATTCAATAAATTATATGGTCAGCCTAGCCATCACCCTCCACGATTCCTGACCTTGAGCTAGTAGTCATAGGTGGCAAAGATGGATCATATGTTACCTCCATGACCAGTTAAACAAATACAAATAAACAAAGTATGAGAGAGAATATAGCTTGGGGGTTGAAAGAATGGATCCTGGAGCCATGCCATTGGAATCTGTGGCCCTGGAACTGACACTTTCTTTTTTTTTTTTTTTTTTTTTTTTTTTTTTTTTGCGGTACGTGGGCCTCTCACTGTTGTGGCCTCTCCCACTGCGGAGCACAGGCTCCGGACGCGCAGGCTCAGCGGCCGTGGCTCACGGGCCCAGCCGCTCCGCGGCATGTGGGATCTTCCCGGACCGGGGCACGAACCCGTGTCCCCTGCATCGGCAGGCGGACTCTCAACCACTGCACCACCAGGGAAGCCTGGAACTGCCACTTTCTAACTGTGTGACCTTGTTTCAATTTCCTCATCTGTAAATGAAAGTAACAGTCCCAGCCTTGTGACAATCAAATGAGTCAGTATACGTAAAGCACTTACAGCAGTGTATAGCACATTGTAAGAACATAGCTCTGCTGCTCTTAGTTTTGCAATCTAACTACATTGTTACAGCTTCATTACAGTTTTCTGCTATCCTTAATGTCCTCTGCATTCATATTGATGCCCCTAAGTCCCTTGTTTCCAGAAACATGGGAGCTGCCACTATCTAGCAGCTTGAATTCTACTAACTTTCTTCCCTTCCTTATATCCCCAGGTTTTTTTCAGTTGCTCTCTCTGATCCCTTCCATATTTCAGCCTGCCTGTGGCAAACCAACCTCAATTCCTGACTTTCTCTTTGCTTGGCCTGCCAAATCTGTGCCTCAACAGTGGCATATCAGCAGTGAGGAGATTCCTAAGCCCAATCTGCCAACAGATGAAGCAGTGAGGTGAATGAATCAAAACTCTCAGATGGGATTTTCAAAGGCTCAAATGGAAACTATGATGGGTTTCTCCTGCCACTGATCCTCAAACTAGAAAACGACAGATTCTTGGATGGTACTGTCTTCAACAAGACTTCCAGGTTCCAGTCTAGCAGTCCTCTTGCTTTGCTTGAACCCATGGGCTGCACTAATTACTGAGATGGCTTCATGTTTCATTATGCCAAAGAGCATCTTTTATTTGTTTGGATTTAGGATTCTAGCAAAAGGAAAACAAGAATGTTTTTTAGCTCAGGGATGCATTTGTAAAAAGATGAAGTAAACAAAAAGAGCAGAAAAATGACTGGCCAGCAGTTCCAAACAAAAGCTTCCCTTTAATAACGTTTGCTAGTAAAATAGGATGGTTGTGTTTGGCTCTCAAGGCAAGAAGAGCTAAGTGTTTTTAGCCAAATTCTCATCTGAATTAGAGAGGTTAAGCTTTTCTGGGTGCCTAGAAGCGAATTTTCATTCACTTTGCAAGTTCCCCAGGCCCCTGGGTCTAGGTAATTGAATCACAATTGGCGCTCAATTTTGTGAAGGCTAAGGCCTTAAAATAATAGAAGCATAGAGTTTTTCTCCAGTTACAGAATTCTGGGAACTCCAGTAACAAATTCTTTCTTGTCTCTTCCTACATTTTCCTGACATGACTGTTTTATGTGTGTTGAAATATATTCACCTTGTGGCTAAGAATTAGCAAACTTCTCTGCTCTCCCTTATGCTGGATCCCTGTTCTCCTCCTACTCTCCCCTCCTAATACTTGGCTTGAAGCTCAAACTCTGGTCTTCCACCAACGTCAGGCATTGGCCATATTACTTTCCAGTTTCCTGGTCTGATGCTCCATCTCTTCGGTCCGTATATATGAATCCACCCAACTGGATTAGGATACAAAAATCAGGAAAGTTTCTCTCTCTCATCTCCCAAAGTCTCCTTAAGCAGAGGGCCACAAACAGGCTGCCAAGTGCTCTTTTTAATCTAATGTTTGGGACTCAATCTGCCTTATACTCAACAAGCTAGTCAATCCTAGTCCTAGTACCAAGCTTGCATGTAAGATCTCCCTTTTGCTTTGATCATTCCTTCAACAATCATTTCCTAAGAACCCACCTTGTGCCATGCTCCGAGTAGAAGCTAAATGTATGGATATAAACTATGTTGTCCCAGTTTGTACTAGTTCCATAGTCTTCAGTATTTGCTTAAGCAATAGAAAATTATTATCTCACAGTTCTGGAGGTCAGAAATTCAAAATTAGGATATAAGCAGTGTTGGTTCCTTCTCGAGGCTCTGAAGGAAATCTGTTCCATGCCCCTCTCCTAGAATCTGGTTGTTGTTGGCAATCCTTGGCATTCCTTGACTTGCAAATTCATCACTTTAGTTTCTACCTATGTCATCATAGAGCCTTCTGCTCTGTCTTTTTTTTTTTTTTTGTGGTACGCGGACCTCTCACTGCTGTGGCCTCTCCCGCTGTGGAGCACAGGCTCCAGACGCACAGGCCCAGCGGCCACGGCTCACGGGCCCAGCCGCTCCGCGGCATGTGGGATCCTCCTGGACCGGGGCACGAACCCGTGTCCCCTGCATCAGCAGGCGGACTCTCAACCACTGCACCACCAGGGAAGCCCTCTGTGTGTCTTTATATGGTTTTCTTATAGGAATACCAGTTTTTAGATTTGGAGTCCATCCTAATCCAATATGACCTCATCTTAAGTTAACCAGTTATATCTGCAAAGACTATTTCCAAATAAGCCACGTTCTGAGGATCCAAATTTATATGAATTTTGAGACACTATTCAACCTAGTACACTGTCCTTAAGGAGCTCACAGTCTAGTGGTAGATTGAGATAAGTAAGAAATTACCACCCAGTTTGATGTGAGCTGTGATAGAGATAAACTAGGATACTATAATAGCATGGAGGGGGAACATCCAACTAGCTTTGTATTAAGGAAAATTTCTCTAAATAGTTATATTCTTAAATGAGAATGGAAAGGAAAATAGAAATAGGATAAAACAAGACAATTTGGAAAGGTTATCAGGAAATACTAATGCCCCTATAGACAATGGTGATCATGTACCTAAAGTAGCACCAAATTTCAGGTTTGCCTAATGTCCACTAGTAACATTCAATAGTCCCAAAGCAAGATAAATGAAGGCAGATGTTTGTATTTATCCAGACTCATGGAATCATTTAGGGACAGAGGGAAAAAGGAGATGAGGGTATTGGCCAGAATGCTCTATATAAAAAAAGGTGGGGCTTCCCTGGTGGCACAGTGGTTGAGAGTCCACCTGCCGATGCAGGGGACACGGGTTCGTGCCCCGGTCCGGGAAGATCCCACATGCCGCGGAGCGGCTGGGCCCGTGAGCCACGGCCGCTGAGCCTGCGTGTCCGGAGCCTGTGCTCCGCAACAGGAGAGGCCACAACAGTGAGAGGCCCGCGTACCGCAAAAAAAAAAAAAAAGGTGAATTGATATGGGAGAACATAGAAAAGCAAAGATCTGTTGTCTTAACAAACTGAAGGATTAAATGAATGGCCTAAATTACAGAAGGCATAGAAGTTTAAGTTCAGAGAGTAGTAAGATCCAGAAATGGGAAGATCCCAGGTGCAAAGATGTCAGGTGGCTATTTCTGCATGTGACCAGGAGTGAAAGCAGATATTAGGGTAAAGCAAAGACTGTGGATCAGGTGGCCAAGTCACTCAAATTGTGATAAGTGCCTAAACAGATGGTGAAAAGAGGGCAGCGGAAAGTTTTATTGCTGGGCATCATGAGCCTCAAACAATAACCATCGTAACTGCTAACATTTATTAAGCATTTTCTGTGAGCCAGGAACTAATACATATAGAATATTAACTTAATCCTCAAAATGTCCCTATGTCCCAGTTTACAAATGAGCACTGAAAGGTCAAATAAACTTTCAGTAAGCAGTACGGCAGAATTTTCTTCCAGGCCATCTGACTGTTGTGCACATTTAACCCCTGCTGTAAATGAGAGGCTGGGTTTAAGTGAGTGTAGAGTGATAGTTAGAAGAGGTGCCTAGGAGGAAAAGGATGAAGAAGCTGACTTCCCACCTTAAAATAAGCATCTGCTAAAAAGGATTACCAGAAATCAGTGTCTATAGAGGATATGGAATCTTAGTTTTATCAGGTAGAGGGAAGATTCAATCAGGATGATGATGGCATGTGCTGATTTAACATTTAATGAGATCTTAAAGGCCCCAGAGTTTGAGGAAGGACAATAGTGCAAAGGTGGATTTTGGAAACAGAGGAACTCTAAAATAACATGGGGTTAAGGAAAAGCTTGTGTTTTATGACAGAATAAAGAGTAGCGTGGACATGAGGCAGGACAGTTGGCTATTTTTAAGATTTCACATAAGACAACTTGGATGGTCAAGATCTTCAGGAAGCTTTCTGGACCCACTATCTACGTGCAAGCTCTGGAAGATAATCTATTTGTTTTTCTGTTGCATCCCTGTCTCTAATGAAACTGTTGTTTACATTAAACTACAAACTCCTTAAGGGCATACTGCCTACTTTCTTTTCATTTTCTCTGCCTGTGTTCAATGAAGAATCTGAGTTTTTCTTTCAACCAGTGGTGTGCCTGAGCTATAGTCACCATACCAAGTACCTCTTGATACTCAAGAGGGATCTCAGGGTATCTTCGGCAGGATTTCTGTCACTTATGAGTCAACAGGAAGGGCCAATTATTCCCTGAGTAATTTCTAAACCTAAGATTACGAACCCTCACAGTTCATCTACTTGAAATTAGTCTTCATAGATAAAAATATAACATCAATTATGAATAAATATTAATTTAGAAAATGCAAACCCAGGGGCTCTCCTTTATTTATTAAAAGAGATAAAATATTTTTACATGACAATGAAAATGTAGGTTTTTGTGTTTTGTTACATACATAAACATTGTGTTCTATATCTCATTTTGTTTGAATAATATGACTCACAGAAACAAAAGTATTCAGAAAGCAATGATATGTTATATTCAAAGAAATGAAGGAAAACAATGGTCAAACTAAAAGTCTACCCAGAAAAAGTATTCACTAATACAGAAGGTAAAATAAAAATATTCTGAGACAAATAAAAACTAAAAATATGTCTCTAAGAAATCTTTAAAAACAAGATTAAAGAAAATCATTCCGGCAGATTAAAAAAAATGATCCAGGAGAGAAGAGAGGTGCAGAAACAAATGCAGAGTAATGAAAAAGAAAATATGTAGGTAAAATAAGTGCACTTTTATATTGACTATATAAAAACCATAAGAGGGGTTGTGAAATGGCATCTAATAGTGATTTTGATTTGCATTTTCCTGGTAACTAATGATGTCAAGAATCTTTTCAGGTACTTATTGGCCATTTGTATATCTTCTTTAGAGAAATATTTATTCAGATCCTTGTCCATTTTTTAATTGGGATATTTACTTTTTGTTGAATTGTGAAAGTTCTTTATATATTCTGGATATTAAATCCTTATCTAATCCTTATCTTTATTATGATTTCCCAATATTTTCTCCCATTTGGGGGTTGTCTTTTCACTTTCTTGATACTATCCTTTCATTCAAAGTTTTTAATTTTAATGGAGTCCAATATATATATATTTGTTCTCTTGTCACTCATGCTTTGAGTGTCATATCTAAGGAACTATTGCCTAATCCAAGACTGTGAAGAGTTATACCTGTTTACTTGTAAGAATTTTGTATGTTTAGCTTTTATATTTTGGTCTTTGATCCATTTTAAGTTATTTTTTTATATGGTGTAAGGTAGTAGTCCAACTTTATTCTTTTGCGTGCAGTTATTGAGGTGGCCCAGCATCGTTTGTTAAAAACAAAACAAACAACTGTCCTTTTCCCCATTAAATTGTCTTGGCAGTCTTATTGAAAATCAATTGACCACTAATATATGTGATTATTTATGGACTCCAAATTCTATTCCATGGATCTACATGTCTATCTTCGTATTAGTATCAACAGAGACTTGATTACCATAGATTCGTAGTAAGTTTTGAAATTCAGAAATATGAGTCTTCCAACTTTGCTCACCACGGTCAAGATTATTTTGACTATTCTGGTCTCTTGCATTTCCATATGAATTTTAGGGTCGTCTTGTTAATTTCTGCAAAGAGAGGCAGCTGGAAGGGATGATACTGACTCTAGATAAATTTGAGGGAGTATTTCCATTTTAATGATATTAAATCTTCTAATCTATGAACAAAGGATGCCTTTCCATTTATTTAAGTCTTTTTCATTTTATTTCTTTTTTTTGGGGGTGGGGGTGGCAATATTTTGTAAATTTTTTTTTTTCTTGGCAGTGCCATGGGGATCTTAGTTCCCTGACCAGGGATCGAAACCAGGCCCATGGCAGTGAAAGCACCGAGTCCTAACCACTGGACCGCCAGGGAATTCTCAATATTTTGTAGTTTTAAGTGTACTAGTTTAACTCTTCTTTGTTAAATTTAATCCTATTATTTAATATTTGTGATACTCTTGTAAATGGAATTGCTTTCTTAATTTCATTTTTGGATTGTTATTTCCTACCATATAGGAATATAGCTGATATTTATGTATTGACTTTCTATCCTACAATTTTGCTGAACTTGTTTATTACTTCTAATAGGCATTTTTCATTGATTGTTTAGAGGTTTCTACATTTAAGACCATGTCATCAACAAAGATAGTTTTACTTCTTCCTTTCCAATTCGGATGCCATTTATTTAACCTTGCTAGAACCGTTAAGACAATGATGAACAGAAGTAGCAAGAACATCCTTGCTTGCTCATGACTTCACAGGAACAGCTTTCAGTCTTTCACTATTAAGTGTGATGTTCACCATCGGTTTTTCACAAATAACTTTTACCAGGTGGAGTTAATTACCTTCTGTTTCTAGTTTGCTATATGTTTTTATGATGGAAGGGTGCTGCATTTTTTCAAATGCTTTTTATGCTTCTTTTGAGATGAGCTTGTGTTTTTTCACTTTCATTCTATTAGTATGCTGTATTACATTGATTTATTTGAGTATTTGAACCAACCTTGCATTTTCTGGGTTAAATGCCATTTGGTCATGGTGTACAATCCTTTTTAATATGCTGCTGGATTCAGTTTGCTAGTATTTTTAAAGAGGCTTTTTACATATTTGTAAGGGATAGTATTCTTTACTTTGTTTTCTTGTATATGTTTTATGATTTTGCTCTCAGGGCAATGCTGGTCTCGTATAAGAAGTTAGGAAGTGTACCTTCCTCTTCTATTTTTATGAAGAGTTTGTGAAGAACTGGTATTAATTCATCTTTAAATGTTTGATAAAATTCACCAGTGAAGCCATGTGGTCGTAGGCTTTTCTTTGTGGTGAATTTTTTTGATTTCTAATTCAATCTCTTATTTTTAGTCTATTTAGATTGTCTATTTTGTCTTGAATCAATTTTGATCATTTGTGTCTTTCTGGGAATTTGTCTACTTCACCTAGGTTACCTAATTTGTTGGCATACAATTGTTTCTTTAAAATCCCTTTTTTCTGTAAGGTTGTTAATAATGTCCCCTCTTTCACAGTAATGTTCCCTTTTTCATGGATGTATTAAAAGGTCATAAGAGCCAGCCTGAAGGGCTCCTATTAGCCAATTGTCAGACAAATTGAGCACCAAAATATTTAAATGGAGTAAGAAATCATGAGGCATACTAATATAACTAAATAAATGAATAAATTAATAAATATGGGAGAATGGGAACTCTTCCTTACAGGAGCATGCCAGCTAACTATAGAGGGATGATAAAGTTAGAAAATCTTCATTGATCCTAAACCAGTGATTTAACACTTAATGGGGAAAAGTATATTTATATGGTCTCAAAGTATCTCCCCACAAATTATTTATTATAAGAGGGGAAAATAGTAATTTCACAGTGGAGAAGCCTGGTAAACACTATATTACCAAGTGATCAAAGTTAATATCACTAATACTGAGGATATCGGGAATCATGTGATTCTTGATTTGATATATTGAAAAGAATACAACACTCTTGTTCTATTATTTCCAAACAACAAAAACAGGAACATGAAAATAACCACAAGGAGACATCAGACAAACACAAACTGATAGGCATTCTACAATGGGCGTAGACTCTTCAAAAACATCAAGGTCAACAAACATGAAGAAAACCTCAGGAACTATTCCATATTAAAGCAGAATGAAGATTCATGACCATGAAATGCATTGCAAGGTCTTCAATTAGATACTGGACTAGAGAAGAAAACTACATAAAGTTTATTGTGGAACAAGTGAACATGTCACTTAACCATTCTGTGTCTCATTTTCCTCAACTGCCAAATAGGGGGTAAACCTATGCGTCTCCTAAAGCTATTAGTGTATGAAGTGAGATACCATTGTAAAATATACATTCAGACACCATAAATGTTTAATATATGCTCATTGAAACTTTCCTTATCTTCTATAACCCTCTTATTCCACTCCATGATTTATTTTTACCTAGTGGTTAGGTTCATCCTGCCAATTTAATCTATATTTACCACTTAATTATAGACTTAGGGTCACTTTTGCAACTGTCCCACCAGTGTCAGGTTGTAACTGGCTTTTCCTTCTAGATACTACCACAAGATGTGCAGCTCTGATACCACTGCTTCCAAATTGATCCAGATCCTCAGGCTATACCTTTTGATAATATTAGAATTGTATCTCCCTCTCCTACCTGCCTAGAGTGTGTGTGTGTCTGAGTGTGTCTGAGTGCATGTACACATTCACGACTTCTGCTATTAGGCAAATTTGTTCTCAAATGTCACTTTCTCATTAATATCCTCTCAAACTACATTTATTATGATGATTTTTATTTTATTTTTTTTGGCCGTGAGGATCTTAGTTCCCCGACCAGGGATCGAACCCTGGCCCATGGCAGTGAAGAAGCCGAGTCTTAACTACTGGACTGCCAGGGAATTCCCCCTCAAACTGCATTTAAAAAGGCAATTCGCTACCACCTAGCAACCTCTAGCCATTTTAATTTTTCTTTATTCTCCCTCATAGTACTTTCCACACTTCAACATACTATATGTGTTTACTTGGCTGTTTGGAGTATTTTCTGTCTCCCTTCGCTGGAATGTAACCTCTGTGAAGGCAAGCTATTTCTGCTGTATTTTCACTGATATATCTTCAGCATCTACAATAGTGCCTGACGCTTGATCGATACCTGATAGTATTTGTGAATAAATGAAATTTTCTCATTTGTTGGGCAGGTGCACTTGTGCTGCCTTTGATGGAAACTGAGAGCCATCCATTACAGCAGCCACTGTGGGAACCCATGTTCCTTCATTGTGCTGAACAGTATTTCTCAAACTGGGCTTCACAAATAAAAACTCAGAATTTCATGTGGAATTCAAAAGACTTGGCAAAAATTCTTTAAGGTCTTATTTGAGACAAAGAATTATAGATATAACAACAAACATTTGGGACTGTGAGGAATATAAGGAAATGAAACATGCCAGAGGAGTTTCTGTCTTACAAAACTGGATTTGCTTGTTACCAAGAGAAAAGGGACCACAAGACAGTCTCCATTCTGATGCCAGGAACAAAAGGGAAATAGCAAGTAAAGCGATTTTAAATGTGGGTGATAGTCAGTGAGGGGAAGAAGGAAGTCTCAAATTAGACCTGAAGATTGATGGAGGGTGTCACCACAACGATTTTCTAAATATTTCAAAATGAGCAGTATCTTAAATGCTTACTTGGAAAGAAAAGTATGAAGAGCTGATTGTTTTTCAGGATCAGGAAACTCTCATTCGTAATCTCACAATTAAACTCCTGTTGGGAGATTTCTCCCATTGCAGGGAGGTTCATGTATCATACATACACCACACAATTGGAACAGACTCACTAAAAGGATTGACATTCTGGTGATGCTTATACCAAGAATATTTATCCTTCCCCCCCCTCCCATTTTCTACTTTATCTACAAGCCTCTGGAGAGCATTAGGCCCCCATTCTAATCCTTGATTTACAACAGCAGTATGACTCTAAATTAAACTCTGTACTGTGGTCCAGGAAAAAAAAATACTGGAAATATGAGAAACTTCCTTGTGTTTTTGAAGTCTTGGTGCGTGGGGCAGACAATGTGATTCGTACGTGATCATGTGAGCTGTTCACAAATGTGGAGAACAACAGGTTTAAAAATGGATAACTCAACTTTGGAGGTGCTAGCAATGTGCACTGTGTGTTGCACCTTCCTTGGTGTTCTCTGTTGGGCAATATGTCTGGACTTAATGTGGGACAGGAAACAGAATCATGTGTAAACCATTTGCCAAGGGCAAAACTTGACTTTAAAACTTAATTTAATTAGCTGCCCATTCTAATCCATGTCAGAGTCTCCTGGGTGGAGGAGCTGATCTGAACTTCCACCTCTAATCAAGACTGACCTCAAGAAAGGAAAGACAGGCCTGCTCTGAAAAGTCATAGACCTCCAGCCTCAAAAATGACAACTACAGTCCTGACAGACTGTAGACTCCACATCCAATATATCAAGATTAATATTTTGGAGAATGTTAGAAGAGATCCAGTATTTCCCTGTGTTCGCTTTGTCCATAGAAAGGGGAACTTTATTTAACTCCCCAGAAGGAGAAAATACTGGAGTAAAATACTTTCGGCTCTGCTCTGCACTCCTGAATTTCCTTTCTGTATGCAATTAGAGTCCAGGACACTCACTGGCTTAGAGGGAGCACTGAATTGGCTGCAATACTTGAATCATATCACCCCCGCTCTCACTTCCTGATACCTGGGTCTATTATATGGGCATTAATTGTTTTCTCATCTCATGCACTGAAACCAGGGCGTGTCTCTGCCTCTCACCCCCTCCTCCTTCACAGCAGAGAAAACTGGTGCCCTTATTTTGGTTTTAATTAACTGGAACCTCTATATATAAGGTTTACAGGTGCATCCTGGAAACACATTAGTCATATAGATATTCATGCTTTTTGCTTTTGTTCTGTTAGAACTCCAGAGAGATGGAGAGAGTCTCTTAGTCATTCCCTCCCAACTTCAACAGAAGCAATTCCATAATTCAAGCTTTCAGAGATTCCAAGTCAAATTTAGGTCTGCAACAGTATTTTAATATAGAAACACATCCCCATAGATCAGCTTTGTCTTCTATCAAAGATAGAATGGGGAGAGTGGGGGAAGACCTAAGAAAGAGCTGGGAGAAGGGAAGGGATGGGGCATCAGAAAACCTCCCTTTTTTAAGCTGGTAATGCTGCCTAGTCCCAGCTGTGCCAGCCCTGGAAGGAGGTGTGTGGGCTGGCTGTAGAATTAATTGAATTTCACAACTTGCCTCACATTCCTGCTAACACAAAGTGCCTTGCAAGGAGGGAAGCAACACAGGAGGCCAACACAATGGCAAGACCAAGGCTGGGCACTGCTGTGAGTCTTTCTTTATGCAACTCCTGGCACAAAATAGCTTGCCTGTTAGCACCCCAGCCGAGAGCTCCTACAGGAAGGGAGGAAGAAGTGTGCCGTCTCTAAGATACAGGCTGCCCTCTGCTCCAAGATGAAGCCATCGACCTGCAGTAGCCCATCCCCTCTCAGGACTATAGAGGCCTCACCTGTAGAGAAGGCATTCTGACTACATGAATTTTAAGTTCCTTCCAGCTGTGACACTCTATTTATCTAAGGATCTGAGGATCAACTCAAGACCTCCTTCAGCATCAGTCCCCCGTCCCCATTAATGTTTAGAACCTGACTCAGGGCATAACCTTCCTGCCTCATTTCTCCACCTAGATATGAACCAAGGGCAGGACACAGCACTTGCACCAGGCATCATATGAGTGTTTACATAGGTTACCATATGCCATCTTTACAAAAATAATGTAAAAGCTGCATGAGGAGTCCTATTTTACTATTAAGGAGACAAAGGCTCAAAGAATTTAGGGGACTTACCCAATGCAAAAAAAATTGTAGGAAAAAGAGCTAGAATTAAAATTCAAACTATAAACTCCAAAGCCAGGGGCTGTTCCCACAGAACAATTTTACCTACATGAAACCTGAATTGTTTCTGTGACCATTCCCACTACATCCTTACTAAATACATGTTTATTAATGAACGGCTGTCTAAAGGAAAATATGATTTATTAGGTTAAATATATTAAAGTGTTTGATCAGTGAGCAGAAACATTATTGCTAATAACATTTGTGAACAAATTCTGACTTCTTCAAGTAATATTTCTAAGACTATTTTGCACGACCTTCATTTACTCATGGTTTCATGCATTTAAAAAAACGGCACCTACAAGATGTTAGGCACTGTGGCAGGGGTGAGTCAAAAGAAGAAACAATCCCTGAATACACGGCACATACTGTTTTGTGGGAGGACAGCTTACATTAAATGAATACGAAGTCACAACAGGGATGTGTGCTGTGAGAGAAGTTTGCCCTGGGAGCTGCGAGTGTGTACTGGAGAGTCAGGTCACGCTTTCCTGCACGCCTGGTGGCTCAGCTGCGATTTACAGGATGTGCAGGCATTAACCAGGTGGAAGGGGCCAAGAGTAGAATGACTCTGTGCAGCAGACAGCATGTGCAGAGGTGCACATGAGGTAGGAAGGACCTACTGCAGGAACGGAAAGATGGCTGCCGAGGCTGAGGTGAGCCTGTGGGGATGCTGAGGTCCACAGCTCACTAAGGAAGAGATGGTCTTCTAAGACTCATATCTGCAAACCTTGCTGCCCTTACACTCATCTCAACCTCCTTCAAGACCCTTTTCTGAGGAGCTCCTTCTTTTCAAGGCTGATCCCTTCATTCATGTTCTGCAGCTCACTCCCACCACCTTCAAGGGTGTCATGTTTTGTCATTTTCTCTGGGTTCAACCTCACTGATGTCCCTTTCTCTTCTGCAGGATTATCATTAGTATGCAAACATACTGTAATATCTTCTATCTTAAAAATCAACTGCATTGATACCCACATTCCCTAGCATCTGCCATGATGCTTCTCTTTTTCTTTTTATAGAAAAAATTCTTTATAAAGTTGTCTTCATAAGCAGTTTCTCACCTCTCATTCTCAATCTCTCTCTCACACACACACAGATGTGCAATTTTTAAATTAGTAAATATAACACACATTTACAAAAAGACAGAAACCAATGAATTGCCACACTGGTCAATAAAAGAACAATAGAACAGTGTCAGCACCTTAGGAGCCCCCTCATTTGCTCTTCCCGATTCTTCTCTAAACTCCAAAGTTAACTATTCTTAATTTTACTTAAGTACCTTTTAATTTTGCTTTGTAATTTTACCACCTATGCTTGCATCCTTAAATGCTATACTTTATCTTGCCTGATGTTTTAATCTTATAACCATATGGTGTGAAGTAATTTGGATCTAGTTTCTTTGGATCAACATCACGTTTGTGAGAGTCATATTGCACAAAGCAATTTATACATTTTCATTGTTAAAAAGTCTTCCATTATATGAACATGCCTCTTTATCCATTCTATTTTTGATAGACATTGGATTGTTTACAGTTTGGGGCTCTTGTGAATAATGCTGCTATGAGCATCCTTGTACTTGTACGTGTCTATTGGTACATACCAACTAGATGTAAAAGTGAGAGATCACAGGCTTTATATGTCTTCAGCTTGCATAGATAACTCACTCATAGTGTTTTCCAAAACACTTACACTCCCACTAGTAGTCTATGAGAGGTCTTTTTTTTTTTTTTTTATCTCCGTCATATTTGTCAGCACAGAAATATTAGTCTTTTTTTTTTTTCTTTTTCTCTTAGTTGTTCTGGTGAGAGGAATGTTGTATTAAATTGTGATTAAAATTATTACATTTTCTGATTACTATCAAAAAGTTGAGCACTTTTATAAATATTATTTTAATGGCCAACTAGACAGACATTTTGGTAAAATGTTCAGTTCTCTTGCCCATTCTTCTATTGGGTAGTCTATTATTCTTTCTTAATGAAATAGTTATAGATTCTGTATACATGGTTTTATTGGTTATGTGGGCTTAAAATATCTTCTTGTACTCTGTAGCTTGTTTTTTTTTCCTTTATTAATAGTCTTTTTTAAACAAAAGTGCTTAACTCTAATATAGCTTCATTTTTCAATTTTTTTCCTCTACATTTACATATATTTTATGTCATTCAGAAAGCTTTTCCTACACCAAGATCATGTGCATATTTTCATATACTATCTTCCGGAAGTTTCAGTGTTTTGCAATCCATATAGACTTTGAAAATCCATATTTACAGCCCCCTTGAAATTTATTTTTGTGTTAGGTACAAGATAGGAGTCAAATTTCATTTTTGTCCACTTGGATATCCAACTGACTCAGCATCATTTATTATTTGCTGTATTTCTATTCCTACTGCTTTGTAATTCTTCCTTTTAAAACAAGTGACTATTTATGAGTAGGTATGAATCTGGGCTGTTTACCATTTTTGTGGTGTACTTGTATAATTTATAAAATATCATGCTGCATTATATATGATATTTGCAACAAAATCCTTTACAGATATTCTTTATCAGATCAAGGCAATTCCCTTTTAGTCCCTGGTTGCTAAAGACATCAAAGATGAATGGATGTTAAATTTTATCAACATCTTTGCATCTTTCGCAATGGTAATATAATTGTTCTTCCTTATTTTGTTCCTGTGGTAAATCACATTATTTAATTTTTTAACATTTAAACCAATCATCCCACCAAAAATTAATCTAACATGGTCATGAAGCTTTACACTATATACAGATACATATAATTATTATATATATATATTTTATACTATATATTTATACTTTATACTATATATATATGTATAATTATACTATGTATATGTATAATGGGCTCTGTTTGCAAAAATGTGTTAGGCTTTCGGGCTCTATCTGCAGGAGTGAGATTGTCCTCTATTTTTCATTTACATAATGCACTTGTCAGATTGTGATATTACGGTTATTCTGGTCACACAAAATGAAGAGAGTAGTGATCTTTATGTTCCTACTCCAAGGGAAAATGCTGTATTTTCCAAATCTCAGAAAGAAAACTTTCAATTTTCACCATTACTTTTTCCTAAATATTGACAGAATCTTCCAAGGATATGTCAGCTGGGTATTTACTTTGCTGGAAAATTTAAAATTCCAGATTCAACTTCTTTAACACTTACTCTTCAATCTTCTCCTTTCATCAATTTTAGTATTTTCTTTTTCTAGATATTTCTTTAGTCTACATTTTCAAATGTATTGTCAAAGTGCCATTCATCATATAATTTCACTACCTATCTTGTGTCCTTAGCATCTATATTGATATTTCCTTTTCATTCCTAAGAATGAATATTTGAGTCCTTTTTCTTTTTTTCTTGTCAGGGCCTTAACAATTTTATTAGTCTTGTCAAGGAACAACTTTTACATTTTATCCCCTCCCTGCATGTTTTCAATTGCACTTATTTTCTGTTTTTATATCTTTATGGTTTCCTTCTCTAAGTTTTACCTGAGTTTAATTTATTTGACTTTTTCTAACTTTCTGAGATACATGCTTAGGTCACTAATTTTTCAGCTTTTATTCTTTTATTATATTCACATTTAAGGTTATAGATTTTGCTCTAAGATTGTTTGCTTACATTCCAAAAATTTTGATTAAAATTTTCACTATTATTCAGTTCAAATATTTTCCAATTTTATTCAATATTTATCTTGATACATGGGTATTTAGAACAGTGCTCCTTAATTTTTAGACAAATGGGAATTTACTGGTTATCTTTTTGTTATTGAGTTCTAGCTTAATATCACTGTGTTCAGTGAGCCTACTCTGTAGAATTTCAATCCTATGAAATTTGTTGAAATTCCCTTTACCACCCAGCATGTGGTCAATGTTGGTAAATGTTCCATGTATACTTGAAAAAATAATGTTTATTCTGTGTTTGTGGGGTGCAATGTTCTATATATAACCTATTCTGTCAAATTTGCTAATCATTTTATTCAAATATTTTATATCCTTACTTCGTCTTTTATCAGTTACTGAGAGAAGAGTGTTAAAATTTCTAGATTAGATTTAGTCTATTTCTCTTTGGACTTCTGTCAATCTTTGCATGAAATTCAAAGCTCTGTTATCAGGAGCATGTATATTGAAATTGATAATTAAGCTGTTAGCATTATGAAATGTCTCTAACTAGATATCTCAGACCTAACCGATTTCTTGAAATCTGGACTTATACATCCAACTGCCCACTCAACAGCTCCAGTTGATGGTCTAGTGGGAATCTCAAATATTACATACCTGAAACAGAAGTCCCGTTTTCCCTCTTAAATTCACTCTTCCTCTAGATATCCCTCTTTCAATAAATAGAACTATTCCTCCAGTTACTCAAATCATAAACTTAGAAATACTTCATGATTTCTCCTTTTGCTCCAAATTGGCTGGGCTAAATCAAGGTGTTGGCCAAGCTATATTCCTTCTGGAGGCTCTAGGGGAGAATTTGCTTCTGTCTTTTCCAGCTTTTAGGTACCACTGGCATTCCTTGGCTTCTGGTCCTTTCCTCCATTTTCAAATCCAGTAGACTACTCAAATCCCTTTCCAACACTGACATTCCCTCTTATAAAGACTCTTGTGAACATAATGGGCCCATCCAGATAATCCAAGATAATCTTCCCATCTCAAGATGCTTAATTTAATCACATATACAAGGTTCCATTTTCTATGTAAGGTATGGGAATTAGTTCCTGGGCATCTTTGAGGGTCCATTATTCTGCCTACCACAGTGGGTGTGAAAACTAAGACTTAATATAAGAGCTAGGTAAATAAATTACTTTCTCCATGAACAAACATTTATAGAGGCTCTGTTGGGCTCATGACACCATGTGCTGTGAATAGCAACTCTAGAAGATGATTTGAAGTCCTTTCAGCTTTAAATTCACACCTCTCCAAACTTCCTCACAATTTGCTTCACCAAACAGAATGAGCATATATCCTTCCCGGCTCAGGCTTAGATCAACATTGTTCCCTCCCTGCCTTCTCTCTCCTTTTTCCCATGCTCTGATTCCTCTCTTTCAATCATATGGTAGCACTGTCTGGAGAGTGTTACTTAGAAAAAGATAATGGGGGTCTTAGAATCAAACATGTTAATATTGCTTATTGACCTTAAATCATATCAAGACTATCAACTTAGAGGCATTTGATATTTTTTACATAGAAATACAGAAATTTTTTGTCTCTTCCCTTGTCTTCTGTAGAACTAGACATATTTTCTCTATCTCCTTTGTAGGCTCAAACATTCTCAATGTCATCATTGAAACTTTTAAAGCCTTGTTCCTTGATCCCTTTCTTTTCTCACTTTATCTTCTCTCTTTAAGCAGTAATATCTTTTCCCAATATTTAAATTAAATCTAGATGCAGAAGACTACAAAATTTGCTCTGATAGTAACCAAGTTCTGATGTAATAGATCTAAGTAAAGAACTAGTTTTGAAAGTGAAAGAAGGTACTGTGGATTATAACACTGGAATAACTGGCATAAACCTGACTGTCTGAAGCAAAAGAGAACACATGTGGTCACCCCAGGTATAACAATCTCCTACTTGATTTCTCCACTTGGATGTCCCTAACATATCTCAGACTCAGTATCTTCAATTTTAAACTTACAATCTTCCCTGCCAATAAGCAATCTCTTCCATTGTTCCCGATCTCAGGGAATGGCATAAACATTCAGTTGCATAAAGAAGAAACCCAATTGTCATTCTTTACACCTGTTTCTCCCTGTCATCAATGTTTCTCTGCATCTTCATCACCACTAAGTCAAGGGGGCATCAATTATTATGTGCACCAGCCTTCATGTATCCATACATTCATTCTTGTTTTCCTTAGAATCATTCTATACACAACAGCCAAGTTAATATTTTTTGTTTGTTTGTTTGTTTGCGGTACGCGGGCCTCTCACTGCTGTGGCCTCTCTGGTTGCGGAGCACAGGCTCCGGACGCGCAGGCTCAGCGGACATGGCTCACGGGCCCAGCCGCTCCGCAGCATGTGGGATCTTCCCAGACCGGGGCACGAACCCATGTCCCCTGCAGGGGAAGGCGAATTTTCAACCGCTGCGCCACCAGGGAAGCCCCCAAGTTAATATTTTTAAAATGTAAAAAGATCATGTCAAACCAATCCCAATCTTACTCTCTGTACAATTTTCTCCACTATTAAAATAAATACCAAAGCCTTTAAAAGGACTCCAAACCATTTGTTGGTTCACTTAGTTAACAGGTATCTGTTGACTGCTTGCCCTGTAGTAAGCATTATTCAAGGCACTGGAGGTATAAAGCAAACACAGGTCCTCTTTTCACGGGCTAATTTTCTACTGGGGAGGCAAAAAAAAAGAGAGAGAGAAAGAGAGAAAGAAAAAGAAAAAGACATAAAATAACTCGAAGGTGTAATAACAAGAATGGGAACATACAAAGGAATGAGATATTTAAGGAAATAAGTGGATAGGTAAGAATAGGGGGAAAAATCCAAGTATAGGTAAGAATGTGTGCAAATATCCCATGTTGGAAAAGACTATGGGAAGTTGAAAGATGTAGTAGAATGTAGTACAAGAAAGGGAAAACAATGCAAAACATGGTAGGAGACATGAAGGCTTGGTCACGTGTAGCTTTGAAGGCCATGGGAGAAAGACCTAAAATTTGAGGTAGGTAGAATAATGGAGTCTCAAAGAGGCCGTCAAACCATTTCCCAAACTTGTGAATATGATCTTACATGCAAAACGACCCAGTTAGGACTTCTGACCTCCAGAAAAGTAAAAGAAAAGGTCTGTGCTGTTTTAAGTCACTAAGTTTGTGGTAATTTATTACAATAGAAAAATGAAACTAAAATATCCAGACACCCAGGAGTGTAAATTGACGTGTACTTTTTCATACTCTGCAAACACAAGCAATCACTCTTTTTGGGAAACACTTTCCAAGTGCCCATATCCCTGAATGTTAACTGGAACTTCACCTTAGAAAACTAGGCAAATATTTACACATACATTTAGATTTTTTTAAAGCAAGCAAGAAAGGAAATTTTTACTCCACAAAAGTTACTGATTTGAATCATGCAGCCAGGCATTGCTAAATTACCAACAGAACCCGAGTCCCCTTACATCCCCATCAGTGCTCTTTTTTTCCTACTGGCCTTTATTTATTGGACTTGTGTACATGTCATCTGCAAACAGTGACAGCTTTACTTCTTCTTCTCAATTTGGATTCCTTTTATTTCTTTTTCTTCTCTGATTGCTGTGGCTAAAACTTCCAAAACTATGTTGAATAACAGTGGTGAGAGTGGGCAACCTTGTCTTGTTCCTGATCTTACAGGAAATGGTTTCAGTTTCTCACCATTGAGGACAATGTTGTCTGTGGGTTTATCATATATGGCCTTTATTATGTTGAGTTAAGTTCCCTCTATGCCTACTTTCTGCAGGGTTTTTATCATAAATGGGCGTTGAATTTTGTCGAAATCTTTTTCTGCGTCTATTGAGATGATCATATGGTTTTTTTTTTTTTGATCATATGGTTTTGATCCTTCAGTTCGTTAATATGGTGTATCACATTGATTGATTTGCGTATATTGAAGAATCCTTGTATTCCTGGGATAACCCCACTTGATCATGGTGTATGATCCTTTAAATGTGCTGCTGGATTCTGTTTGCTAGTATTTCGTTGAGGATTTTTGCATCTATGTTCATCAGTGATACTGGCCTGTAGTTTTCTTTCTTTGTGACATCCTTGTCTGGTTTTGGTATCAGGGTGATGGTGGCCTCGTAGAATGAGTTTGGGAGTGTTCCTCCCTCTGCTATATTTTGGAAGAGTTTGAGAAGGATAGGTGTTAGCTCTTCTCTAAATGTTTGATAGGATTCGCCTGTGAAGCCATCTGGTCCTGTGGTTTTGTTTGTTGGAAGATTTTTAATCACAGTCTCAATTTCAGTGCTTGTGACTGGTCTGTTTATATTTTCTATTTCTTCCTGGTTCAGTCTCAGAAGGTTGTACTTTTCTAAGAATTTGTCCATTTCTTCCAGGTTGTCCATTTCATTGGCACAGAGTTGCTTGTAGTAATCTGTCATGATCCTTTGTATTTCTGCAGTGTCAGTTGTTACTTCCCCTTTTTCATTTCTAATTCTATTGATTTGAGTCTTCTCCCTTTTTCTCTTGATGAGTCTGGCTAATGGTTTATCAATTTTGTTTATCTTCCCAAAGAACCAGCTTTTAGTTTTATTGATCTTTGCTATTGTTTCATTCATTTCTTTTTCACTTATTTCTGATCTGATCTTTATGATTTCTTTCCTTCTGCTAACTTTGGGGTTTTTTTGTTCTTCCTTCTCTAGTTGAACTTGTGTATATTATGCTATATCAACTAAGCCCAATTCAATTTGAAAAGAATGTTTCATTCCTTTTTAGAACTACTGATTTATAATTTATATTATAGAGCAAAACTTAAAGGTAAAAAAGTATAGTTGATGAAAAAGATAAATTTCTACTCATTCATTTAATCCATAATCAATTTATTTATTCATTAATCAATAAATTATTGAGTGGCTAGGATGTACCAGACACTGTTATAGAGATTGGATATGGTGTTGACTAGGAAAGACAAGAGGTCTATTATTACAGAATTTTCATTCTAGAAGGAGAAGACAAACAATAAAGACCCCAAATAAATAATAAAATGACAAGTACTGATAATGGCCATACTGTGAAAGAAAGTGCTGGAGGATAGAGTGGTCATAAGAGGCCCTATGCAGAGACAATATTTAAGCTCACGTCTGAGCAAAAAAAAGAATCCAGCCACAGGAGAAGAGCATTCAAGGTAGAGGGAATATCAAGTGTTATAAGGTGCTAAATTATCACATGGATCTAATATGCACTACAGAATGCAATGCACTGGATAAGACAGACTTGGTTATAAATTATGGTTTTACTGGCAAATGGATATGTCATCATAAGCAAGTCACTAATCTGAGACTCAATTTCTTTATCTCTAAGATGGGATAATAAAACATACTCCATTGAGTTGTGGTAAAGATTAAATTAAATTTGTGGGGCTTCCCTGGTGGCGCAGTGATTGAGAGTCTGCCTGCCGATGCAGGGGACGCGAGTTCGTGCCCCGGTCCGGGAAGATCCCACATGCCGTGGAGCGGCTGGGCCCGTGAGCCATGTCTGCTGAGCCTGCACGTCCGGAGCCTGTGCTCCGCAACGGGAGAGGCCACAACAGTGAGAGGCCCGCGTACCGCAAAAAAAAAAAAAAAAAAGGGACATAGGGGAGTGGAGCCAGAGGAGAAGACCCAAGGAAACCACAACCTATTTGCAGTGAGAGGAGAGATTAAATGCTGAGGTTAGGTGGCAGTCATTCATGGCTAAGGAACCATTTTCACTCCAGAAGAGACAGAACATCGGGATGTAAAATGGTGGCAGAGAATAGTGGGTTGTGCTGATCAGGTGGTCAGCATCACAGGCAAAATATGAATAATCTAGATAGCATCCAACTCTTGTTCATCAGCTTTAGAACAACATCTTCCAGTTGATTGTTTTCTCAAACCAGCTAATTAAAAATGTTTTTGCCCCGTGAGAGATCATGATTGACAACACCATCTCTTAAAACTACAACTGTTAAACAGAGTGTCTCCTTTATTCTAACATTTGCACTTATAATGAATGGTCATCACTCTGTGAAATTATCTAAGCAAAACCTGTGTATGTCGCAATGCCCTCTGTCTCCTCTCTGGGATAGTAAGCAACAAACCCTCACTAGTGAGCAGGCTGAGGTCAGCCATTGCAGAACTGGGGCTGAGAGCTTAATACCAAGAGCTCACAATGTCAAGCACACTTAGGAGGCACAGTAGATCCTAGAAGGAGTGCCCACAGCAGATCCCTAGAGGAGGCAGAGAGACCCAGACTCCAAGGGAGCAATGAGGATATTATTAAACATCTGTCATGTGCCAGGTTCTCCACAGGGGATTATTGAGAATGCAAAATTCAGCCAGAAATGCTATCTTTTTTTAAAGATCAGACTTCTTTATCTCATGATTGCTGCTCAACAAATACAATCTATCTTTCATTGCTACCACTCACTGAAACTGACCTCTCCAATACCAAATAGAGTATTTACATCTCAGACTCCTACAAGTTCAAGTCCTTGACCTTCTTACCATCGGTTCTCTCTCTTGAGTAATTATGATAAAAGTACCATCTTCTTGTTTGTCTGTTCTGTACTGGTCTTCATTCTCAGGTCTTTGCCCTTGCCTGCCCCTGAGATATGTTGGTCTTCTGAGACTATTTTTGAGTCTCTTCCATTCTTTCTGCATGTTCCTTCTGGTAATTCCAACCCTGCCCATGGAACCAGCTACCAAGCAAACGTGGAACACTCTTTCTGCTAGAGATGTTCGTGCCAACTCAAAATTCACAGGCATGTTCTTGCCATACAGTTATTAGATTTTCACATGAAGAAGCTCATACACATGCATGACAGATATGTTTAGTAACTGGATGGCATGATGGTTATTTACTATTCATTAAGTAGAAGTGGATCATCATAAAGGTCTTCATCCTCATCGTTTTCATGCTGAGTAGGCTGAGGAGGCAGAGGAGGGGCTGGTCGTGCTGTGTCAGGGGCAGCAGAACTGGAAGAAGTGGAGGAGGTGTAAGGGAGGCGGGCGAGGCAGGCACACTTGGTGTAACTTTATGGAAATATACGGTAATTTCTGTCTTTTTTTTGCTTTTTTATTTCTTCAAAAATGTTTCTATATGGTGCCAATCCTTCTTCCATCATTTGCTTTAGTTTCAATGTCCACATCATAGAAGGGTTTATGTCCTAAAAGAAGCCAAAAGAAACGTCTTTAATAGTCGGAATGCTTCTGCCAGATTATCTAATGTCAGTTTGTTTTCTGGCGCTACTTCTTCTACATCTTCCTCATCGTCTGGCACTGGTTCAGAAGCACTCATCTCCATCAAGCTGTCTTCTGTTAATTCCTCTGGTGTGGTGTCTATTAGCTTTTGAATTTCTCCAAGATCCATATCTTGAAACCCTTCTCCTCTCCCCTACTCTTTTTGGCATATCCACAATCTCTTTCATGATTTCCTTGATTGGCTCAGTAGTTAATCCTGTGAAGTCATGTATAACTTCTGGACACAGTTTTCTCCATCAGAAATTTATTGTTTCAGGCTTCATGGCTTTTGCGGCTTTTTCTGTAACAACGATGGCATCTTCATTGGTGTAATCCTTCCAGACTTTCACAATGTTCCCTCTACCAGGGTTCTCTTTTATACAGTTGACAACCCTTCCCATACAGTACTATGTATAATGACCCTAAAAGGTCCTTATGACCCCCTTATCTGAAGGCTGAATTAGAGACATTGTGTTTGGGGGCAAGCAGGCCACACTGACACCTTTGGTGTTGAATTCATGGAGCTCTGGGTGACCAGAGGCATTGTTCAGTATCAAAAGAACTATAAAAAGCAGTCCCTTACTGACAAGATACTTCCTGACTTCAGGGACAAAGTATTCATGGAACCAATCCAGAAAAGGGGTTCTTGTTGTCCAGGCCTTCTTGTTGTACAACCAAGGGTGGCAGCTGGTGTTTATCTTTTCCCTTCAAGGTTCGAGGGTTAGCAGCTTTATAGATAAAGGTAGTCCTGATTATAAACCCAACAGCATTTGCACAAAACAATGGGTTTAGTCTATCCCTTCCTGCCTTAAATCTTGGTACTTGCTTCTCTTCCTTACTGATAATAGCCTTTGTGGCATATTTTTTCCAGAATAGGGCACATTTGTCTGCATTAAAAACCTGTTCAGGCAGATATCTTTTCTCCTCAGTAATTTTCTTAAAGGCATCTGGGAACTCGTCTCCTGCCTCCTGGTCAGCAGAAGCTGCTGCTCCTGTAATCTTGACATTTTTTAAGTTAAACCTCTTTAGCAATTATCAAACCATCCTTTGCTGGCATTAAATTCCCTAGCTTTAGAACCCTTACCTTCCTCTTGCTTGAAGTTGTTATATAATGACTTTGATTTTTCTTGACTCATATTAGAGTCTATAGGTATGCATTTATTACAGAAATCCTGCACCCACATAAAAGCTGCATTTTCAGTATGAGATAAAAAGGTATTTCACAAAACGTGCAAGGTGTAGCTGCAGTGACAGCTTCACAAATTTCCTTTTCTCTTTTTACGATGGTCCTTTTGCTGGATTAATTTATCTTGAAATGGTGGGCAACCTCAGCTGCAGACCTCAATCTATGGTGCACATTAAGCAATTCAACCTTTTCTTGTAACGTCATGACTTTGCTTCTTGGGAGCACTTCTAGCATCACTAGTGGCACTTCGTATGGGTCCCATGGTGTTATTCAAGGTTTATGGTATTGCACTAAACATGATGAAAAATACACAAGAACTGCAAGAGATCACTTTTTATTATGACACACGATTTACTGGAGAGACAAACTGCTCACTCAAAGATAATCAGCATCACACAGTGTTTTAAGCAGATACTCACAGCACTTAAGCTCACAGCAACAACAGGAGGTGGCTATGAGATTACTACAGTAGGACGCTATTACTACAGTTAATTTTATGCAGTTATGAGTTAATGCTGCATCTTTACATTTGTTTACATATCTCTCAACTGCAAATGACACCATGTATGGTCTGTAAGTGTTTGTGTGAACAAGTTTTGGTAAATTTTAACGTTTTATAATAGATTTGTGTATATTTTATGGTAGTAAGTGGTAAAACTAGACTAATATCTACATATATTTTATGCATTCAGGACATACCTTTTTTTTTTTTGCGGTACACAGGCCTCTCACGTCACGGAGCACAGGCTCCAGACGCACAGGCCCAGCAGCCATGGCTCACAGACGCAGCCGCTCTGCGGCATGTGGGATCTTCCCAGACCGGGGCACGAACCCGCGTCCCCTGTATCAGCAGGCGGACTCCCAACCACTGCGCCACCAGGGAAGCCCCATACCTAACTTTTCTCTTAATTTTTTCAGTATTTTTAGGCTACCCAGTTCATCTGTGAGTTTTTTCAGTTTGTCGCAAATCTCCAAAACTTTTTCCAATATACTTATTGAAAAAAATCCAAATGGACCCACGCAGTTCAAATCCCTGTTGTTCAAGGGTCAACCATATACATATATACACATATATATGTACATTTATATATTTCATTCTTTCAGTTTTCCATTTTTCTATTAAGTTGATATATATATCGTGCTTACATTTACATTTCAGTTCACAGAACACCAGAAGCCACATCTAGAAGTAAAAGGGAAGATGGCAGATCACTGGAGGTGAGACTTTCAGATGGGTACAGTGAATAACAGGACATTGTGTTGCCCCTTCTGTCTCATGAAGTTGCTGCTGTATGCAAGTTAAATAAAGGCAGAAGTTGAGAATGAATGTTGAGTAGCAGAAAAGTAGGCTGTGCTAGTCTAACATCTGTTTGCTTTCAGACCTATTCTCTGACCAGAGTCCAGAAAGGAAGAAATGTGAGGGCATGGAAGCAGGATTAGCAAGAAGCAGAACCATGGACAGAGGAGAAAAGCTTTCAAGAGTAGGAGGAGGACTGAAGAAAAATCCACGGTTGTAATTTCAGTAACTCTGTCAGGGCTAGAGCAGACTGCCAACAACGAAAGGAGCAATGGTGAGTATTTCAGGCCAGCCAGAAGATTTAGCCCCCTCTCTAAAACGATGACAGACACTCTAGGCCGAATAGATTGGCAACACCAGAAAGAAGCATGGTGCATGACATGATAAAACAGAGAAGGCTGAGCACAGTGTACTGTGGTCAGAGAGAGGGGTCATCACACTGGGGTGAAGAAAGCATGGACTTTGGAGTCAGGTAGGTCTAGAGCTGAGTGTAGAAGCAATCACTCTGTAGTGGCTTGCCTTATTTGCCTGGATCTTGACTAACATTACATGAGAATATTGTGAGTTCAAATGAGGGTGTAAATACTGTGCCACTGCTGGCTCATGACATTTAAACAAAGGTGGGAGTTGGCTTGATTAGTAATGGCAGTGAGAGGACTGCCTTGGCAAGACAAAGGCCCCTTCCTCTTGAAACCTAGGCACTTAAGAACAAAGAGAGAGTGATGAAGAGCTATAGGTGAAAAAGGGAGAAGCTGAAGAACGGATGTGGGCTGACAGAGGAGGATCAAAACAGCAATAACTAATGGAGAGAATTTCAGAAGCAAAGTTAGTTTCATTTAAAGACAAACTGTAGCTCCAGGGTATGCGCTGATGGAGTGCTACCAAATGATATCAAATTCACCGAAAATATCAAATTAAACACTTGGGAGGGAAAAAAAAAACCAAAGGAAACTATCTTACTGTTTTGAAGGCAACTGGCTTCCTCATACTATTGAGTGAGCAGCTGCCAACGCAAGCATGTGAAATAGATGCGGGGAAAAAAGAAAGATCTGAAAACGCAGCAGCGAGAATAACACTAAATAGTACTGGGCAGCCAGAAAGATGAAATACGCTTGATGAGCCTGCAACTCGGGAGGCGGTTGGCCTGGGACTTTCCCACTCTATGGTGGAAGCTACATCCATGGCCAGAAGGATTCCTGTGCACTGAAGTTGTGTTGTAGAGAATGTTATTAGTGCTAAGAAACAGGAAAATCCCCCAGAGCAACTACCCAGTCTTCACAAATGGTTCAACAAAAAGAATTTCAAACTCCCTTTCACACAGACATTGATCACACCCACTGTGCTCTTTGCAGTGATTCCACTACAAAGTCACAGCATTTGGCATACACAGAGTTCTACCAATGGCAAACAGAGCTTCCACTGTTTGCCCTGGCCTGTACCCCTGCAGGGAGGAGGGAAGACTTAGAGAAAGCCACTGGCCTCAAGAGCACACTGTCTAGAAGGAAAACATGATTACACACACACACACACACACACACACACATATATGAAAAAGTAGAAATTGATAGGACCACTGAAGAAAAAGGGAGATTACCATCTCCTGGTATATTTCAGGTTGCCTGGAGTTACCCTTTGTAGACTCATCCTGAGAGGCTGTTTTCTTTGTCTGGTGTTTTATTTGTCTTCTCTCTAAACTCACTCCTTGCAATCTAGTGGCTTCATGATTTTATCCATATGGCCCCTGCATCATTCAGTCCATAAGCAGATTTTATATTGGTGGCTTGGGGCTCCATCCTGGACTGATATTGCAAATCACAAGTCCAGCACTATGTTAGCAAGGGAGGGCAAATTCTAAGTGAAGTTTAAAAATCTTTCTTCAGCCAAGGCATGCACGGCTTATATAAACCACACCTCAGGACAGGGCCCATAGTATCTTTTTCAGCCTTCTTTACCAAGTGCAAGAACGCTGTGCTTGCCTTTGTCTCATGCAATGTGCTGGCTCGGGACCCTCACCCCATACAGAGTACATTTGGTTCCCATTACCCCCAGATGTCACACTCACTCCAGGCTGCTTCTGCTTGCTTCCAGACATATTGCTCAGCAGGCCTGTGACTACAGCTCTGCTCACCACAGAGGGCTTCAGTTATGCTCTGGGCCCCTGAGAGGTTCCTCTTGTTTGTGAGCACAGCTCATCCATCACCAATGTGTTTAAAGCAAAAGGGAGGTTCACAGCATGAACTCCCAATGCCATCCTGATCTGTCATCTATGTCATCTCATTTAATCTCCACGATATTCTGGGAAGGTCAGGAACACCATAAATCAGAGACTAGATTTCATACAAAAATTATTAGAATAAAAAAATCCACAGGCAGTCAGTTATGCCAAAAGAAGTAGGAGTTAATTTTACCAGATGAATAAATTTTACCAGATGAATAAATTGGCTCAAAAAGTTATGACCAAGATCAAGACCAAGACTCTAGTAATAGAAAAGAAATGTGACTCCGTATCTTTTGGGATCCAAGGCCTGTAGACAATGTTGCTTTAGTGGTTAAGGAGAGCTGGAGTTCCTTTCAGTCAAGTGCACAAGATTCTTTAAAAAAAAAAAAAAAAAAGTAAGGAATGAGACTTTTTAGACAGTGGGAACCTATATGGGCAAAGTTTTAGAAATCAGAAATACCAAATACATTTCCAGAAAGGCCAGTCCTCCAATGTAAAGCATTCTTCTCTCCGGTTATCAGTGAATTAATCCATCTACCTCCTCAATTCCAATAAATTTGCAACCTTTATTGAGTATTACTAGGTACCAATCACTAGGTACTGAGAATGCAAGGGATGAATAAAATCTTGCTCTAACAGAAAGGATCCCACAGACTAGTAAGAGAAAGAGATATCTTAATAAAAATATTCATTACTATCTATCCCTTAAATGTTTATGACGGCTAAATGACCAGGCTATATTAGAAGCACACAGAAGGATGTTATCAGTACTCCTTAGAAACAAAGAAAGGCTTCCTAGAGGAGTTGATATTTGAGTGGGTTCCTGAAAGATGTATAGAATTGCAAGAGGTGCAGAGGATGAGGGCTGTGGGCATTCTGGGTTGAGGGAATAGCAGGTGCAGAGGCCAAAGTGTAAAGCACACAATACTACTTTCAGGACTTGCAAGTGGTCTCTTTGGTCAGATCCCCTCCCCACCCTCCTCCCCAGGTGCAAAGACTGAGCAGTGGTGGAGATGAATAGGAATGGGTTGAGCAGTTTGGAACTGTCTCCCTTTCTACTGACCCCCAGCTGAAGCTGCAGTTCAGGGGCCTTTAGGAATCAACAGGTCAGAAGCAGGTGAAGCACCGGGGCTGAAGGTGCCAGGTTGCTTCTCTCCAGTCCCAGGCTTGTCTCATCCAAGAGCATCCCCTGAGCTACGTGTGCCTGATATCTGACACTGAAACAGAAACACTCATTTCTCCCGCGGCCCATCCCTGTCTCTACAGAGCATCCCAGTTACTGCCTTGTTATCCTCTTCCCAGGTAAGGCAGCCCACGCAGATGTGCCTTGTAAAGAATGATTTCACACTACCAAGCTGTCAAAACACAGTATTTTTATCCCAGAGACTTGCCATACAAACAGCATGCCAGCTGACCTGCTTTGCTCCAGGGCCAAAGGTGAGGGAATAATGTGCAGGGGTTTGGGGGGGAGTGGGGACTGGCAGCTGACACATGCTGAAAGGAGGGTGGGCGATGAGAAGGATTTGGGAAGGGAGCTGGAGGTAAGATGGGGCTGGAGTGGTGAGGGCAGTTTCTAAGCTGGCTGCATCTTCCTTCTGTTTCTCTGTTTGTTTTCAAATTCTTCCCATTATCTGACTTCACATCCAGCACATCCTCCAATGCCTATGATGACTATTTGTAAATACCAATTTTTTTTTTTTTTTGGTCACTTTTCTTTCAATCCAAGTCAATGAACGTTTACCCAGCTCCATCCCCAATCCAGGAACTATGCTAAAACTTGCAGCTTAAAAGGAAATAAGGCATGAAGTCCATTCTCATGGAGCTCACAATCTAGTGAGGAAGAACACTGCAGAAAGCACCATATTAATAAAGAATTAAGCCCCAGGGGCCAGGGGGGATGTAGAAAAATGAGCCTGGAGGACCAGGGCAAGACTTAGAGGAGGTGCTTCCTAAACTGGATATTTAAAGATAAGCGGGAAGTATATTTAGTATTAATAGCATTGTCAATAATGATAAATACTCTCAATAGACCTGCCATGAAATGTTTATCGGCAATAACACTGCATCAACGTAAATATAACTACCGCTATAATATGAGGGGAAATTAATGGAACTATCATCAAGTTGGGAAACTAATCCAATTCTCTAAATCTTTTACAGATCAAATAAACAAGAATAAATGGGTTTCAGGGAAACTGAATAATACAGTAAATAAAGTTTATTTGCCAGATGTATATATTTTGTACTCTACTATCTTTTTAAATAACCATAGGATATCGGGGTGGGGAAAAACCCATAATATTACAATCAAGACACACACTGACTCAATACAATCTAAAAGCTGAAACTACATTAAAATAAGACGTAAATTAAAATTAATACCTTTACAGGCTTTTGTATATGTCAATAAAACAAACAACATTCTGATAAATTTAACTAAGGACTAAAAGAGAAAATTCATCAACACTGGGAATGAGAAAGAGGGCCCAACGACAGATGCAACTGACTAATATTTTAAGGAGTTTTGTATCTAGGTTCATGAAGGTATTTGTCTGTTGTTTTCTATTTCAATAGATGTGTCTGGTTTGGGAATCTGGACAATGCTGGATTTATAAAATGAGGTAGGCAACATCTCCTCCCCCTCTATTTTCTATAAGGGTTGTATGAGACTGGACTGCTTTCTCCCTCGAATATTTGCTAGCATTCCTTGGTGAAACCATGTAAGGCTGGAATTTCTTTGTGTCTCCTGTAAGGAGCACAGGGTTGGATCTTGCTTTTTTTCAGTTGAAAAGCTCTGACTTTTAATTCGTGTTTAGTCCTTTTACATTCTTCTATGTGACTATTCCTGTGGTTGGTTGAAGTCTACAATCTTGCTATTTGTTTTCCATTTGGCAAGAGGAATAATCTAACTTTTTTCCACTTGTGTCTTCTGGTTTTGTTCTTTTGTGCTTTTCTTGCCTTTTTTTCTCGTTGGGGGGAGTACTCGTATACAAGAATCTCTTTGGGGACTTCCCTGGCAGCCCAGTGGTTAAGACTCTGCACTTCCAATGCAGGGGCCATGGGTTCAATCCCTGGTTGGGGAACTAAGATCTCACATGCCGCGCAGCATGGCCAAATTAAAATAAATAAATAAAAATCTCTTTTATTTCCTCTATTAACTTCTTAGCAAGACATCTTTTGTTATTTTGTTAGTAGTTGCTCCAGGGCTAACTAGCTGTATTTTTCACTTTCAATCTAGTTAGGTTAATATTGTACCACGTCACACCTGAGGGATCCACTACTGATGTTACAATGTTCCACTTCACTCTTCACACCTCCCACTTAGCATCTTTCAAACAGAATAACTAAAGAACAGTATTATTTTATGTATACAATCTCCTTCTGTAGTGTCATGGTGTTTTTCTAAATACATGATAAATTCTACTTTATGATGTTACTTGTTTTATTTTAAAATCAGTTAATAGGGCTTCCCTGGTGGCACAGTGGTTGAGAGGCCAACTGCCGATGCAGGGGACATGGGTTCGTGCCCCGGTCCGGGAAGATCCCACATGCTGCGGAGCGGCTGGGCCCATGGGCCGTGGCCGCTGAGCCTGGGCGTCCGGAGCCTGTGCTCCGCAATGGGAGAAGCCACAACAGTGAGAGGCCCGCGTACCACAAAATAAATAAATAAATAAAATAAAATAAAATAAATAAAATCAGTTAATATGTATAGAAATTATTAGGAGGAAAAAATGTCTTTTATGTTTAAGTGTTTATTTTCCACTTCCATTGCCTTTCTTTACTTCCTAGATATCTGAGTTTCTCTCTGACATCATTTCCTTTTTGGCTTCAGGATATTATTTAGGATTTCTTCTATTGCAGGCATATTGGCAACAAATTCTCTCACCTTTTGTGCTACCATAAGATTTCTGTATTAAACTCTCTCTTTTGAAAGTTGTTTTTAGTTTATATAGCCTTCCTGTGGACTGACCCTGCCACCAAGACCCCAGCACTATAAAGAGGTCATTCCATTGCATTCTGGTCTTCTGTCTTCCTGATAAGAAGTCAGTGGTCAGTCTCATCTTTGTTCCCATGTACACAACACACCTTTTTTTTACTGGATGCTTTCAAGCTTGTATCTTTATCTTGGTCTCCAGTAGTTTGCCTATGATGTGAAATATAATAACTGAAAAGTTATAAAATGTGATGAAAACCATTGACTTACAGGTACAAGAACCTCAATGAACTACAAGCAGGATAAATACAAGGAAAACCACTTCCATGCATATCATAATGTGTACATTACAACCCTAGTGCTTATTTATCTTACAACTAGAAGTTTGTAACTTTTTTCTTTTTTTTTTTTTGTTTGCGGTACGTGGGCCTCTCACCGTTGTGGCCTCTCCCTTGCGGAACACAGGCTCTGGACGCGCAGGCTCAGCGGCCATGGCTCACGGGCCCAGCCGCTCTGTGGCATGTGGGATCTTCCCGGACCGGGGCATGAACCCGCGTCCCCTGCATCGGCAGGCGGACTCTCAACCACTGCGCCACCAGGGAAGCCCAGAAGTTTGTAACTTTTGATTGCCTACATCCAAGTCTACCACCTCCAACCCCTGCCTCTGGTAACCACAAATATGTTCTCTTTTTCTATGACTTTCTATGGGTTTGTTGTTGGTGTTTTTTGTTTGTTTGGTTGGTTTTTTAGATTCCACATATTAGTCAATTATATAGCAATTGTCTTTCTCTGCCTGACTTATTTCACTTAGCGTAATGCCCTCAGGGTCCATCTGTGTTATCACAAATGGCAGGATTTCTTTCTTTCATAGACAGATAGATAGATAGATAGAACATTTTCTTTTTCCATTCATCCACTGATGGACACTTAGGTTGTTTCTATGTCTTAGCTATCATAGATAATTCTGCTACGAACATGGGGTTGCAGATATCTCTTTGACAGAGTGATTTGGTTTCTTCTGGATATATTCCCAGAACTGGAATTGCTGGATCATATGGTAGTTCTATTTTTTAATTTTTTGAGGAACCTCCATACTGTTTTCTGTTTCCATATTGGTTGTACCAATTTACATTCCCACCAAGAGTGCACAAAGGTTCCCTTTTCTCCAGGTCCTCGCTAGAATTTATTATCTCTTATTTTTTTGATGATGGCCATTCTAGCAGGCATGAGGTGATATTTCATCATGGTTTTGATTTTCTTTGCTAATGGTATTGAGTATCAATCTGGATGTGGAACACAAAGCAGTTGGAATCAAAAAAAAGAGTTGTGAATGTTAGAAAGAAGGAAGCGTACTAACCAAAATGACTTTACAAGGGAATTAACTGGCCCCTTCTTTTCTTGGCAGGATAGTTTAGTAGTCCAGGTGCTGCACTCCAAAGTCAACACACCCTGATTAGAATCCTGGTTTGTCACTAACTTGCTCCGCCAGCTCAGTAATCCAACCCCTCTCAGTCTCAGTAGCAATGAGGTGTGTAATTCCCATAAAGCACTTTGCTCGGGGCCTAGCAACCAAGTAGGAGCTTAGTAAATGTGAGCTATTATCTTTTTTTTTTAATGCTTCTGCAATGAGATTTTATTTTGTGTATAACAAGAAAGTCTACAAAAAAACAAATATTGCAAAAAAGGAATGAAGCCTGAAGAATCTTAAAATTCAGAATTGGCTATAATCCTGTCTGCTGCAACCTCTTCCCTCCTGAACCCCTTCCCATCCAGGTTTCACCTTTCTGATGTCACTGAATTTGAAAGATAGCAGTAATTACAGAGGAAACACTGGGGAATTGCACAGAGAAGAAAATGCAGTCATCGGCAGAGTCCTGATCAGAAACTGGGTCCCTTCTATGCCATTCCCTCTGCCAACTGGCCTGTGAACTAGGGGAGGGTATTGCCCTTGCTAACCTCCTTGTCCCCAGTACCTAGCCTGTGGCTTGGGGATCAATACATTTTGTTCAGGACATCAAGGAGGGGAGGATGCGTGGGAAGAAGGGAAGGAGGAGGGGCAAGTAGAAAAAGTTTGCACAGACCCGTTCGATCATGTTACTAGTGTTATTATATTGAATTCCTTTCTCTTTCTTCTTTGGTAGCAGTTCTGAAAATAACCTACACCTATGATCCATGAAACTGGGAAAGAATTCACATCAGAGGTAATCTGATTTTGCTCTGAGTTGGGAGCAACTGAGAGACTGTTCCAAGTTGGGGAAATTAAATGTGCTCTGTCAGATTTTACAGGTATAGCTTTCGGATAGGCTTGGCTTTAAAGCAAGGCTTGTGGAAGTTTCTGGAAAGTGTTTAGGCTGAGATTTTCTCTCAGTCCTCCAACATGAGGAGAACCACACCTCAGTGGGTCTGTTTCTTTGTTCCCCCCTCCTTCACCATGCAGACCTCTTGTGGCTGACGAAGGGCCCTTCCATCAGAAGTCAGAGCGCTTGGCAATTACTCAAGGTGTTTGAGTTGTCTCATGATGACAGAATCATGCTGAACTGTTTAGATAAATTAGGTCATTGGGCAAAACTAAAGTTCACAGCAGATGAGGTTCCCAAGAAGGTGCTTAAAAGAAAAGTCACAGGCTTTGCTGTGGTGAAATGGATCCAGCCCTGCGCTCTGTTTTGCTAGTGTGTGTGTGTGTGTGTGTGTGTGTGTGTGTGTGTGTGTGTGTGTGTGTGTGTGTGTGTGTGTGAGTGGGAAGAGCAACAAGAAGAAGAGCAACAGCAGAAGATGCTAAGCCTCTCCCTCCCTTTCTCGTCCATATTCTACGCACTGTTCTAGACCATTATGGTCAGGGCATGCCTAGTGTTACTCTCATGAACTGAAGCCTGCACTCACCTGTGCTGGGAATGAAAACTCTTCCCTTGATGGTCTTACAACCCTTCAGATAAAACAGCTCCCAAGCTGCTGGAATACGTCAAGTCCTGTTTAGACCCATTAGTGAGCCATAAAGAAGGCAAAGATAGACAGGCATTGAACTGGTTAAACGAGTGTTCACTGAACCTGGAAAGTCTGGACAAGCAGAAAGTAGTGCAAAGGAGGGGGAGCCTAGAGGTTGAACCTGAACAATGTGTGCTTGTGGGTGGGAGGTTGCGGGGAGTGAAGAGCAGGTGGGCTGCAGCAGAGCTCCAAGAAAGGGGGCAGCAAGAAAGAGGCAGGTAAAGAAAGGCTGGTAGAGAAGGGGAGGCGGAGGAGAGAAGGACCGATCTGGGTTCCCAACTCTTTAGATTTTAGAATCACTCTGAGTGTTGGAACATTTTATTCTTTAAACTTGTATGGCACAGTGACAAATGTTTCAGAAATGTACTTTCATTTAATTCTTTCCATAGCCCTGGATGGCAAGTATTATTACTCCCATTTTACAAATAAGGAAACAAAGAAATATGAAAGATGTTAAGAAACATATGTATGGTCTACCATAAAACTTGTGCTCACTTTCTTTCTTTCCCTCTCTTTCTTTCTTTCTCCTTCCTTCCTTCCTCCTTCCTTCCTTTTCTCTTTCTTTCTTTTCTTCCTCCCTTCCTTCCTTCCTCCCTCCCTCCCTCTCTCTTTCTTTCTCTTTCTTTCTCTCTCTCTCTCTCCCCCTCTCTCTCGCTTTCTCTCTTACTTTCATTGCAACCTCTGTCCTGGAAAATCCCTCCTGCTGGTAATCTGCTTCTTACTTGAGCAGCCTGACCCATTCTATGAAGCATGAATATTGACCTGGGGGTCTGTGAGATCCCCTCTTACTCTCAAGTTCTAAACATCTCAGAAGGAACAAAGGAACAGTTAAAATATACCACAAAAAGATACAAATGGAAGTTCATTCTTGTGCCCCACAAAACTGATCTGTGGTTTTCTCTATGCTAGAGCATGATCATTTGAATGCTGAAATTGTCCCTTCCAGTCCCAGCTGGGTCAATAACTGTGTGAGTTTGCAGTTTCCTTAACATCTCCAAGCTTCATTTTCTACATCAGGCAAATGGGGATAATTGTACTGGCTTTAAAAACTATATTAAGGATCAAGGGAAATGACCTTTCCATTTCTTTGTATAAGGAAGGCAACAACCCCTTTCTCCCAATGGCTTATCTCCAGGAATCTGGGTGGGTCTGTTGCTAACAAAAAAGCAGCCCCATTCTGGTGGATTCTGCTGGCCCAATTCTCTATAAAGTAGAAAAGAATTCACAAATACCTGCTATCCCTCAGGTCTCCAAGAGAGATGAACAGTTTTTGCAGGCACAATTCCAGTGAGATTGGATGACTGAGAGCTTATTCAGAATTCAGAGTCACCTTTGAGTTACTGGGCAATGCCCATGCACTCTGGGGTTGGTCCCTACTAGGAGGGTCTCAGAATGGCAGACATCACAAAGAGCAAAGATGTTCAGAATGCCCAGGTATTTACATCTGAAGGAGAAAGCCAGGCCAACGATGTCACAGGCCCTCACATACCACTAGAAGCCTAGCAACGGCTGAATCATAAATGAATCAGGAATGATCATTTGGAGTCATTTGCAGGTGGCAACCTCCACCCACATTCTGCCCCAGGTTGGGGATACAGAGTTCTGTCCAACATCAATGGAGAATGTTATGGACTGAATGTTTGTGTCCCCCCAAACTCATATGTTGAAATTCTAACTCTCAATGAGTTGGTATTAGGAGGTGGAGCCTTTGGGAGGTGATTAAGTCATGACGGTGGGACTCTCATAAATGGAATTAGTGCCCTTACAAAAGAGACCCCAAAGAGCTCTCTTGCCCCTTCTGCCGTATGAAGATACAGTAAGGAGATGGCTATTTATGAACCAGGAAGTGGGTTCTAACCAGATACTGTAAATATATTTGGTAGAACCTGCTGGTACCTTGCTCTTGGACTTCCCAGTCTCCAGAACTGTGAGAAATAAATTTCTGTTGTTTATGAGTTGTGCATCTGTGCTCATTTGTTATAACAGCCCAAATTAAGATAGAGAACATCATTGCCTTTAGAAGAGGCAAAAGAACAGCCATCTAAACTCCAGCCATCCTTTCTATACTCAGAACAGTGGAGCTGAAAAGAAATAGCTTTGTGTGTGAAGAGGAGTTAAAGAAGGAAAGATGTCATCCAGAAATCTTTTCCTCTTGGAGTGTTTCCATTGACAGGAGTGTAGGAAGAGTGAGGCTGTGAAGAAGCACGGAGGTGGGCTGGGGACCAGAGCAAGCAAGGAGACCCACACAGAACGTTCAGCTATTAGACCCAAAAAACTGCATGTAAGACCAACGGAGGCAAGCCTTCACAAGAACTGCTGGAAAGCCTTATAAGAGCCCCTCTTTGCATCCTAATAAGACTACTGTCCTCCCAACAGTGAGGGGGATTGGTAGGGCTCAGGCAGTGGTGAGGGTAGGTCATGGTAACAGCTGTGTGCAGGAATTGCACTAACCTGGTACACATATTATCTCATTCAATTTCACACTAATAATGAGAAAAGGTGAAGAGGCTTCGAGGTCAGAGAATGACCTGAAATCTGTAAGCACTGAGTAAACATTTGAACAGATAAACAGAATTGTTCTTGGTTGGGGCTAAGGCTCAGACACTTGCCAGGTTACAGCTTAATTCTGTGCCCGAGTCCGAATTCTCATGGAGGATGCGTCAGGCCTTAGTGAGCGTGGGGACAAGTCCAGTTTGTGACTAAGATTAATGCTTAGTCTAGGGGCTGGGCTCCATCTGAGGCCAGGTTCAGATCAAACTGCAGACTTATCAGATTTGTGCTTCAGGATCTTCTTTCCACCACTTGGATCCTATCCTGCAGGCTTGGGACTCATTCCTATCCCCAAACCTTTCCGTCACTCACCTGTGTTGACTGTTAGTATCACTGTGCCCATGACCTTTCCCACATGTGTCCTTCCTCCTTGCAGACCATGGGTTGCCTGGGGTCCTCAGCATTATGCCTTGCCTCGTGCCCAATATAAACAAGGATCTGCTCCAAAATGGCAATGCCAGGATTACACAAGTTGCTACCAGGTGATACAGGATTCTGCCTCCTATACAGCACATGCTATTCTCACATCTTCCGCAAGGAAATTTGTCCCAAGACATGTGACTTTGAACAACAAAACACAACCTTGGGGGTGGGGAAGAACCCACAACTAAGTCACAATTTAATTTCAGCTCAACTTAACTACAATTAAATTGCCAGATAATTAAAATGGACCAAAAAGGCAAACTTTGTACCCAGTCCACCTTCTGCATATCTCATGACCTACCGGGATGGAGAGGGCAGCTGGAGGCACCAAGGGCTGGGCTTCCCACATCACTGGTTCCTTCCTCTGTTAGCTTCTTTCCATTTCCTTCCCTGAAGACACATAAACAGAAACCAAAGTTACCGTGACCCTAATGTGTAACATACGGTGCAATTAGTAAAAGTGCATTTAGAACCAAATTGGTCCTCCACTGCTACTTTTCTGATAATGAGAGGGAGGAAAGCCTGGGAAAACAATTGTGAAGCAAATAGCAGGGACACGGCTTGAACTTCCCAGAGGAGGAAGGCTCTGAAGATGGGCTCAGTGTCCTGATCCAGGGCCATGCCTTGAAGAAAACACCTGTAAAACTTTCTTTCCAGAAAACAGCATTTCTGGAAGGCAGTTTGGCAATATGTAACCAAAGTCTTAAAAATGTCTAAAACCATTGCTCTAGTAATTTCACTCCTAGGAATTTATTATAAGGAGATCACAGAAAATGTAAACCAAGATTTATTCCAACATTGATCCTAAGACTGAAAACTTGAAAATAACTTAGAACAGAAATCTGAGAATAGTTCAGGAAATTATGATGGGAACAAACAACGGAAAATCATGCAACCATCAAAAGCAATGTTTACAAAGAAGCCCTAGTAACACAGGGAGATGCTTCTAATAAAATTTTCAACCAATTGCAACACATAAATCTGAAAATGCAGTGTGAGCTCAACTGTTTTATCTGCCAGCTGATATCTTCATCTAGCTTAAAAACTCATTGTAAATACATAAAAATAGTAAATAGTGGTTATTGCTAAATTTTTTTTTTTTTTCGGTACGTGGGCCTCT
This sequence comes from Phocoena sinus, assembly GCF_008692025.1. NCBI lineage: Eukaryota > Metazoa > Chordata > Mammalia > Artiodactyla > Phocoenidae > Phocoena > Phocoena sinus. Next base: position 35,280,991 of record NC_045778.1, read on the forward strand.
CACTGTTGTGGCCTCTCCCGTTGCAGAGCACAGGCTCCGGATGCACAGGCTCAGCAGCCATGGCTCACGGGCCCAGCCACTCCGCAGCATGTGGGATCTTCCCGGACCGGGGCACAAACCCATGACCCCTGCATCGGCAGGCGGACTCTCAACCACTGCGCCACCAGGGAAGCCCTATCTATTGCTAGATTTTGAGCTCTGAGTGAGTTAAACAGTTCTTTTGTTATTTTAAGTATCTTGCAAATGATTTGTAAAAGATATACAATGCTTTGATAATCTGAGGGGAAAAAAATGCGTCTACTCCCCTGCCTCATCCCGCCCTTCTTCCATACCAAGTAAGGCTGCTTTTGAGACAAAAGGCCCTGGCTTTTTTCTCTACTACCAGTGCCTTCCCCAGCTCCCAGGAAGAGGATCTAATGTCCCAGAATGCAGATTCTCTTAGGTTCTCCAGTAACTGCTCTTTTCCTTTCACAGGGCCAGCTCAGCTGCTTATGCAAAGCCATTGTTTGCAAGGTTGTCAGAGGGAGGATCAGGTGGCAAAAATCCTCTTTTGGAAGTAGTTGTTATCTCAAAAAGGGAAATGGAGACTGGGGCCATATGTCCAATCTCCTAATACCTTTTGCTACTCAAAGTGTAGTCCCTGGATCAGCATTGTCAGCATTTGTCCAGGAGCTCATCCGAAATGCAAATTTCCAGGCCTCACCCCAGACCTACTGAATAGGAATCTGCATTTTAACAAGATCGCCAGGTGGTTCTGTGCACAATACATTTTGAGAAGTGCTGTCTATAACATATGTTCATAGCAACCTGGTGTAACCAAATAAGCACAAGATCATGAGCTGGGATACCTGATCTTTGGTACCTGCCGCAGGGTAGGAAAAAAAACGTTTCCCTCTATCCATCTTAGGTTCATTGGCTGGCACCCTATAAATTAGACTGCCAAAAGACCGAATAACAAGAGAAAAACAGAAGTTTATCAACATGGACATCGCCCATACACATGAGAATACCTAGAGGTGAGTAACTCAAAGGGTTGGTTAGAACTTGAGCTTATACAGCACCTTAACAAAAGAACAATAAATTTTTAGTGAAGTGACATGACAAAAAAAAAAAAGGACTTTGAGCTTCTAGGGTTGGCAAATTATGGAAAAGCAAACATGTGGGGAAACTAATGGTAGTTAAGGGCTAGTTTTAGCAAGGTTTATGATCTAGATTCCTCTGGTGCTGTCTCTGGGCTGATAACGGTCTAGAGTTATCCCTCTTGATTAACTTCTGTCCTTTCTAGTGGAGTGGGAACACCTTTACAAATGTATGACCTGCTTTTAGGCAAATAGGGGAAATGCAGAGAGCTTTTCTTATGTCTGCTTCTTCTCAACTGCCTTCAGTTCAGAATGCCAAAGTGACTTATTTTGGGGTGGTATATTTTGCCACCCTTCACAGTTTTGTAACCAGAAAGTAGCATGGCCTTAAAAGCTTGACGCTTCGGACTAAAGGATATTTAAATTTCAGTTTCTATGTCTGAAAAATGGGAATAATAAAATCTCTCCATGATAGGGTTTGAGAGTATTGAATTGGGCAGCACAAAACTTCTAGGATACTGCCTAGAACAATTAAGTATTAAATAATTTGTATCATCATTATTATGATCATACATGACAGTTATAAGGATCAAATGAGATAATGAATACTCAAGGCTGCTACAGATGTAAGAGATTCTTAGGCAGATGTGAAGAGAAATTATTTTTACAGATGTTAGGAGGCATTCTTATCCAGAGAGCCAACTGTGAAATGATTACTGGGAAAAAAGGCAGTTATAGGGTTATTGGAGAGTTTGGATTACTGGGGCCTGAGCTCACAGAGAGAACAAGGAGGGTAGGAACCAGCAGAGTGGAATCAAGGTTCCATAGACTCACAGCTTCCCTCACTGTTCCCAGTTCCTTCCCACTCAGGGAGGAGAAGAAAAGATTCCCTTATTAGGAGAGTGAAGGGAGTTTCAGTGAATCCGCCCTCTTACATCCCTGGCACCATTACCCAACAATCCACTCATCCCTGAGGCTGCTGGTGAGTAATCTTTGCAAATTATTTTTCCATTTTCAAATGTTAGGAGGCTCTGCCTTGATGCCCTTGAATGAGGCAGAAGAAAATGTCTAGGCATTACACAGACCTCATCAGCTCTCAAGCAAAGTGGCCAACTGCCTTAGACAGGGAAACTGACCCAGGAAAAGCTTTCAGAAATGGTTCAAATCAATTCAGCCTTGAAGAAAAGCATCAGGAAGATGTCCTTAGAAGGGGGATTTGAGCTTAAAAGTAAGAACAGAACTGGCCCAAGGTGGGAAAAGTGGACAAAGATAAGCTAGGGGGTGGATATGAAGATGGGTGTCAGGAAGTAGGGATGAAAACTTGGGGAAAGGGGTAACTAGTGTTCTACCTTCAGACTTGGTTCTTGACAATTTGAATATAATTTCAATTGTATTAATCAGAATCCTGGCAGAGAAGTCAATAATGAAGCAAATGGACTCTAATAAACTTGGTTCTTAAAATTCCAAGTTCCTGACAATGGCACAGGGACCCGATGGGACCCAGTTTGGTTTTGCCCAGTGCTACACTCAAGGGATACTACAAACATGCATCTTTCCTGATCTTCCTCTGACACGACACTTGGGTTCACACCTTCCTCTTGCTGCAAACAACCACACTTTCTCTGGGCCTCCACCACACCCCTCTTACTGCTCTCCCTCTGATCATTGTTATTTGGTCATCCCCAAGCTGGCCTGGTATCTCCTAGAGTTTCATTATCTGTTTTCTCATAGGTCTTAAACTCAAATACCTAGAGGGTCAGGGAAGGAGAATGAACGTGTTAATGAATCAGGCATAATAGGGAGTGGTGTGGAACATGGAAAACTGGAAATTAGATGTTCTGCTAAAAAGGATTCAGGTTTCCTTCTCTGAAACCACTGTGCAGGCAAGGTTTGTCCATCCCCAACACTGGGCATTCTCTCTCCCAAATGTCCATCCCCAGCACTTAAGTCAGGATCCCACCACATCTCAAAAAGGAAAAAAGCAGTTGGATTTCTACTGAGGTCAGAGAGGTCCAGAGGAGCCGAACGGTGCATCAGGAGCTGTGGTGCAGGCATTTGTCTGATACTTCTCCACTCTCTTTGGACCTTTGGCTGGATTATTTCAGGCCCCATCCTGCTTTTATTTTGACCTCAGTTGGGCCTCCTGGGCTTCCTGGCAATGGCAGTTGATCCAGGAACACCTACTCCCAAGGTCACATGCATGAAGATGGCCCCAGTGTGCCCCACCACATCCTTCTGGACTGTCATTTCAGCCAGTGGATGGTTTCATATAGGCTCAGTCTCACCTTACAGGGACAGTGTTCCACTTCAAGCAGAACCCAGGCATCTGTCAGCTTTGCTTCTCAGCCAGGACCTTGTCAGACACCATGGTTATCTGCTCAGCCCATGTGTAAGCCCAGCCAGAAGTCCAAGGGAATTAGGCTGACCTTCCCAACTCCTTCTCATGCTTCGTTTCTACACATCAGTCAGCCATGTCTGAGTTTCTCAATATACCCCTTAGAATATCACTCTCAAAAGCATATGCTCCGTCCTTCATTTCTTTCCTTATCCACCTGGCTGAGTCCTACTCATTTTTCACAATCCCCCTCATTTTTACACTCCTCTAGAAAGCCTTTCATCATCCCTTTACCCGCTTCTCCCACCCATGTCAGGTCTCTTCTCCATGTTTGCATTTTCCTTTGAATCTTGCCAACAAAGAAGTACTTACCGTTTTTTTTCTTGTAATTAATAATTTCTTCTTTCTCTCTCACATATATTGGGAGCTCTGTAAAAGACAGAAGACTTGTCAATCACCTCTGTATCTTCATTCCAGTGTGTGACAAACAGCTGGCACTAAGCAAACATATGTTGAATGAATGAATTAGTGGTTTGCAGTTATGTTCAGGATCCTACTACCACCACATAGATCATTTTGCATAAAAGTACCAAAATTAGTAAATAGTTTTGGGGAATTTATTTGCTACATAGAAATCATTCAATAAATGCTGAACTCTTATTAGAACTAAAAAAAAAAAATCACTCAAGAGAGTGAGGAAAATGAATATAAATGTGACAAACCTGATCATAAGAGTCTTAATGATTTAATGAGTCAGAGAGTGGGTGAGTATATGACTGCCTGCTTCATAGAACTCATGGGGTTATGAGAAAGAGCCAGAGTTAGCTAGAGACCAATATTAGTAATTTAAGAAATGCTTATAAGATGCCTACTTTATACCAGGTGAAGTATTTAGTTAACGCTGAGCTTATATGATGAACTACCACAGCATTCACCAAGCTGTAATTATGGTGAAAGTAAAGGAATGCTTACTTGGTTTGGATAACTTCTAAAACCTTTAGCGTCCTGAAGGTAAAATTTGAGTTCAGGGCAATAAGATATCCTGGCAATGAATAGCCCCTAGTTCCACCATAGGGCCTTTAAAGATAATTGTGAAAATTATTAGGACTAACCACAATTTTGTTGAGATTATATATATTATATGTATATAATATATATATAGGAGGAGGAAGTGTCTAAGCACTTAGGAAACTTTTAGTCAAAATGTTGAATTTGTTGCTACCTGGTCAGAGTCCTAAGGTCACTGTTACAAAGATAGAATTGGTATTGCCCTAGTGTTGATTTTGTTAACTTCTCTTAATCATCTGTCCACTTCTGCAAATGTCTGGAGAGGCAGCTTTTTAAAATAAAAACAGCAGGGGCTTGGGAACCAAACTGAGTCTGCCCTTTATTTAAATGTTTGTAAGGTTGCACTAACTGGTTTTCCTCTTGGAACCTTGGCTTATTTACCCGAAACATGGGAGCAAAACTGCATACCCTGCAGAGTTGAATGAGATAATAAAAGTCAAGTGGGCCTGCCCCAGTGACAAAGATTCTTTGGTTGACCAAACTTTATTCAGGTTCCTAAACCTTTTCTTGGGTCTATATATGCACTTCCTTGTAAAAATCCAGTTTTAGCAAGAACACTGCTAAGTCAGTTTAGCAAGAATTCCCCATCCTTGATATCTGATCATCCTTGATATTGGACCAAGTTCTTCATCCTGCATCATCCATCCCCCTGGTAATGTCTGATTACTCTAGCCTGCCTTCCGCAAAAATCCTATTAGATCAGTTTAACCAGAACCTCCTTTACTCCTGATGTTTCTTCTTAGTAATCTTCCATCCAGTAACCCCACCCTGTTCCTTGGCTATAAATTACCACCTGCCCATCTGTTTTCAGAGTTGAGCCCAGTCTCTCTCCTGCTGCTGCAAAACCCCATTCAAGTTGTTCCATGGCAATCATCCTCAGTAAACTCTGCTCTACCATCTTTAACAAGTGTCACTGAATTTTTTTTTCTCTTACCACCAGTCCCTGGGAGTGGGAGCCTGACAGTTTCCCTTTTTCCTTCCCCCAGAATCAAGATCCCTGCTCCTCTGCTCTAAATTTCAGTGTTAGAAAGAAGCACGTGGCAAAATAGTTTGGAGCAAAGGACCCGAGGGCAAGAATTCCTTGTCTCTCTTTGCACTTCTAAGGTCTCTGGAGCTGCACAGTTTCTTGCTTGCACTAAATATGACTTAAATAAGAAGGGCAGGTATCCTGGAGAGAACTGGAGATCCTGGAATTTTTGCTTTCATTTAGGTAAGATGAAAATATTTGAAATGCCTGTGTAAATGTCCATTTTTTATTATTATAATCTCATTCTTTATCCTCATTTTTGATTGCTACTTAATCAGCAATAGCTTGGAAAACTTCAGCTTTTAGTTTCTTCCTCTGCTAAGCAAGTAATGATCTGTAAACAAACACTTAAATAAGTGCTACTTAAAGGGACCTCTAAATCCTTTTGTAATACAAAGAATTCTTTTATAGTGCAAATGAGTTCACCTTCTAATTTAGTTTTTGAGAGTAGGATATTCAGTAACTCCATTTACCTCTTCTGTTTAGAATTTAATTACACATGAAGGAGTAGGTATTAGCCTTCCATTGCTGCTGTAATAAATTACCACAGATTAGCCGCATGAAACAAAAGTTTTTTATTAGCTCACACTTCTAGAGGTCAGAAGTCAGGGAGGCCTCTTCCAGGTTCTAAATTCTGGTTCTCACAAAGCAAAAGGGAGGTGTGACCTAGCTGGGGCTTTTTCTGGAGGTTCTGGAAAGATTCCACTTCCAAGTTCATTTAGGTTGTCAGCCAAATTCCATCCTGGCTGTCAGTAAGAGGTGCTCTCTGCTCCCAGAAGCCACCTAGATCCCTCTGCATCTCACATGATCCTCTGTATCTTCATATTAGCAGTGGTGCATCAGTCCTTCTCACTCTTCCAGCTCGGAATTTTCCTTCTGTGTTCTCTTCTGTGCTTTAGGGGCTCATGCGATTAGATTAGCTCCACCCAAATAATCTTCCCTTTTCTTGGTCAATTGTGCTATATAAGATAACACAGCCACGGGAATAATATCTCTTCATGTTCACAGGTTCCAGGACTAGGGTGTAGAATCTTGAGTGTTTATCTAGAATTCTGCCCACCACAGGTACACCTCTACAGAAAAAAAGGTTTCCCACTCTGTTTCCTCTTTTGTCTTCTCTTGAATGTTCTTTAAGGGGATACCTCACATCACATCACAAGAAAGACTGGGAGACTGAATAGAAGTGAGCACAGTATCACTGGCAGAGTGAGAAGTCAAATCAAAACAGAGATTACTCGACAATTTTCTGAAGTTAACATCATTGAAAAATTGAAGCTTCTGAGATGGAGTCAAACCCGGTTCTGAAGCATGTGGCTAAGACTGAGGAGGAATATAAATAAACTCAAAGATTCCTTGTGTTAGAAAGAATAATCCTGTTGAGTCTGATGATTTAACTAGATTCTTTGAGGTGGTAGATTATACATCTAATGCCTGGCAATACCCTTTGACTGCAGTAGGTACTCAATGTTTGTCCATCAACTATTAGATTAATAAAACCAGAACTAGAGTTAACAGATATGGAAAAGACTGATAAGCAAGAAAGTTCTTAATCAAAACTAGGTGTTTTGGGCTTCCCTGGTGGCGCAGTGGTTGAGAGTCCGCCTGCCGATGCAGGGGACATGGGTTCGTGCCCCGGTCCGGGAAGATCCCACGTGCCGCGGAGCAGCTGGGCCCGTGAGCCATGGCCGCTGAGCCTGCGCGTCTGGAGCCTGTGCTCCGCAACGGGAGAGGCCACAACAGTGAGAGGCCCACGTACCACAAAATAAATAGATAAAAAAAAAAAAAAAAAAAAAAAAAAAAAAAAAACTAGGTGTTTTTGTACCAGTACCGTACAGTTGTGATTACTATAGTTTTGTAGTACAGTTTGAAATCAGGGAACATGATACCTCCAGCTTTGCTCTTCTTTGTTAAGATTGCTTTTGTTATTTGGGATCTTCTATGCTTCCATACAAATTTTAGAATTATCTTTTTCCAGTTCTGTGAAAAACCCCATCGGTATTTTGATAGGGACTGCACTGAATCTGTAGCTTGCTTTGGGTACTAACTGGACATTTTAGCAATATTAATTATTCCAATCCACTAGCATGAAATACTTTCTATTTATTTGTGTTGTCTTCAATTTTTTTCAACAATTTCTTATATTTTTCAGATTATAGGTCTTTCACCTCCTTGGTTAAATGTATTCTTAGGTATTTTATTCTTTTTGATGCAACCGTAAATGGGGTTAATTTCTTAAGTTCTGTTTCTGACAGACATGTGTCAAGTGCTGGAAATCATGTGATCGTGTGACAGAGTTTGGACAGATTGAGAGTTACAGCCAAGGCACTGTCCCTGTTATGCATGAGAAGTGCTCTATTGTCCCCTGGAAACTCTGGACTTCATCTGAGCCTGCTCTGGAAAGATGATGGAATTAAAACAGGAAGACTTAACCTAGCGACAGCAAGTAGGTTTATCTAAGGGATATATGAGCTCCATATTATTCAAAATATATAAAATTTGGTCTAACATACGATTTGGAGTAAGACAGTGATTTGAGCACAGTAATCTAACTGCCTCTATCTCCATTAATTTCATTAGAAAGATTGATAGATAATAAAAATGGAGAAAAAAATTTTTTCAGGCCCGGGTTGTAGTCAAAAATGAAAAATAAACTTGAAGGATTTCTAAATTATACCTTATTTTCATCCAGGGGAAAATAAAGAGGCGAGCCTGAAACTCCAGAGAGGCATCAAGTAGGCTGGTAAAGTGGAGGCAATGAGAGAATTGGTTCATAAACAAACTTCAAAATGTAAATTTAACAAAATTTTCTTGGCTGATTGGAATTTGCAGATGCTAAGTGAAAGATGGGGGATTGGTTGTAGAATTCTGTCTTGAATCTAGCACAAGAAGGAGAAGAGCAAAGAAAGCCTCCTACACCCACAAAGGGAACACAGCCATCCTCCTGAGACTGGAGTGTGTCCCATGAGGGAGGTCAGAAAACCCTGATGGAGCTCCACTCCCCAGTCACCATGAGGCTGAGGGGCATGCCTGCGAGGTAGGACTGGCCTCAGGCAGCTCCCCCTCCTCTGTTCCTTTTTGACCTAAACAGGCAGTATTTGAAAGTAACTGAACTGAGTGCCCCCAGACTCGTGAGCTTGGAGAAAGCGGCCAGTGCAGCCAACCTGGGCTCTTCCCTGATAGAGTGAAGAACAACACAGCAAAAGGAGCTCTCACTTGACCCTCCACTTGCTAAGTGTGCCCCAACTCAGGGCCTTTGCATGTGCTGTTCTCTCTTACTCAATGCTCTTCCCCAGGTATTTACACGGCTCCCCCTTTACAGTTAATCAAGGTCTCTGCACAAAGGCCACATCTTCAGGACACACTTCTCTGACCAATCCATCAAAAATATCCATCTCTTTATGTTTCATCTCCTTACCTAACTTTAGTCTCCTTCTTAGACACTACATTATGCATTTATATATTCATCTATTGTCTTTTCTGTAACACACTATGAGTTCCAGTCCTCTATACTGCAATGCTTAGATCAGTGTTGGTTACAGAGATAATCAATAAACATGAGTTAGCTCGACCCTCCTTTTCTCATTCCCCATCCTCTCTCACAACTACAGAATCTCATTTCAGAAGATATGAGAATCAGGGTTTTCAGAACTGAAGGAGTCAAGCCATCCATGCTATTACAGGCACCACCATCTTCGCTTGTTCACTCCACATCAAGATTTCATGCTCTATCCACATCCTTCTTTGTGTCCTGACTGCATGGAGCTTCTCGAGCTCTGCATCTCTTTATACTGCCAGGAGGAAGCAGGAGTAATAGATTGCTCCCAGAACTGCCTGCCCCATCGTTGAACCTCCAGCTCAAGCTCCCCAGTAAGTGCCTGAGTGCGGCAGAAAGCTCCGCAGCCGATGGCTGGTATCATCACAGACACCAGGTAAGCTTTATGAGCCTTTATGGCGCTCAATACATAATAAATAACAATATACTGCCAGATGTTTACTGTATGACTGCAACTTTGAAGAACTGTTCAGGAGAAAGTAACAACCATGAGCAAATAGAAAAGCAAACAAAGAAACAATCTGTGTGCTGCACTTAAAAATAAATCTAGGAACACAGAGATTCATCAGGAGTTGAAATATTTTGTTGACAAAGCCACAGGGACAATAGGTGTGTTTAAATGTGCCTTTCTGTGCACAGCTTCCCTGGGGCATGCTAGCCCACCTTTCTCCAGCTCTCACAGTCATGTGAAGGCAGAGCGGGCCACCTGGGGTTAAGGAGAAGGCATGCACTGATCCCTTGTCATCCTTTGTGACCTGAGGCAATGACTCAGATGTTTTATGTCTGGGGAAGCTGGTTTCATTCTGACTCCTGAAGGCCAGGAGTTGGGTGCTCAGACATGAGTAATAATGCGGTGTTTGGTCCTTTAACAAACGCTAGTCACTATATATATCCTGGGCTATAATTCCTTCTTTTTCGATTCCTGTACTTGTTAGAGGGACTTGAGGGGAGGCGCCACTATTTCATAGTTTTTGTCCCAGTAAAGGAATATTGCTGGATGTCTGAATGCATAATAGCGGCAAAACACACAGTGCCAAAGACTGAATCCTGTTAAAAACTGATGGATATACTGCATCTTTCCATTTATAGAATAACCTTGAAATGACCAAAAATTATAGTGATGGAGAGCAAATCAGTGGTTGCCCAGGTTAGGGTTGAGGCGGGGTATGACTCTTCAGAGGTAGCGCGAAAGAGTTTCTTTGTAGTGATGGAAGAGTTCCATATCTTCATTGTGGTGGTGGTAACACAAGTTCATACACGTGTTGAAATTTCATAGTACTATACACCACCACCAAAAACAACAACAACAAAAACCTGATGAAAACCAAATAAGGTCTGTAGTTTAATTGATAGTATCATGCCACTGCCAATGTCCTGGTTTTGAAATGCACTATGATATGTAAAATGTTATCGCTGGGTGAAGCACATGCAGAAACTCTGTATTATTTTTGCAGCTTCTGTTCTTTTATGTGGAGTAACCGTACTTCCCGTGTCTCTCCCACTGCTGTGACCACTATACCTGGAGAAACTGTTTTAGGACTCTGAAAAGTAAGTAGTAGCAAGTGGATCAGGAAAGAATACCAGAATTCCAAAGACCATCAAATTGGTGGTGAGTTTACATGCTTTTTCCTCCAGTATCCTTTGGCCTGAATTTAATTCAAACCAAAACCTAAAGGTGACCATCAGCTCAGAGAGACCTCCAGGCCCCCAGTTCTGGCTCTGGAGCTGGAAAGGGAACTCTGAAATCTCAAGAGAATGTGGAAATTCCCAGGTTTTGTTTTTATTTGTTTATTTTCTTTCCTCTGGCATCTCATGCCCAGCCCCTAAGCAGTAACACAGTGATAGCTGCAAAGGCCTCTCCAGTCAGTGGGGTTGGGGTCCTAAGAATGTGGAGTGAATCGCCATTTTTTTTTTTCATGTTCTCCTTCCACTTGACCAGAGATATAGCTGCAGTCTTAGAAGTTCAGAGGAGTGCGGGGCAAATTAAGCCACAGCACTTTGTCTGGAGGACAAAAAAGAAGAGTGCCAGGGGCCCTTTGCAATCTGTTAAAAATGGATATATTGTACCTTGGAGACTGTGAAAAGGAAGTATTGATATATACTGAGAAAACAACCGAATTAAGTTGTTTAAGAACTAGTCTTCAAGCCACACACACGTGGATCTGATTCTACTGAGCACACAAAACATTTAGAGAACTGAAATAACATTGTCTAGGCCCCAGACTGACCGCAAGGTGGCACATATCTGGGGCAAATCTGAGTGGTACTGCAAGACACTGAACACTGAACTGAGACTGGATTCACAGTTCACAGAAGGCAAATTGAAACTTGCAGTCTGAAGCTATCCAACTCAATTGACTACTACTAAAAGAACAATACCAACATTTTCCATAGAAGAAGTACATGACATAATATTCAAAATACCAGGAAACAATCCAAAGTTACTTCTCTTCTGAAAAACCAGGAAACCCTCAATTTGCATGGAAAAGATAATTAACAGGTACAAATGCCAATATGACACTGATGTAGAACTACCTGATAAGGACTATTCAGCAGCTATTATGAAATGGTCCAAGAAGCAAAAATAAATATTCCAAAAAACGGAAAAACAGAAAGTCAGCAAAGAAATAGAATATATAAAGAAGAAACAAATAGAAATTTTAGAACTGAAAAATATAATAACCAAACTTAAAAACTCACTGGATAGGCTCAATAACAACACCAGAGAGAAAAAAAAAATTCAAAAAAATAAACAGAAACCCAGGGACCTGTGTGACAGTAACACAATATTTAACATTTATGTTACTGGAATTCTAGAAAGGGAGGAGAAAAAGTACAATTTGAAAAAAGTATTTGAAGAAGAAATGGCTGAAAACTTTCCAATTCGTCAAAAGACATAAACCTATAGAGCCAACATCAATGAAACTTAACCAGGAAAAACCCAAACAACTCCATACTCAAACACATCATAATCAAACTGCTAAAAATGAAAAACAAAAAGAAAATTATAAAAGCATCAGAGAAAACCAACACATTACCTTTAAAGAAACTGATTTTGAATGACTCTATCTCTCTCATCAGAAAGCATGAAGGCCAGAAAGCAACGCCACAACATTTTTAAACTGATGAAGGAAAGATCTATTGACCAAGAATTCTGTAGACAGTGAAAATATCCTCTGGATACAAAATGAAATAAAGACATTCCCTCGTGAAAGAAAATTAAAACAATTTGTTGTTAGCAGATTTGCACACAAGGAATTGTGGACCAAAGTTTTTCAGACAAAAGGGAAATGATACCAGAAGGAAACTTGGAATATCAAGAATCAAGGAAGAGCCACAGAAATGGTAAATAAATTGAGGGATGTGATAGACTATTCTTTTCTTCTCAATTTTTAAAATATATTCAGTTGTTGAAAATAAAAAAATATATATATCATTGTGTGATGAGGTTTTTAATGTAATTGTAATACGTAAGACAACTATAAAATAAAAGAGGGAGACTAAAAGGACCTATATGATGATACATTTCTAAATTCTACTTGATGAGGTAAAATTATTAGGAGTCAATGAAAGATAAAGTATGTGTATTGTGACTGTGAGAACAGCCACTAACAATCTATGTAAATAGATAAGTTAGAATGTGATAAAAATGTAAAATTCACCCAGTGAATGCAAGAAGGGAGAAACAGAAATGAAAAAATAGAGGAAACAGTCAAAAAACAGGCAACAAAATATTAGATCTAAAACTATCAATAATTATACTACATGCATTGGTCTAAACATAGCAAGTACATGAAAATATCAATAGTTTTGTTTGTTTGTTTGTTTTGCCATTTGCAGCAACATGGATGGACTTGGAGTACATTATGCTAAGTAAAATAAGTCAGACAGGGAAAGACATATAGTGTATGATATCACATATATGAAATGTAAAAAATACAACAAAATTGCATATAACAAAAAAGAAGCAGACATATAGATAACAAACTAGTGGTTACCAATAGGGAGACAGAAGGGGGAGGGGCAATATAGGAGTAGGGGATAAAGAGATACAAACTATTATGTATGAAATAAGCTACAAGGATATATTGTACAACACAGGGAATATAGTCAATATTTTATAATAACTATAAATGGAGTATAAACCTTAAAATTGTGAATCCATATATTTTACACCTGTAACATATAATACTGTACATCAGCTATACTTCAATTTAAAAAATAACCCAATTATATGCTCTCTACAATAAACTCACTTCAAATGTAACAAAATAAGTAAATTAAAAATAAAAGGATGGGCAATTATGTCCCATGCAAAGGTTAATCCAAAGAGAGCTGAAGTGGCTATATTAATATCAGACAAAGAAGACTTCAGAGCACAGAAAATTACCAGGGATTAAGAGAATCATTGCATATTAATCAATTATTCAATTCACAAAAAAAGAAATAACAATCCTACATGCATATGTACATAGGAACAGAGCTTCAATACGCAAAATCTGACAGAAATTAAAGGAGAAATAAAAACATTCACAATTATATTTAGAGAATTCAACATACATCACTCAGTAATGGTTAGAAGTAGTAGACAGACTATTAACAAGGATAATGAGGAACTGATAAAAACCATCAACCAACTGATCTAACTGGTGTTTATAGAACACTCCACCCAACAACAGCAGAACGCACATTCTTTTAAAGTCCACATGGATCATTCACCAAGATTGTCAATATTCTGATCATAAAACAAACTTTAACAAATTTAAAATAATTAAATCCTGCAATAATGGATAACTGGAAAATCCTCAAACACCTGGATATCAAACAGCACACTTCTAAATAATCTGTGGGTCAAAGAGAAGTCCTGAAGTAAATTAGAAAAAAATTTGAACTTAAAGAAAATAAAAATACAAAGATATTAAGAGTTGTGGGGTGCAGTTTAAGCAGCACATGCAGTGATATTCATAGCAAAAAATGTTTTTATTAGAAAATAAGAAAGGTCTCAAATCAATAATTCATGATTCTAAGAACTGAGAAAAAGAAAAATGAAATAACCTAAAACAGCATAAGGAACAAGATAATAAAGAGTAAACTTCAATAAAATTAAAAGCCAAAAAATAAAAATCAATGTAATCAAATGTTGGTTCTTTAAAAAGATGAATACAATTGATAAATCTCTATCAGACTGATAAAGCAAAAAGAGAGAAGACCCAAATTGCCAATTGCAGAAATAAAAGAAGAAATTTCACTAAAGATACTATAGATATTAAAAGGATAATATGTGAATATTCTGCCCAACTCTGTGCAATCTAGTCCACAATTTATTTGAAATGGTGCAGTTCTTTGAAAACTTTACCCAAATTCACACAAGATGAAATAAAGTCTTATAAAAATTAAAGAAATGAAATTTTTGGTTTAAACATCTTCTGAAAAAGAAATCCCCAAGCCCAGATGGTTTCACAGGTGAATCATATCAGATATTTAAAGAAATAACACCAATTGTACACAATGTCTCTCAGATAATAGAAGAAAACATATCTGAAGTCACTTCATGAAACTTTCATCACCCTGTGCCAAAAGACTGTAGGAAAAAGAAAAACTACAGACCAATATCCTTCATAAAAAATTGCAAAAATCATAACAAAATAATACCAAACTACATGAAGTGATATATTCACAGTCAACACTGCAACCAAGTGAGATTTATCCCAAGAGAATAAGGCTGTTTCAATATTTTAAAAACAATCAACGTGATCTACCATATTCAAAGTCCAAAGAAGAAAAAGTAAATTAACAGATCAATTGATGAAGGACAAGAATGTGGCAAAGGGGTTTCCCTGGTGGCGCAGTGGTTGAGAGTCCGCCTGCCGATGCAGGGGACGAGGGTTCGTGCCCCGGTCCGGGAAGATCCCACATGCTGCGGAGTGGCTGGGCCCGTGAGCCATGGCCACTGAGCCTGCGCGTCCGGAGCCTGTTCTCCGCAACGGGAGAGGCCACAACAGTGAGAGGCCCACGTACCACAAAAAAAAAAAAAAAAGAATGTGGCAAAATTCAATATCCATTCATGATAAAACCTAGGACTATAAGGGAACTTCCTTAACATGATAAAGGGCATTAAAAAAACAAAAACAAAAATCATACAGCTAATATCATACTTACTAGTGAAAGACTGAATGCTTTCTTCTTAAGATTGGGAAAGATAAGGATGTCATTCTCATTACTTTTATTCAGCTTAGTATTGGAAGTTTCAGCCAGTGCAACAAGCAAGAAACAGAAATTATTTTAAGAAATAGACTAGAAATGAAGAAATAAAACTGTCTCTATTCACAGATGACTGATTGTCTACATAGAAAATCCAAGAGGATAAAAAATTTTTAAAAACCAAACATAAATCCTTCTAGAAATTATAATAAATAAGTTTGCAGGACATAAGAATAATCAATCCTTTTTCTATATACTGACAATGTAGAATTAAAAACAAATTAAATCAATACCATTTATAATAGTTCTAAGAAATTTATGAGATACTTTGGTATAAATATTCTTAAAAAATCAAGTATAGGACTTATATACTAAAAACTACAAATCACTGATGAAAGAAATTAGCAAAGACCTAAATAAATGGAGATATTCCCAATGTGATAATATTTGAAGGTGGGACCTTTGGGAGGTAATAAGGTCATGGAGGTGGAGCCCTCATAAATGGGATTAGTGCCTTTATAAGAAGTATGAGTTATATGATCTCTCGCTCAGCCTTGTAGGGATAGAGCAAGAAGATAGCTAATTACCAGCCAGGAAATGGGCTATCATCTGACACTGGATCTGCCAATACCTTAATCTTGGATTTCCCAGCTTCCCGCACTATGATAAATAAAACTTTTTTGTTTAAGCCACTCAGTCTATGGTATGTTTATTATAGTAGCCCAACTGACTAAGACACATGTTTACGAATTAGAAGATTCAACATAGTAAAGACATTAATTCTTCCCAACTTGATCTGTAAATGAATGTAATACTGACCAAAATTTCAGCAAAACATATTGTAGATTTAGACAAGCTGATTCTAAAAGTTATATGAAAGGGTAAAGAAACTTGAATAGCTATAATAATTTTGATCAAGTACAAAACGTTTGGAGAAATCACACTGTCCAAATTTGAGACTTGCTATAAGTCTACAGTAATCAAGACATTGTGGTATTGGTGAAGGAATAAACACATACGTCAGTGAAACAGAACAGAGTGTCTAGAAATAGACCCTCACAAATATGGCCAATTGATATTTGACAAAGCTGCAAAAGTAACTGAAGAGAGAAAAGACAGCCTTTTTCAACAAATGGTGTTAGAACAATCTGATATACATAGACAAAAAAAACAGACCTTAACCTACATCTCATATCTTATACAAAAATTAATTCAGAATTGCTTATACATCTAAATATATAATGCAAAACTAAAAATATTTTAGAAGAAAATCTTCGTAACCTAGGGCTATACAAAGAATTAGAATTCTCAGACATACCAAAAACCTGAGACATAAAAATTATATATTTTTGATAAATTGAACCATCAAGTTTAACAACTTTTGCTCTGCACAAGGCACTATCAGAAGAATGAAAAAGCAAGCTACCGATTGGGGAAATATGTTTATAAATCATATATCTGACAAAGGACTTCTACCCATAATAATAAAGAACTTTCAAAACACAGCAAGAAAATAAACAACACATTTTTTTAAATGGGCAAAATATGTTGACAGACAATTCACCAAAGATGTATGGATGGCAAATAATCACATGAAAAGGTATTCAACATGATTAGCTAGTGAATGCAAATTAAAATCATGATGCAACAAAACTGCCATGTATTGAACGTCTTAACTAAAAATTTCTGATGATACCAAGTGCTGGAGAAGGAGTGGAACAGATGGATCTCTCATACATTTCTGGTGGGAATATAAAATCATGCAGCCACTATAGAAAATTGGTCAGTAGTTTCTTCTAGAGTTAATCATGTACTTATTATGGCCCAGCAATTTCACTTCTAGACATTGAACCTAAAGAAGTGAAAACTTATGTTCACGTACACAAAACCTGTACATGGATATTTATAGCAGCTTTACTCTTAATCACCAAACACTGAAAATAACCCAAATATCTCTCAAATAGGGAATGAATAAGCAAGTGGTGCTACATCCACACCATGGAAAATCCTTCAGCCATAATAAGGAACAACCATTAATACTAATTTAAAAAAGGATAATTCTCCAAAAGCATTATGCTGACTGATAGAAGCCAATCTCAAAAGGTTATGTATCACATGACTTCATTCATTTGACATTCACAAAAAGGCAAAACTACTGTGTTGGAACAGATTAGTGGTTGCCAGAGGTTGTGAGTGGATAGGAAATGTTGAGTATAAAGAGAAAACAGTAGGCTTCTGGGAAGATGGCAGAAGAGTAAGAAGCAGAGATCACCTTCCTCCCCACAGATACACCAGAAATAAATCTACACGTGGAACTCCTACAGAACACCTACTGAACGCTGGCAGAAGACCTCCCGCCTCTCAAATGCCAAGAAACTTCCCCACGTACCTGGGCAGGGCAAAAGAAAAAAGAATAAACAGAGATAAAAGAATAGGGACAGGACCTGCATCATTGGGAGGGAGCCCTGAAGGAGGAAAGGTTTCCACACACTAGGAGCCCCTTCGCGGGCGGAGACTGCGGGTGGAGGAGGGGGGAAGGTTCGGAGCCGCGGAGGAGAGCACAGCAACAGGGGTGCGGAGGGCAAAGCGGAGAGATTCCCACACAGAGGATCGGTGCCGATCGGCACTCACCATCCTGAGAGGCTCGTCTGCTCACCCGCCAAGGCGGGCGGGGCTGGGAGCTGAGGCTCGGCTTTGGTCGGAGCGCAGAGTACTGGGGTTGGTGGCGTGAACACAGCCTGAAGGGGGTTAGTGCGCCACGGCTAGTTGGGAGGGACTCCAGGGAAAAGTCTGGACCTGCCGAAGAGGAAAGAGACTTTTCTTCCCTCTGTTTCCTGGTGCGCGAGGAGACGGGATTAAGCGCGCTGCTTAAAGGAGCTCCAGAGACAGGCGCGAGCCGTGGCTAAAAGCGCGGACCCCAGAGACGGGCATGAAACGCTAAGGCCGCTGCTGCCGCCACCAAGGAGCCTGTGTGCGAGCACAGGTCACTATCCACACCTCCCTTCCAGGGAGCCTGTGCAGCCCGCCACTGCCAGGGTCCTGGGATCCAGGAACAACTTCCCTGGGAGAACGCATGGCGCGCCTCAGGCTGTTGCAATGTCACACCAGCCTCTGCTGCCGCAGGCCCGCCCCGCACTCCGTGCCCCTCCCTCCCCCCAGGCCTGAGTGAGCCAGAGTCCCCGAAGCAGCTGCGCCTTTAATCCCTCCTGTCTGAGCGAAGAACAGACGCCCTCCAGCGACCTACACGCAGAGGCGGGGACAAATCCAAAGCTGAGCCCCGGGAGCTGTGAGAGCAAAGAAGAGAAAGGGAGCTCTCTCCCAGCAGCCTCAGGAGCAGCGGATTAAATCTCCACAATCAACTTGATATGCCCTGCATCTGTGGAATACCTGAATAAACAATGAATCATCCCAAATTGAGGAGGTGGACTTTGAGAGCAAGATTTATGATTTTTTCCCCTTTACCTCTTTCTGTGAGTGTCTATGTGTTTGCTTCTGTGAGAGATTTTGTCCGTATAGCTTTGCTTCCACCATTTGTCCTAGGGTTCTATCCAACTGGTTTTTTTTTTTTAATTTTTTTTCTTAATAATTATTTTTTATTTTAATAACTTTCTTTTATTTTATCTTACTTTATTTTACTTTACCTTTCTTTCTTTTTTTCCTTACTTCCCTCCTTCCTTCCTTCCTTCCTTCCACCCTCCCTCCCTCCTTTCTTTCTTTCCTTTCGTTCTTTCTTTCCTTCGACTAATTCTTTCTAATTTTTCTCCCTTTTATTCTGAGCCATGTGGATGAAAGGCTCTTGGTACTGCAGCCAGGAGTCAGTGCTGTGCCTCTGAGGTGGGAGAGCCAACTTCAGGACACTGGTCCACAAGAGACACCCCAGCTCCACATAATATCAAACAGCGAAAATCTCCCAGACATCTCCATCTCAACACCAGCAGCCAGCTTCACTCAACAACCAGTAAGCTACTGTGCTGAACACCCTATGCCAAACAACTAGCAAGAGAGGAACACAACCCCACCTATTACCAGAAAGGCTGCCTAAAATCATAATAAGTCCACAGACACCCCAAAACACACCACCAGACGTGGACTTGCCCACCAGAAAGACAAGATCCAGCCTCATCCACCAGAACACAGGCACTAGTCCCCTCCACAAGGAAGCCTACACAACCCACTGAACCAACCTTAGCCACTGGGGACAGACACCAAAAACAACGGGGACTATGAACCTGCAGCCTGCAAAAAGGAGACCCCAAACACAGTAAGATAAGCAAAATGAGAAGACTGAAAAACACACCGCAGATGAAGGAGCAAGATAAACACCTACCAGACCTAACAAATGAAGAGGAAATAGGCAGTCTATCTGAAAAAGAATTCAGAATAATGATAGTAAAGATGATCCAAAATCTTGGAAATAGAATAGACAAAATGCAAGAAACATTTAACAAGGACCTAGAAGAACTAAAGATGAAACAAACAATGATGAACAACACAATAAATGAAATTAATAATACTCTAGAAGGGATCAATAGCAGAATAACTGAGGCAGAAGAACAGATAAGTAACCTGGAAGATAGAATAGTGGAAATAACTAATGCAGAGCAGAATAAAGAAAAAAGAAGGAAAAGAACTGAGGACAGTCTCAGAGACCTCTGGGACAACATTAAACACACCAACATTCGAATTATAGGGGTTCCAGAAGAAGAAGAGAAAAAGAAAGAGACTGAGAAAATATTTGAAGAGATTACAGTTGAAAACTTCCCTAATATGGGAAAGGAAATAGTTAATCAAGTCCAGGAAGCGCAGAGAGTCCCACACAGGATAAATCCAAGGAGAAATACGCCAAGACACATATTAATCAAACTGTCAAAAATTAAATACAAAGAAAACATATTAAAAGCAGCACGGGAAAAACAACAAATAACACACAAGGGAATCCCCATCAGGTTAACAGCTGATCTTTCAGCAGAAACTCTGCAAGCCAGAAGGGACTGGCAGGACATATTTAAAGTGATGAAGGAGAAAAACCTGCAACCAAGATTACTCTACCCAGCAAGGATCTCATTCAGATTTGATGGAGAAATTAAAACCTTTACAGACAAGCAAAAGCTGAGAGAGTTCAGCACCACCAAACCAGCTTTACAACAAATGCTAAAGGAACTTCTCTAGGCAAGAAACACAAGAGAAGGAAAAGACCTACAATAACAAACCCCAAACAATTAAGAAAATGGGAACAGGAACATATATATCGATAATTACCTTAAATGTAAATGGACTAAATGCTCCCACCAAAAGACACAGATTGGCTGAATGGATACAAAAACAAGACCCATATATATGCTGTCTACAAGAGATCCACTTTAGACCTAGAGACACATACAGACTGAAAATAGGGGGATGGAAAAAGATATTCCATGCAAATGGAAACCAAAGGAAAGCTGGAATAGCAATTCTCATATCAGACAAAATAGACTTTAAAATAAGGACTATTAGAAGAGACAAAGAAGGACACTACACAATGATCAAGGGATCGATCCAAGAAGAAGATATAACAATTGTAAATATTTATGCACCCAACATAGGAGCATCTCAATACATAAGGCAAATACTAACAGCCATAAAAGGAGAAATCCACAGTAACATATTCATAGTAGGGAACTTTAACACCCCACTTTCACCAATGGACAGATCATCCAAAATGAAAATAAATAAGGAAACACAAGCTTTAAATGATACATTAAACAAGATGGACTTAATTGATATTTAAGGACATTCCATCCCAAAACAACAGAATACACATTTTTCTCAAGGGCTCATGGAACATTCTCCAGGTGAGATCATATCTTGGGTCACAAATCAAGCCTTGGTAAATTTAAGAAAATTGAAATTGTATCAAATATCTTTTCCGACCACAGTGCTATGAGACTAGATATCAATTACAGGAAAAGATCTGTAAAAAATACAAACACATGGAGGCTAAACAATACACTACTTAATAACGAAGTGATCACTGAAGAAATCAAAGAGGAAATCAAAAAATACCTGGAAACAAATGACAATGGAGACACGACGACCCAAAACCTATGGGATGCAGCAAACATATTTATAGCAATACAATCCTACCTTAAGAAACAAGAAACATCTCGAATAAACAACCTAACCTTGCACCTAAAGCAATTAGAGAAAGAAGAACAAAGAAACCCCAAAGTTAGCAGAAGGAAAGAAATCATAAAAATCAGGTCAGAAATAAATGAAAAAGAAATGAAGGAAACAACAGCAAAGATCCATAAAACTAAAAGCTGGTTCTTTGAGAAGATAAACAAAATTGATAAACCATTAGCCAGACTCATCAAGAAAAAAAAGGAGAAGATTCAAATCAATAGAATTAGAAATGAAAAAGGAAAACTAACAAAAGACACTGAAGAAATACAAAAGATCATGAGAGATTACTACAAGCAACTCTATGCCAATAAAATGGACAACCTGGAAGAAATGGACAAATTCTTAGAAATGCACAACCTGCCAAGACTGAATCAGGAAGAAATAGAAAATATGAACAGACCAATCACAAGCACTGAAATTGAAACTGTGATTAAAAATCTTCCAACAAACAAAAGCCCAGGACCAGATGGCTTCACAGGCAAATTCTATCAAACATTTAGAGAAGAGCTAACACCTATCCTTCTCAAACTCTTCCAAAATATAGCAGAGGGAGGAACACTCACAAACTCTTTCTATGAGGCCACCATCACCTTGATACCAAAACTAGACAAGGATGTCACAAAGAAAGAAAACTACAGGCCAATATCACTGATGAACATAGATGCAAAAATCCTCAACAAAATACTAGCAAACAGAATCCAACAGCACATTAAAAGGACCATACACCATGATCAAGTGGGCTTTATTCCAGGAATGCAAAGATTCTTCAATATACGCAAATCAATCAACGTGATACACGATATTAACAAATTGAAGCAGAAAAACCATATGATCATCTCAATAGATGCAGAGAAAGCATTCGACAAAATTCAACACCGATTTATGATAAAAACCCTGCAGAAAGCAGGCATAGAGGGAACTTTCCTCAACATAATAAAGGGCATATATGACAAACCCACAGCCCACATCGTCCTCAATGGTGAAAAACTGAAAGCATTTCCACTAAGATCAGGAACAAGACAAGGTTGCCCACTCTCACCACTCTTATTCAACATAGCTTTGGAAGTTTTAGCCACAGCGATCAGAGAAGAAAAGGAAATAAAGGGAATCCAAATGGGAAAAGAAGTAAAGCTGTCACTGTTTGCAGATGACATGATACTATACATAGAGAATCCTAAAGATGCTACCAGAAAACTACTAGAGCTAATCAATGCATTTGGTAAAGTAGCAGGATACAAAATTAATGCACAGAAATCTCCGGCATTTCTATACACTAATGATGAAAAATCTGAAAGTGAAATCAAGAAAACACTCCCATTTACCATTGCAACAAAAAGAATAAAATATCTAGGAATAAACCTACCTAAGGAGACAAAAGACCTATATGCAGAAAATTATAAGACACTGATGAAAGAAATTAAAGATGATACAAATAGATGGAGAGATATATCATGTTCCTGGATTGGAAGAATCAACATTGTGAAAATGACCCTACTACCCAAAGCAATCTACAGATTCAATGCAATCCCTATCAAACTACCACTGGCATTTTTCACAGAACTAGAACAAAAAATTTCACAATTTGTATGGAAACACAAAAGACCCCGAATAGCTAAAGCAATGTTGAGAACGAAAAACGGAGCTGGAGGAATCAGGCTCCCTGTCTTCAGACTATACTACAAAGCTACAGTAATCAAGACACTATGGTACTGGCACAAGAACAGAAAGACAGATCAGTGGAACAGGATAGAAAGCCCAGATATAAACCCACGTAGATAAGGTCACCTTATCTTTGATAAAGGAGGCAGGAATGTACAGTGGAGAATGGACAGCCTGTTCAATAAGTGGTGCTGGGAAAACTGGACAGGTACATGTAAAAGTATGAGATTAGATCACTCCCTAACACCATACACAAAGATAAGTTCAAAATGAATTAAAGACCTAAATGTAAGGCCAGAAACTATCAAACTCTTAGAGGAAAACATAGGCAGAACACTCTATGACATAAATCGCAGCAAGATCCTTTTTTATCCACTTCCTAGAGAAATGGAAATAAAAACAAAAATAAACAAATGGGACCTAATGAAACTTCAAAGTTTTTGCACAGCAAAGGAAACCATAAACAAGACCAAAAGACAACCCTCAGAATGGGAGAAAATATTTGCAAATGAAGCAACTGACAAAAGGATTAATTTCCAAAATTTATAAGCAGCTCATGCAGCTCCATAACCAAAAAACAAACAACCGAATCCAAAAATGGGCAGAAGACCTAAATAGACATTTCTCAAAAGAACATATACAGACTGCCAACAAACACATGAAAGAATGCTCAACATCATTAATCGTTAGAGAAATGCAAACCAAAACTACAATGAGATATCATCTCACACCAGTCAGAATGGCCATCAAAAAATCTAGAAACAGGGCTTCCCTGGTGGTGCAGTGGTTGGGAGTCCGCCTGCCGAAGCAGGGGACGCGGGTTCGTGCCCCGGTCCGGGAAGATCCCACATGCCGCGGAGCGGCTGGGCCCGTGAGCCATGGCCGCTGAGCCTGCGCGTCCGGAGCCTGTGCTCCACAATGGGAGAGGCCACAACAGTGAGAGGCCCACGTACCGCAAAAAAAAAAAAAAAAAATCTAGAAACAATAAATGCTGGAGAGGGTGTGGAGAAAAGGGAACACTCTTGCACTGCTGGTGGGGAATGTGAATTGGTTCAGCCACTATGGAGAACAGTATGGAGGTCCTTAAAAAACTACAAATAGAACTACCATATGACCCAGCAATCCCACTACAGGGCATATACCCTAAGAAAACCATAATTCAAAAAGAATCATGTACCAAAATGTTCACTGCAGCACTATTTACAATAGCCCAGACATGGAAACAACCTAAGTGTCCGTCATCGGATGAATGGATAAAGAAGATGTGGCACATATATACAATGGAATATTACTCAGCCATAAAAAGAAACGAAATTGAGCTATTTGTAATGAGGTGGGTAGACCTAGAGTCTGTCATACAGAGTGAAGTAAGTCAGAAAGAAAAAGACAAATACCGTATGATAACACATATATATGGAATTTAAGGGGAAAAAAATGTCATGAAGAACCTAGGGGTAAGACGGGAATGAAGACACAGACCTACTAGAGAATGGACTTGAGGATATGGGGAGCGGGAAGGGTAAGCTGTGACAAAGTGAGAGTGAGGCATGGACATATATACACTACCAAATGTAAGGTATATAGCTAGTGGGAAGGAGCCGCATAGCACAGGGAGATCAGCTCGGTGCTTTGTGACCGCCTGGAGGGGTAGGGAGGGTCAGAGGGAGGGAGACGCAAGAGGGAAGAAATATGGGAACATATGTATATGTATAACTGATTTGCTTTGTTATGAAGCAGAAACTAACACACCATTGCATTGCAATTATACTCCAATAAAGATGTTAAAAAAAAAAAAGAAAAACAGCCTGACCACATTCTTTTCCTTCTGAGCCCTTTTGAATTGATCTATAGCAGGCAAAGGTTATTGCTGACTTTCCTACAGTTCATCCATGTCTTCAGGCTTTAACTTTAAAATCTAAGAGATTATTAGTGAGGTTTGCTGGAATAAAAAAAAAAAGAGAAAACATAAGGAAGTTCTTTGTTTTTTTTTTTTTGAGTGATGGAATTGTTCCGTATGCTGATTATTGTGGTGGTTACATAAATCTATAAATGTATTAAAATTCACAGAAACGAATTTAATCAGGACAGTGTGGTATTGACAAAAGAACAGACAAATAAATCAATGGAACGGAATAGAGACCCCAGAAATTGACCTACACAGATAGAGCCTAACAAACTTTGACAAAGGAGCAAAGGAAAATTTAATGGGGAAAAGATAGTCTTTTCAACAAATGTTGATGGAACAACGGGACATCCACATACAAAAAAAATTTATCTTGACACAGACCTTACAGTTTTCACAAAATTTAATTGAAAATGGACTATAGATTCAAATATAAATGCAAAATTATAAAACTTCTAGAAGTTAACATGGGAGAAAATGTCCTTGGGTTTGGCACTGACTTTGTAATACAGTACGAAAGCACACTCCATGGAAGAAAAAATTGATAAGCTGGACTTCATTAAAATGAAAAACATCTACCCTAAGAAATACACTTTTTAAGAGGATGAAAAAAATAAGCCACAGACTGGACTAAATAGTTGCCAAATGCATATCTGATAAAGCACTACTATCCAAAATATATGAAGAGCTCTTAAAACTCAAAATAAGAAAACATACAGCTCAATTAAAATGGGTAAAGGGGGGCTTCCCTGGTGGCGCAGTGGTTGAGAGTCAGCCTGCCGATGCAGGGGACACGGGTTCGTGCCCCGGTCCGGGAAGATCCCACATGCTGCGGAGCCATGGCCGCTGAGCCTGCGCGTCCGGAGCCTGCGCTCCGCAACGGGAGAGGCCACAACAGTGAGAGGCCCGTGTACCGAAAAAAAAAAAAAAAAAAAGGGTAAAGGGTCCAAACAAACATCTCACCAAAGAAGATAATCAAATGGCAAATAATCATATGAAAAGATGTAACACATCATATATCATTAGGTAATGGCAAATTAAAATAACAATGATAAACCACTACACACCAATTAGAATAGTTAACATCCAGAACACTGACAACATCATAAGCTAGTGAAGACTCAGCGCAACAGGAACTCTCAGTCATTGCTTGTGGAAATGCAAAATGGTACAGGTGCTTTGGAAGAACAGTCTAGCAGTATCTTCCAAATCTAAACACAGTCTTGCCATACAATCCAGCAATATCTCTCCTTGCAGGTCCCCACAAAAACCTACATAGTAATTTCATAACTGCCAAGCCTTGGAAGCAACCAAAATGTCCTTCAGTAGGTGAATGGATAAATAAACTGCTACATCCGGATAATGGAATATTATTTAGCACTGAAAAGAAATGAGCTATCAAGCCACAAAAAGACATGAAGGAACCTTAAATGCACATTACTAAGTGAAAGAAATCAGTCTGAAAGGGCCAGCTATATAATTCCAGCTTATATGACGTTCTGAACTGGCAAAACTATAGTGACTAATAGGATCAATGGTTTATAGGGATTGAGGGGAAAGAAGGAGGGATGAATAGGTAGAGGGAAGGGGATGTTTAGGACAGTGAAGATATTCTGTATGATAATACAATGGTGGATATATGTCATTATACATTAATTAAAACCCAATACCAAATGTCAACTATAAAGAAAACTATGACCTTTGGGTGATTATGATGTGTCAATGGAGATTGATTGATTGTAACAAAGTACCACTCTGGTGCAAGGTGTTGATAGAAGGGGGGGTTGTGCATGTATAGGGGCAGGGAGTATATGGGAACTTCCTCTTGATTTTGCTGTGAATCTAAAACTACCCTAAGAAATAAGTCTAGGAGTTACTCAGTTTTCCTGGGTCTCTCCCATGTATACAGGAGCTGCACATGTTATTAAACTTGTTTGTTTTTCTCCTGTTAAAAAGCAACAAAAAACCCCACAATAGTCTATTAAAAAAAGAACAGTTATTTACCTCCCAAACTAACAATGCAATAAGAGCAAATATTCATTTGGTGCTTACTGTGGATAGTGGAAATATGATATTGATATTGGTCAAAACCTATAGAACTGTACAACACAGAGTGAGTCTTTATGTAAACTACGGGATTTAGTCAATAATAATGTATCAATATGGGTTCATCAATTATAACAAATGTACCACATTAATAGAAGTTGTTAATAACTGTGTACAGAATATGGGGTAGAAAGGTAGTATATGGGAACTCTTTGTAATACCTGCTCAACTTTTCTGAAAAGCTCAAACTGCTCTAAAAAATATACTCCATTAGCTAAAAAGTCACAGAACTGTACACTGGAAGAAAAAAATCTATTTTACTGTATTGATCATTTAAAAAACTGAAAATAAAAGCAACCTAGGTGTACAACAATAGGGGAAAGTTTATATGTGCCTATGGGCAAATCTGCTCAGTCATCATTCAACAAATATTTAATTAGAGCCTCATGGACTTATGAAATTAAACATCTACTCAGAGTACTAGCATTTATTCTTCATTTTCTTTCACTCAATTAATTAGTGTCAATTCATCTCCATCTTGTGAGACTCTCCAGTCCTGTGGAGCTTTTTCCCATTTTCATAGCTTAGATTTTCTGCTGATCATTTTCTCCACTTTCTTGCCATTATCCTTGCCTCTCTTGTCCTTTTGCCAAACCCACCTGGCTACTGTGAGACCATTCAACTACTTTCCTTCTTCACCTCCCGACATAAGACACTGAACACTGCTGGAGAAAACTCCCGAAGCACACCCTTGAGAGGGCGGGGTGGTCATTGTAACATCTCTGATTTCAAGGAAGCTCCCAGCACTACTCAGTATTGATGTTATATTTGTGTGTGTGAGATCTTCTTCCATAACGGTAATTTTAAACCTTCTCCACTTTTCTTAAATATCTGACTCTACCACCCTGCCTTCCCTCAGCAGTTGGCATTTCACTAAAAATGCATTAGGAGTCAGCACATGAGATCGACCAGAAATTCCCACTACTAAATTGATAAATGTAGCCTCATCCAAAATCATTGTTCCTTCTTTCTGCCTATTAAAATGGAAGCCTTATCCTCCAGGTCTGCTCTTTCCTCCTGGGGACCTCATCCTATTAATTACTCCTCTCTCTGTTATCACTGAAATATTTTCAAAGTATCCCTTTCTACAAGATTTTTCCCAAAAGCATTTACACGTTAGCAAATCTTTCCCAGTTTTGAAAAAAAAAAATCCTGTTCAGATAAACATTAGAGCTTCTATCCTGTTCTCTCTTCTTATTAATAACCATTGACTGTCATTGAGATAATTCCTCACTTTTCACTCACTTCTCAATTCAAGTCATCTGATTCTTTTCCATAAAATAATGTACTGAAAAAGGTATTAATGAACTGTTTGGATGCCAAATCTAATGGGCACTTTTTATCTTTATTTTCCTTGATCTCTTCTCAGCACTTAAAATTTTCTTCCGTTGGTTTCTCTGATTTAATACTCTTATTCTATTGCTCATTTCTATTTGTTTGCTTGCTCCTTTATAACCTCTGTTGTCAACTTTTATTCTTTTATCTATCACCTAAATGATGGTCTTTATACTCAATATATGGTCCCTGAACAACCTCTTTTATTCCTATACATTCAATTAGGAATCTTAACTCCAGTGTAATTCTCTTTCCTGAATTTCAGTTTTATAATCAATCAACTTCCTACCACTCTCCTCTACTTATATTCCAAAAGTGTCACAAAATTAAAATAAAAACTGAATTCATTATCCTCTCTTTTCCAGTAATCTCTGTGTTAATTTTCCATCCAATCAGCCAAGTCTGAATTCTGGGTCATCCCTAACATATTCCTCTCTTTAACTGCTCATATCCAATCAGTTCCTAAACCCTGTTGGTTTTACCACCTAAATATCTCTTGAATGCTATATATTTTTTCTCCAATGTCAATCACAACGTAAGTAAACCCACCATCATATCTCATATGAATTATACATCTAATCCTTTAACTTGTCTCTTGCCTTCAGTTTTGTACACCTCTGGTGTCTTTTTTTATATAGAAACCAGAGTTATCTTTCTTCAAGCAAGGTTCTAATTAAATCATTCTTCTGCTTAAATACTTCAATGACTCCTCTTGTGTTAAACTAAAATTTTGTCTCCTTAGCAGAGCTGACAGTCTTCCACAATTTGACCCCATCCTGATTCAGCTCTCACCACTTCCCGTTCACACTCTACTTTCCAATCAACCTGAACTATGTGCACTTCCCAGAGCTCGCTGTTCTATCTCATGTCTCCAGGCCTTGGAGAATGGTGCCCCCACTCCCCCCACTACATGGAATGCTCTGGAACTCTTTATTACCACTAGCTTCTATTTATCCTTTATTACTCAGTTAAGATACCACCTTCTCTGGATATCTGTTTCTGGAATAAGTGCTGCCACAATACTCCACATTTATTTCTATCACATCCCTAGTCATGTTATGTTATAATGGTTGGTTACTGGTCTGATCTCATGCTAGTGGAACTTCTTGAGGGCAAATTTAAAATTCTGTGTCCTTTTTTTTTTTTTTTTTCTTTTTGCTGTGCCATGCGGCTTGTGGGAACTTAGTTCCCCAACTAGGGATCAGGGATCGAACCTGTGCTCCCTGCGGTGGAAGTGCAGTTCTAACCACTGGGCCGCCAGGGAATTCCCAAAATTTTGTGTCTTACTGATCTCTGTGTTCTTGATGTCTAACCCTGTACACAACCAAGAAGTGTTTAAACAAAACAAAACAAGAAATGTTTAAAGAAGCAAGTTAGAAAATCAAGAAGGAGGGAAGGGAAGGAGGACTACTCATGTACATGCCCTCTAAGGTCCCGGCTATGTAAAGTTGCAGAAATACTAACAGGTATTTTGTTCCTGGCATGGGATTATGGGTAATTCCTCCCTAGTTTTGAAACACTGTTTTTAATGTTCTTACATTGCTTCTATAATTAAAACAAAACTAATCTGTGTTCTGCAGATGCCTAGCAGGGAGTGCTGCTGTGGCAGAGACTTCTCTGTGTTCCCTGAAAGTTATGTCTTCTTCATGGCACACACCCAAACTGGATTTCTTAGCCTCTATCTCTGTTACTGTAGTCATGGGATCAAGTTCCAGCACAGAGAATGCAGTGCTGTGTGCTACTTCAATGCTTAGTCTCAAAATATCCTCCCACAGTGACTCTGTTCTCTCTTCCTGTCTGGGAGGTGACCAGAAAGAACTTCAAGAACCTCAAAAAGGGAATAACCACAAGATGGAAGAATCCTGGGTTCTTTTTTTTTTTTAAGAAGATGTTGGGGGTAGGAGTTTATTAATTAATTAATTTATTTTTGCTGTGTTGGGTCTTCGTTTCTGTGTTAGGGCTTTCTCTAGTTGTGGCAAGCGGGGGCCACTCTTCATCGTGGTGCACGGGCCTCTCACTATCACGGCCTCTCTTGTTGCGGAGCACAGGCTCCAGATGCACAGGCTCAGTATTTGTGGCTCACGGGCCTAGTTGCTCTGTGGCACGTGGGATCCTCCCAGACCAGGGCTCGAACCTGTGTCCCCTGCATTAGCAGGCAGATTCTCAACCACTGCGCCACCAGGGAAGCCCTGAATCCTGGGTTCTTAAGTGATGGCCTGGAAAGCCACCCAACCAAAATCCCTCAAATGGACTTTACCTGAGTGAGAAATTTGTTTCTATTGCAGTAAATCACCAAGGTGTGACAATTTATAATATATACATATATATGGCAGTTAGGCTAAAGTAATACTCTTGGTAAAGAGTTTAATATGGTCCCAACTAGAATCTAAGATGACCTTGATTTATAAATGGCTTGTTCTAGGGCACATGAAAAACTATCACCAAGCTTGACTCCTATAGTTCTGAAATGTTGAAATTTTAAATTGGTTTTATATATTTATTTATTTATTCATTCTACATGAACTGTTTGAGTTTAAGGAGATAATAAAGATGTTATTGGCCATCCTCTCCATATTTACACATGAGAATCCTGAGATGCAGAAAGGGAAAGGCTAGTCCAGTGTGTCTGAGTTGTCTCACTTTCAAGTCTCCTAACTCATACATGAGAATGTCCTGTTTGGAACAGCTGGGTCTCCATTGATTGTCCAGGACGACACATGTGCTCTGGGTGTCTAAATGCAGTCCTCTCCCTCAAACCCCCATGGGCATTCCTCCTGAAACTGCCCCTGTGGTTGAAAAGGATCACTTTCTCAGATAGAGGAGAACAGTTCTCTGACCAAGAGCATTCAAGCAGCTGCACTCCCCTGATAGAACCTTTAGAACCACCATTCTTCAGCCCAGAATATTTCTGTAATCTTGGTGTCACAATGAACTTCCTAAATCAGATACAAAAAAAAAGCATAAATTTTGAGGTAAGAATGAACTAATTTTGCTACATCACATTTAAGAATTCTTATTCAACAAAGGATGCTGTAGATTTTGTTATCTGATGACAGCCTAGGAGAAGATGGTGGAAAAACAGAATCCCTCATCCACTTTTGGTAGAAGTGTAAAATGAGATGTTATTTGGCTCTATCTGATTGAGAGCTATCTGGGTATACTCAGTGAAATTTCATATGTGGACATTCTATGATCCAGCAATACATGAAGAAAACTCCAGCATAGGTCTACAAGAGAACAGATAAAATGGTGGAAGGGAGCCACTGCTAGAAGAATGAAAGCAAAATGTGAGGGATAAATACTGGACTGCACTGCAGCATTCAGGAACACTGAAGATCTGCATAGAGCAACACAGGTAGTATTAAGAACAACATAAAACAAATCCGGAGGGAAAAAAGTATAATACAAGGCAATGTTGGTGTGCATGTGCTATATATGTAAACTGAAATATACAGGAAACAGCATTAAATACATTTTTCTTTTTTATCAAGAAAGTTTTTGGGCATACAGATGTATGCACAATGTAACAAAAAGCCCATATACCTGCTACTCAGCTTAAGAAATAAAACATTACATTTAAAATTCTAAGGAATTTTAGCTAGGGACAATTCTCCAGAAAAGGGGCAACTGGGAATGTTATAAGTCAACATTCATGGCAGTTAAGGGATACAGCAGGCTACCAACATTAGTTATTACAATCTTAACATTTTACAGAATGCATATATACCCCCCCCCAAACATGTAGATTTCACACATTATGACAAGCGTTGAGAAAAAGAAATGAAGTTAGGGATGGGTAAAGTAAAAACTTAAATGCATATTACTAAATGAACAAAGTCATCAGGAAAGGCTACATACTGTATGATTCCAAGTATATGATATCTTGGAAAAGGCAAAACTATGGAGACAGAAAAAAGACCAGTGGTTGCCCAGGGAAAGGGGAAAGGGAGGGATAAACAGGCAGAGAACAGAGGATTTTTAGGGCAGTGAAAATACTCTGCATGATACATACCATTGTCCATTTGTCCAAACCCATAAATGTACAACACCAAGAGTGTTGTCAACTATGGACTTCGGGTGACTATGATGTGCCAGCGTAGGTTCATCAGTTATAACAAACGCACCACTCTGGTGATGGATGTTGATAATGAGGAAGACCATGAATGTGTGTGGGCAAGAGCTCTAAGGGGAAATCTCAATTTTGCTGTGAATCTAAAACTGCTTAAAAAAAATATATACAGTAAAAACAAAAACTGACAGGGTTTTTTTACTGGATGATTGAATGCGAAGTTCAAGTCATGCACATCTCTGAGTCTGAGATACATCAAAAGATTGATATAAATAAATACAGTGAGCAATACACCATCTCTTCCCCAACAACACACTTAGCCTTTAAAAGCACTGATTTGCCAAAACTGAGGAAGCCCTGTGAACAGTCAAGGTCTATAATTTAGGTGGTTTTTGTTGAGCTTTTGTAACTCTCTACTAATAAGCCTGTGTTCAGGCATTCTTCAATTGTAGCTCTTAATTGCAAAGTTTGGAACACTCTAAATTAGGGGTGAGTGATGCCAAATTCACTAAAACCCAATACATACTGATGGACTTAATTTTACTTCTTACTGTAGAATTATTTTCAACCTCAAATCTCATATATATTTGCATTCTGAAGAAGCATAACCTTTGTGTTCTGATTTATTTTTGCTTAATTCCACAGGCAATTCTTCACCAAGACTTGTTTGATATCTAAGATGACTTGGGAGTGATGTTTTTCTATGCTGGCTATCTTGCAAGCAGAATAAGATGCATGTTACACAGTCCATCCATTTCGTCTCTTTTCCTGGCCATCCAAATGCATTCCTACATTTCCATATTCTCCCCGCTTATACTGCCACCTCCACCACCTCATTTGAAACATACAGATTAATCAAATTCCAGTCTAACTTTTATAAAGCTCGCCTAGAATCAAGTTAGGCAAGATGATGAAAGAGTTAGCAGGAATCTCTGTCCCAATGGAGTATCTATCTATTCCAAAATTTAAACAAAAAGAAAACCCAGAAACAATGTATAAAATTAAGCAGAATAGGGCTTCCCTGGTGGCGCAGTGGTTGAGAGTCCGCCTGCCGATGCAGGGGACACGGGTTCGTGCCCCGGTCTGGGAGGATCCCACATGCCGCGGAGCGGCTGGGCCCGTGAGCCATGGCCGCTGAGCCTGCGCGTCCGGAGCCTGTCCTCCGCAACGGGAGAGGCCACAACAGTGAGAGGCCCGCGTAACGCATTAAAAAAAAAAAAAAAAAAAAAAAAAAATTAAGCAGAATAATAAGCCCTATAGATGTCACTGCAGAAGCCATAACATGACAGATTGAGGCTTCAGAGGGAAGATTTGGCATCTCAGTGCTGTCTCAGAAACAGATCACTTGGCTTTGGGCCCAAGTGAGTCAAGGAGGGCCAGTGAGGCCCGGTTCAGAATCAGAATCATGGGAGGACTGTACCTGGTTGATAGGATGAAGAGAATGCCTGCACTGCCCCCGCCCCCAGCCCCCAGAACTCTAGGAAATGACAGCTTCTGTCTAGGACTTTGGGTGGGTAAAAATGTCTTCTAGGTCTCCCATGGAAATTTAATTCATAAGTTTATTTCATGTGTGGAAATAAAGTCAAAATTTTCTCTAGTCAGGATGGTAATTCACAAATGAGAAAAACAAAAGTAAAATGCAGTTTCCAGCTGTTGAAAACTCTTAGGCTGTCTGGCAAAACTAAATGCAAAGCAATCCAGATTAACTATTATACAATTTGGGTGTATAAGAAAGATGTTTCGGGACTTCCCTGGTGGTACAGTGGTTAAGAATCCATCTGCCAATGCAGGGGACATGGGTTCAATCCCTGGTCCAGGAAGATCCCACATGCTGCGAAGCAACTGAGCCCGTGTGCCACAACTACTGAGTCCCTGTGCTGCAGCTGCTGAAGCCCACATGCCTAGAGCCCGTGCTCCACAAGAGAAGCCACTGCAATGAGAAGCCCATGCACCGCAATGAAGAGTAGCCCCCGCTTGCCACAACTAGAGAGAAAAGCTCGAGTGCAGCAACAAAGACCAAACACAGCCAAAAACTAAATAAATATATTTTTTAAAAATTTATTAAAAAAAAAAGTCTATAGACAAAACAGTCTCTCCTGAAAATGTGCTTACATAAAATAAGAGAATGATCCACCATGAGGGAGAGTCAGAAGACAGCAAAAAGCAGATTAAGTCCAAAAAGGGAGCACAAAGGAAATATATGAAGAAAATCAATATGCTAAGGAAAGAGACAAATTAAACAGAAAACAAAAATATAACAGAAAGGACTGACGAAAACAAAAACTGGTTCTTTAAAGAGTAAAAAACTGATTAAAAAAATTAATACTAATGAAGAAAAAAAAGAAAGAAAAAATTCCCAAAATCAGGAAGGAAGAGGAGGATATCACATTTAAAATTAAAGGTATTATGATCAATTTTTGATAATAAATTTTATAATTTAGATGAACTAAACAAATCTTAGAAAAATCATAATTCACTAAAATTGACATAGGAATAAGAGAAAATATAAATAGTCCTTTTCTATCAAGGAAATTGTATCCTTTTTTTAAAAAAAAGAACTCCTCACAAATGAAATGGTAGTCCCATATTACTTCATAGGGAAAGTCTGGTAAACTTTTAGGGTAGAGTAACACCAAGCTTATAGAAATCTTTCCAGAAAATGGAAGAAGAGGGAGCATCCGCCATTTCATTTTATGAAAACAGAATTAACTTGGTTTTAAAACAAAGTGAAGACATTATAAGAAAGAAAAAGTACTGGCCAATCCTACTTAAATGAAACTTTAAAAAGATAATATTTGCAAAAATACGCAGCAATACATAAAAGATAACATAAAATGTGGTTGGTTTATCATTCAAAAATCAATCAATGTAATATGACTCACTACCAGAACAAAGGAGAAAAACATTATTTCAATAGATGCCTAGGTATCATTTGATAAAATTCAAGCTCTACTGATGACAAAAATTAAAAACTACTAGCAAACCCAGAATATAAAGCTTTGCCTTAATCCTCAAAAAATAAAAACCTTATGATATTTAGCAACTAATATGTTCCCTCTTACTTCTTCTTTTCAACATTGTAGGACAAGGGAAAGAAAACACATGTATAAGGATCAAAAAGTAAGAAATAAAGCTGTAATTATTTTTAGATGATACCTAAACTACAAATATAATTTCCAATAGCAAATATAATGAAAAATAGAACAACAAAATAAAGTGCATGCTAATCATACAATGGAATATTATTCAGCCATAAAAATGAATGAACTAAGGCTTTACATAAAAAACTATTGTCGACTCTTACAAATATATAATTGAGTAGATAACCCAGACACAAAAGAAGGTCTGTATGATTTCACCTTCAAATTTCAAAAGCCTGCATGACTTATCGGTGATGGTAAAAACCTGGATAGTGGTTATATTCCAGGAGAAAAAGAATATAATAATTGAGAGGGGACATGAGGGAGTCTTAGGAGTTTCTATTTACATTTTATTTCTTGGATAAGGTAGTGATCACACAAATGGATTCACTTATAATTAATCACTAGGCTAGGCTATATTCTTATCATTTTTATACTTTTCTGTATTATAGTCAACTTTAACTTCTTTTAAGTTTACAATCCAACACAGTACAGAACAATTTTTAGAATGCTATCTTTTGTGTAAGAAAGGATGGGAAATTAAGATCTATATACTTATATTATCTAACCTAACTAGATACACACATACACACACTTGCTTATATTTGAAAAAGAAACACTGAAAAAATAAACAAGAAGCAAAGTACAACTGTTGATTTTAAAAGGAGAAAATAATTAAAACAAAAATTCTCACATCATACTTTTTATATGCTTTCGGTTTTGAACCAAGTAAATGTTTCCCATATTTAAAAACAGACTTGAAAAGTAATCCCCAAAATGAAAAATCAACTGAAACAGACTTACTCCTCCTGTTGGTATTAGAAACTTGCAAGAAATCATTGTTCTTATTCTACCAACCAAAACAAGCTGGTTATGCAATAAAATTATAGCTTTAAAAACTCCCATCAGAAACTTCAGAATGCAAATGCACTAAATTCCAGAAAAGGATAAACACATTACAGGATAAAAGAAACTGATGGCTCATGGAGAACTGTGAAGAGGAAAAATCCATCATGGATGAGGTTTAGGAGAACATACACTTTTAATACACTTGCCATGGCCCTGGGTGGGCTTGCATTACAATCTGAAATTCTGAGCTACCTCAGCTACAAAGTCTTCACCCACCAACTCTTTCCCATGGATCGTCACTGAATGCTCAGGAGTACCATGTGAAAGGCTGGATGCAGGGCAAGAGCTGAGACAGATCCCAGTGAGGTGCATGGACCCTCCTCCAAGTGCAAGGCAAATACCCTCCAAAAGCAGAGGCAGGAAGGGAACTGAGAGAAACTGATCAATCAAGGCAAACTGGGTTTGCTACAAATGGACAGCTGAGGGCAGAGCAGGAGAGCTGAGGGAAATTACAGTTGGGTATTTATACATTCCTCTCTGAGTAACTGACAGAGTAAGTACACAAAAATTGGTAAAAGACAAGATTTGAAAAATGCTATCATGTAACTTGACCTAACTGGCATTTATAGAACACCTCCCCTCAAAACCACAGTATACTTATTATTTTCAGCGGCATGTGGAAGAGTCACCAAGAGAAACCAATATTCTAGGTCATAAGACAAGTTTTGATTAATGTGAAACAGTGGAATCATGCAGAGTATATTATCTGGCTAAAAGTATTTTAAATTAGAAAACAACATCATTAGGATATCCAGAAAATCCCCAAATATTTGGCAATTTAGTAATACCACTTTGAATAATTCATGAGTCAAAGAAAAAATCAGAAGAAAATTAAAAAGCATTTTGAAGTGAGTGATAATGAAAACCCAACATATCTAAATGTGTGGGTTCTGGCTAAAGAGGTGCTTAGACAGCATTAAATAGCTTTAAATGATTATATTAGAAAAGAAGGAAGGGCTGAAACCAATTACCTTAGCTTCTACCTTAAGAAGCTAAAAAAGATCAAATTACACCAAAAATAAGCAGAAGGAAAAACGAATATCAGTAGTCAATAAAATAGAAAATTGACAAATACAAAAAAATTAATGTCAGTACTTTGAAAACTAATAAAATTAATCAAAATCTAACAAGATTGGATAAGATAAAAAGAAAACACAAATTGCCAACATCAGGAATGAAAGAGAGGACATCATTATAGATCTATTAACATTAAAGTGATATATATATGGAATCTAAAAAACAAGAAATGGTTTTGAAGAACCTAGGGGCAGGACAGGAATAAAGACTTGAGGACACAGGGAAGGGCAAGGGTAAGCTGGGACGAAGAGAGAGAGTGGCACTGACATACATACACTACCAAATGTGAAATAGATAGCTAGTGGGAAGCAGCTGCATAGCACAGGGAGATCAGCTTGGTGCTTTGTGACCACCTAGAAGGGTGGGATAGGGAGGATGGGAGGGAGACGCAAGAAGAAGGGGATAAGGGGATATATGTATACGTATAGCTGATTCACTCTGTTGTATAGCTGATTCACTTGGTCATACAGCAGAAACTAACACAACAATGTAAAGCAATTATACTCCAATAAAGATGTTTAAAAAATAAATTAAATAAAGTGATAATACGGGGATAGTATGAAGAACTTTGACAATAAATTCTTTAACATAGCTTAAAAGAACAAACCCTTGAAAAGTGGAACTTAAGGTTAACAGAAGCAGAAATAGAAAATCTAAAAGTCACAACATCTACTAAAAATGAAATTTATAATAAAAAAATCATTCCACAAAGAAAATTCCAAGTCCACATGACTTCATAACAATTCAATGAAACATTAAGAGAGATAATGCAAATTGTACACAAACTTTTTAGAATATACAGGAGAAAGGGTCAATTTCTTACACATTTCATTAAACTGACATAATACTGATATAAATATCTTACAAAAACATTAGAAGGAAAACAATTACAGATCAATGTTCCTCATGAACATGGACACAAAATACTTAATAAAAATATTAGCATACCTTTTCCAGCAGTCGATAAAAGGATAATAAATCATCAAAAGGAATTTATCTCAGGAATGCAAGGTTGTTTTAACATGTGAAAGTCAAGCAATGTAATTTTCCACATCAACAGAATGATGAGAAAAAGAAATGATCACTTCAGTAAACACAGTAAAGCATTTGATTGAATTTACCACTTTTTCATGATAATAACTCTCAGGAAACCAAGAACAGAAGAGAAATTCCTCATTCTGATAAAATACATTTATACGATGAAAACAAAAAACTCACTATTGCTAACACCATACTTAACTGTGAAATACTGAATGCTTTTCCACCAAGATCAGGAAGAAGGCAAAAATATCTGCTCCTAATTTATATTCAACATTATATTGGAAGTCCAAACTAGTAAAGAATAAAGGAAGGAAGGAAGGAAGGAAGGAAGGAAGGAAGGAAGGAAGGAAGGAAGGGAAGAAGGGAGGTAGGTTAGGGGCAGGAAAATAAAGATTGGAAAAGAGGTAAAATTGTTACCTGTTATCATTTTCAGATAATGATTGTATATGTAGAAACCCCTATGGAATCTACTAAAAAAACTACTAGAAGCAAGAATTAAATATACAAAAACTAAATATAATTCTAATACTAGCAAATCAAAATTGACAAGTAAAATTTATACAACAGTAATGCAATACCACCAACAATATCATAAACATATTTAGGAGGAAATTAACAAATAATATGCTGGTCTTTTATACTAAAAACTACAAAAGATAGCAGAAAGTAATTAAAGACCAAAAAAAGAAATAGAAAGGTATAAAGATAGACAATAAAGGTATCTATCATATTCATATACTAGAAAACTCAACTTAGTTAAGATGTCAGTTCTTTCCAAATGATATAGATTCAATGCGATCCCAAAGTCACATCAGTCTTTCATTATTTATTTATTTATCTACTTACTTTAGAAATTGATAATATTATTCTAAAATCAATGCAGAAAACAAAGGACCTAGAATAACTAAAACAACCCTGAGAAAGAATAATACAGTTGGAGGATTTGCAATACCTAATTTGAAAACCACAGAAATCATCGGAGTGTGTTCTGGGGGTAAAGATAGACAAACAGATCAATAGATTAGAAAGTCCAGAAATGGAG
This sequence comes from Phocoena sinus, assembly GCF_008692025.1. Taxonomy (NCBI): domain Eukaryota; kingdom Metazoa; phylum Chordata; class Mammalia; order Artiodactyla; family Phocoenidae; genus Phocoena; species Phocoena sinus. Next base: position 35,320,697 of record NC_045778.1, read on the forward strand.
CCAATAAATTATTTGATTTTCGATAAAGTCACTGTAATAGGTATCTATTGCTGTGTAACAAACTGCCACAAAACTTAGCAGCTCAAAGTAACAAACCTTTATTATCTCACAATTTTTGTAGGTTAGGAATCTAGGCACAGCTCAGCTGGAATGCAATCAAGGTGTGGCTGGGACTATAACCCTCTCAAAGTGCTACTGGAAAAGGATATGATTCAAGCTCACTCATGCGGCTGTGGCCAAGATTCAGTTCTTAGCAGGCTGTTGGACTGAGGACCTCAGTTCTTTAGTATTAGCTATTGGACTTCAGTTCCTGACCACACTGGCCTCTCCAAAGGGGAGCTTATAGAACTGCAACTTGCTTCAACAGTGCAAGTGAGGCGAGTGAGGGGGAGGGAGAAAGAGAGAAAGGGAGGAAAGGGCTGACAATGTTCAGTGCTCTTGCATCACTTCACTAATCATTCTGATATCATTTTTGTGATGTTTCTGTCCAATTTTTCTACTCTTTTTTCATTAAGTTGTTAGTGCTCTTCATGTATTAAAAAAAAAGTCAAATTTATAGAAGCAGAGAGTAGAAAAGTGGTTGTAAGTGGCTGGAGGTGGGGGAAATAAGGAGAGCTTGGTTAAAGGGTACAGCTTTCAGTTATAAGATGAATAAGGTCTGAAGATCTAATGTATAATATGGTGACTACATTGATAACACTGTATTGTATAACTGAAATTTACAAGGTGAGTAGAACTTAAGTGTTAACAACAACAGGTAAATATGTGAGGGAGTGGAAGTGTTAATTCATTGCGGGGATCCTTTCACAATTTCTAAGTATATCAAAACATCACGTTATACACTTTAAATATCTTACAATTTTATTTAACAGTTATACTTCAATAAAAATTATTTTAAAAGTTAAAATATCACCTCTAAAATATTAATAGTGTAGGTCTGTTTCCGGACTCTCTGTTCTCTTCCATTGATCCATCTGTCTACCTTTATGCCAAAAACTCACTATCTTGATAAATGTAGCTTTATATTGTCTTGAAATCATAAAGTTTAATTCCTCTGTATTTGCTCACATTTTTCAAGATTTTTGTGGCTGTAGAATCAGCTTCTAAATTTCTACAAAATACCAGCTGAGATTATGATTAGAATTACCTTAAGCTTACAGATCAATTTGGAAAAATTGACATCACAAAATGTGGAGACTTCTAATTCATAAACATATTATATCTTGCCATGTATTTAGGCCTTCTTCAATTTCTTTCGGCTATGCATTAAATATTTTAGTGCATGACTTTCATTATATCTGTTACTTTTAAATAAATTATCTTTTATCTTTATTCCATACACCATTTTCTAATTATTTGCTGCTATGATGTAGAAATCAAATTGGTTTTGCATATTGCTCAGGTATCCTGCTATCTTACTAAATTAATTACTGTCTAATTTGGGTTTTTTATAGATCTCTCTGGATTTTTTAATGTAAAAATCATGTTGTCTATGAACACAGATAATTTAACTTTTTTATTTTACCAAGTATTTATGCCTTTTATTTCTTACTTCTTGCCTTATTGTGCTGGCTGGGACTGCCAGGACAATGCTAAATAGAAATGATAAGATCAGACATCTTTGCCTTGATCTAAATCACAGGATGACAATGTATAATATTTTATTGTTGAGTATATTGTTAGGTGTAGATTTTTCATGACTTTTTCATATTGAGGAATTTTTTTTCTATTTCTAGTTTTCTGAGATTTCACAACATGAATGGGTTTTAAATTTCATCAAATTATTTTTAGGCAACAATAACTACAATCAGGGAGAAGATATGTGCAACTCATGTATCTAAGAGCTTAATATCCAGAATATATAAATAACTCCTTCAATTCAACAACAACAAAAAAACAAACAACCCAATTCAAAAATGGGCAGAGGACTTGAACAGACAGTTCTCCAAAGAAGATACACAAGTGGCCAGCAAAAGCACATGGAAAGATGCTCAACATCACTAATCATTAAGGAAATGCAAATCAAAACACAGTGAGATACCACCTCAAACCCATTTGGATGGCTATTATCAAAAAAATGGAAAATACGTGTTAGTGAGGTTGTGAAGAAATTGGAACCCTCATACTTTGCTGGTGAGAGTGTAAAACAGTGTACCCACTGTTATCGACATGCTATATTATTTCATTTGTTTTCACTTTACCCTGTCTTTTTTTGATCTTCTATTATTCTTTTCCTGTCTTTTTGTTTAAATCTTTTTCTTTTTTTAGTAATTGATTTTAATGTCTCTATTAGCGTTTTAGCTATACGTCTTTGTATTCCATTTAGTGATTGTTCTAGGAATAACATTAAGAATCTTTAAAAGTTAATATTATACCACTTTACCATAAATATATGAATCTTCCTATAGTATAGTTTCATTTTTTTCTTGTCCGTTGCAACTTTTTTGGTCATATCTATGTAATATAATACTGCATTATACACCTACACCTTTAATAATTGGTAAGGGACTGGGCAGTGATATTTGTTGCAGTGTGAATTTCTTTTTTCCCCCCAAAAAATTCACCCAAAGGTTTTTGCATCAATTGGTAATATCTGCTTGAATAAATTTTTACATTAGAGTTTGAAAATTTGTGATTTTCAAATTCTACATTGATTAGTTGTCATTTTTGTGCCCCCCCCCCCTTTAAAAACATCTCTGCAGAAACTGAAAGCTAATGAATAAGAATTAGAAAATTATCATTTCAAAGATCTACATCTGCCGGGTCATTTGCCCTTTTGAAATGTCCTCTGTAATGTGAGAGTGCTAGGTATGAGGCCAGTCTGACTGTAGCTTCCTTTATCAGAGGAAGATAGCAGCTCCAGGCCTCCATGAAGTTCCAAGAGCCATTACTCAGGGGTCTCCCATGGGGCTGGTTCTGGAAAGGGCCTTTCCTTATCAATTAAGTCAGAAATAATTAATTTCCAATGGAGACACGTCAGCTTCTGGGTTGCAGCGGATTAAGGTGTGTCTCTCCACCTGATTAAATGCTTACCAAACATCTACTGTAAAAACAGATTTCATACCCAAAGGCATCTTTTCTGAGCTGATTACCTTCTTTCAAGCCAAGAAGAAATAATCCCAAACAAGCACTCTTGGGTAGACCGCAACAGATCCTATTTCATTTTACCTCTGCCTTATTTGCTTGGAATGGCCAACTCTCTCCTTAATAGAAATTCAGAGGAGTGGTTATTTTTCTTCTTAAAAAAAATACTTTCAGGTCAAAAAGGTCAGCTCTTTTGAGAACCATCCAGCACCCTGTACCTCAGACACTTCAAGCCAGAATAACATCATTCCCAGGCATTCTTCTCAGTAGAAGGGCCTCACTGGGGCAGTGGGGCTCCTAACCCTGGATTTTTCACAAACCTCACTACTGAGGAAATTCTTTCAGTTGTATCTAACCCCATCTCTACTGCCTGGTTCTCAAATGTAACTCTAGTCATTCCAGTCATATAACTTGGGACAAGGGACTTAGTGCCTCATTAATTCATTTTTTTCTTATCTATAAGACAAAGAAAACAATAATAATATTACAAATGGGCATTAAAGGAGACATTGTAGTTCCAGCATGGGTTCAGAGAGAATGCTCCATGATTTTAGTCCCTTGTCCCTTTTTCTCTAATGCTCATTATAGCCCAGGTCTCAAAGTAACCACACACAAGAGGAATCCCTCTCCCTACTTTATATTTAAGGACACTGAGGTTGAGAGAGAGAATTGATTACAGTGACAAGAACTTAGCTGCCCTACCATCCTTCCTGATGCTTTTCCTGAGCCTCTCCTGGAATCTGCATTGATGACTCATTCCCTATTCATTCCAGACACAGGGATTTCCTAGAAGTAGGGTTTTCAATGAAAAACGAAGACAGTTCTAGGGAAACTGGTTGGTTAAGCACCCTAAATCCCCACTCCTGGACTTAACTGCCATTTCTGTTGTATTTACTTTTTTCCTGCTGAGGAAATATCACTTTGACTCTATCAGTTATCCTAATGAAATCCTTCTTCTGCCAGAACCTCTGGGACCCTCATATACTACATCCTGATATCATCCTTGTGCCTTCTTTATCCTCATCTCTCTTCTCACTTAATTTTAAGTTGTTTAAGCCAAAGAGAAAGATGGATATCATCCCTGCATTTTGGTAATCTCCAATCAGACTCAAAACGAACATACCTTGATCTCTGATCTTCTTGAAACTTTGCCAGGAGGTTTATTTTGGGCATTATAGGTACCCTTTAGCCCCAGTAATTCTCATCATCACCTTCCCAATAGGCCTTGGGCCCCTGGACACCCAGTGCCCTGCTCTAACTTGCCAGAATATCTCACCTTGGTCCTGGATGTTCCCCACGTATTTGGTCTTGCAAGCTACAAATACATAGTCCTTTATGTAATTTGCTTAAATTTCCCAGTAAGCAAGCCCTGGAAAAAAATTTTTTTAAAACACATATATACACAAAGGGAAACAAAACAAAAGACAAAAACACTAACAGTTCACTAAGTATGTGAGCCTTAGATCTCATAACACCTGCATTTATATCCCAGTTTCACCACTTTGTGTGATCTTAGACAAGGCACTTAATTCTTTGGGTATGGTTCTCCTTGCTGTAAGATAGAGTAATAATTATATGATTAGCTATCACTAATGGCACTTAGAACAGTACCTGGCACACAGTAAGCACTTATTAACTGCTAGCTTCTTTTCTTCTCTTAAGCTAGGAATTGTAGTTTATCTTCCCCAGGTCTTTCAGGCTGTGCTGAGCACCCAGACTTGTGGGCTTTAATGGATCACCCACAGGACTATAGGACCCTGAAGGTGCTGACATGGTCTGTGTCTGTAGAGGCAGCACGTAAGTGCCATCTTGCAGGAGCCAGATTCTCTCCATCTTCTATGCAGGACACGTGGTAACCAAACACTTCTGGGAAGTAACCAGGGTCACTCCCAAGCCCACCTGAGTCCTCACTGACTAAACAGTGCTGAATGCACACATGGGCACTAATTGAATAAAGCTTTCTTGGAATCAATATGGCTTGACTCCAAACAAGATGACTATTTAAATAAGCAAAAGAAAATGCTAACAACTGGCCTCTGCTGTTTGTCTCCTAATTATGAGCATATTTGGCTGACTCAGAACCAATTTTATGTGCAGAAACCAAACAATCAAAAAGGTCTCATTACTAAAACCTGGGCATCCTTTTAATGCAAATCAAACACTGTGATATACACAGAATGACTACAAGCAAACAAAGCTGAACTTGTCTGCACACATATTTCCGGTTGCAAGATCCCAACTGGGTTGAGTCTTGGGCTGCCTTTGCAAAGTGCCTTGTGTGAGGCGGGGGAGTACCATCTCCAGCCTACGGCTGTGGCACCCCTGTTGGTAATGGAGACAAAGCAAGAATACTGTCATTCACCCTTCTTATACCCTGGCCTCAAGTCTTTTCCACTCCAAAATTCTGCCCCTCTGCACATCTTCAGCCACTCACAGTCACACCACACCCTGAGGTCACATCATGATAACCATAAAGTTAAGAATACAAATATCCACCTACCTCTAGAAGGCCTACCATGCTCTACACTGTGCTAAGTGCTTCACATGCATTAGCACATTTAATTCCTGCTAGAAGCTTTTGACATAGGAACTATCATTATCTCTATTTTACAGATTAAGCAATTGAGTTGTAAGTTCACATGATTCATATCTAAGAGACAAGATTTATGCACAGGTGTGTCTACCATCAAAGTATATATTTTTATCGGTTTCACACTGCTTCTTTGCTGCAATCTCTAATTTGATCTTTCAGTGTCTGACTACAGTTTCTCTCTTCACCTGACTCAGCAGAACTGCCCTAACTTAAGCCTCATGGAGAATTCCAGTCTCAGAATCCTGCTGTATCTTTCCAGCCCATCAACCTCAGTCCAGCTTCACTTCCTTCCCTATCAACCTCCTTGCTGTTGTCAGTCATTTCAGCTACATGACTACAAGTCATTCCAACTTCCTCCACTCCCCCGATCCCTTAATCTTCCTCAGCACTGACTCTGATGATGTCCAGACCTGGATTAGTACAACCACCTGTTTTTCCCTTGGCTGGCCTGGGGATGCGGAGTGCCACTGACTTGAATGGAGTACACACGTATGATCTCAGCTGTCTTGAGCTTCCTGCCTCACTCCAAATCCTTTAACCTGCTCAAGCTGACTCCCTTTCCTGTTCCCCGCAGCGATGACCCTCAGTCTTGTCTTCATCGCCAGGCACTCCACTAGGCTCCTGCCCTTCTTTTCTCTGCTGAGGAGTAAGTGGTCTGTGTCACTGAGAAAATTGAGATCATTAAGCATGAACTCTGTCATCTTTGCTCTGAAATCCCCTTACTTGCCCTATTTCTGTCCCCTACCTGTCCCTCAGATTTCAAATATCCTGGTTTTCAGAAGGACCCCACTTTGTCAAAAATCTCCGTGGATCATGCCTTGCCATTAAGTGTCCGCTGTGTCTTTATGTTTATCATCAATCATTCCGTTCACTCCCAAGTCCCCTGCCATCTTCCTGTGGCCACTCTGGAAAGACTAAATCTGTAATCTCCACTCCAGTTCTTCATCTTCATTGAAATGTGCACCTTCTAATAGTGTTTATCACACCCTCCTTCTGAAACTTCCTCCTTCTGTGACTTCTGTGATAACGCATTTGTAATCTTAGGGTGAGCCAGTTCCCAAGCGCTCCACTGAATAGATTTTATCTACACATATGACTACAAATACCATCTATAAGCTAATGATTCCAAAACCAATTTCCCAAGTCCAGGCCTCAACTGAACACTGGAGATCTCCACTTACATAGCAAAAATTATATGTCAAAGAGTAAACCCAACTTCCTCCTCCTAAAATTGTTTTCGTGATCTCCATTTTTGTTAATGGCATTAACATTAATTATACTGCCTAAGGTCAACACTTAAGAATGACAATTTACTTTTTTTATCAGTTACTCCTATACATATGCCTAATTCAATATTAAGTCTCATTGATTTACTCTCATTCATTCATCCTACAGTATTTATTTTAAATCCTTTGTGTGTGAAGTAAACAATTCCAGCTATAGCAATGCATGACTCCAGGGACATCCTATATTTTGTGTAACACAGTGACTCTGTGAGGTATTGGGCTACACAAGGGATATAAGGATAAGCAGTAAATGACAGTCTCTGCCTTCATGCATCTGAAAATCTAACAGAGGGGTCTGGGCATAAATACTTTAAGCATCAAATAAATAAAACACTGCAAAGATGATTCAGGAAATGATGACTGAATCAGGAATTGAAGGAAGAGGAAAAGATAAAGAGTTGAATAGAAGAGGATAAATGGACTCAGGCAGAGACACACAGGCAAATCCCCTGGGGCAGAAGCACCATGGAGCAACCTTGTTACTGAAAGGCCAGTGTGGCTGAAGCAGAAACTGGGAGAAAACAGTACAAAATGAGACTGAAGGTTAGGGGAGAAGCTGACCAAACTGAGCTTTAGACTACGTAACTAAATCATGTTTCTGTTCTAAGAGTACTGGCAAGACAATGGAGGCATCTACAGATTTGGGGCATGAAGTGTATATGTGTGTGTGTGAGAGAGATACAGAGAGACAGAGAGAGACAGAGAGACAGAGAGAGACAAAGAAAGACAGGGAATCTAATTTAAATTTTGAAAAAACTACTCCAGCTACTGTGTGGCAACCAGCTTGACAAGGAGCAAGAATAGACACTGGGAATGTTTAGGGAGCCATGGCAATAGCCATGACAGGAGAGATGTGATGGTGTCTCAGATCAGTGTGAGGGCAGTGGGACTGCAGACAAGATATGTTTGTGAGTTATTTGGGAGGTAAAATCAACAGTATACAGTGATGTACAGAATATGGAAGATAAAGAAAAAGATTCCTATATAGTTTTCTGACTTTTATAATTGGATGGATCATGGTACCATTCACTGACTCAGAGAACAGGGGAAGAGGATTAAGGAGATCTTGATTTCATTTCAGGACATATTGGCTTGCAGAGACTTTCAGCCTTCCAAGAGAGATCATACAAGTATGAAACTCAGAGGAGAGATAAGGCTGGATATCAATGTGTGAGCTATCTGTAAAGATAATAACTGGAGTCATGGTGTAAATGAAAATGACCAGGGTAGTTTTCTGTCTTGGCAGACGATCTGGGGAGAAAACTTGAAAGATCTGAGAAGAGAGCATGTGACTCAGCTCTGAGAATAGCATTTACTGGTAGGGTAGAAAACAGAGAAATGGCAAAAGAGAAGAGAAAAACCAGGAGAGTGCTGCCTCACAGAAGCTAAGGGCGGAAAGTGACTTTCAGAGCCAAAAGGTGCTAAGAGTTCAAGAAACATGATATACAGTAGAGTCACTTGGAGGTGCAATTATGGGGACAAAACCCACATTGGAATGGTTGAATAGTAGATAGGAGATAGAAAAATAAGGACATTTTCTTCTGAGAAATTCAAAGAAAGAAGAGGGGAACCAGAGGGAATGTGAGACCAAGACACGACTTGTGCACAATTAAAAGCTAGCAGAAAAATCTAGTTACAGGAGGAATCTATGTAAAAGGGAAAGGAAAGACAATCTACATTTTAATGCTCCTAGGGAAGCAGGAGTGGATAGGATCTAGTGTTCAGTAGGAGGTTTGGCCTTAGCTCCCAGATGGGAAAGCTTCTCTGTTATAGCAATAAAAAAAGCAGGTGAGGGCCTCCCTGGTGGCGCAGTGGTTGAGAGTCCGCCTGCCGATGCAGGGGACACGGGTTCGTGCCCCGGTCCGGGAAGATCCCACATGCCGCGGAGCAGCTGGGCCTGTGAGCCATGGCCGCTGAGCCTGCGCGTCCGGAGCCTGTGCTCCGCAGCGGGAGAGGCCACAGCAGTGAGAGGCCCGCGTACCACAAAAAAAAAAAAAAAAAAAAAAAAAAAAAAGCAGGTGAGATTGGGGGCAGTGAGTTCCCTGGGTTTTCTATTTTGTCTCATATATCCTAGCCATGGAGCTGAAGGAGCAGACAACCTGGGAACACTAATAGGCACAGACAGAAACAGCTTCCGTAAAACCCTGCTCTCTCTAAGCAAAGGACCGGGAAGTGGATAGTCTATCAAGACAGAAAACCATGGACAATAACTGCTTCACTATTATGAAACATAACAGAAAAAACTTGTGGCTCCACCTCTACCCATGCCAACAAAAGCAAAGTAGGGAGTCTAGACTTCTACCGTTGTCAGATTGTAACAAAGCACCTCTCCTACCACCAGGGTGCTAACAGAAAAGGCCAGGTAGGGAACAAAAGAAAAATGTTACCCTTCTCCCTTATAACTGGGAGGTATTCAAGGAGACCTGTTAGAGAGTCAGGAGTTTCAGGACTGCCCAACAGTAATGAGGCAACCCCCACCATGGTGTCAGTGAAGCTGAAACTTCCACCACCAACCAAAAGTAACAGAGTACTCCAATGTCAGATGTCATTGGAGGCCAAGTGCTGAACGTGACTTTCTACTCCTATATGAAAGTAGCCAGGCAGTGCCTATACCTTCTCCTACCAGAGCAGTATCAGTGAGAGGAAGCCAGCTAAAGCAAAAGGTTTAAATAAAAACCAGAGCTTTATAGCATAATACACCAAATGTCTAGATTTCCATTGAAAAGCATGCATTATACCAAGAACTAGGAAACTGTATGGAATAAGATGTTCAATAGGTGCCAACACTGAGAAGACAGAGATGTTAGAATTAGCTGACAAAGGTTTTAAAGCCAGTATCATTAAAAAAGGCTTCAGTGAGCTATTAGCACTGAGCTTGAAATAAATTTTTAAAAATGAAAAAAAGAAAAAGAAAGTCTCAGCCAAGAAATAGAAAATCTCAACAAAGAAATAGAAGATATAACTAAAAACCAAATGGAAATTTTAGAGCTGAGAAATACAATAACAAAGGTAAAAAAACAAACAAGCAAAGAAGCCTCAATGGTGGGCTAAACAGCAGAAAGTAGGGATCAGAGGAAATCAATGGACATAAAGATAGAACAATAACAATTACTCAATCTGAACAAAGGAAAGAAACTAGACTGCAATAAAAATGAACAGAGCCTCAAGGACCAGCAGGACATCATAAAAATATATGACATTCATGTCACCACAGTCCCAGAAAAGAGAAGAAAAGACAGGATTGAAATAGTACTTGAAGAAATAATGGCTAAAAACTTTCCAAATTTCACAAAAGACATAAACCTATAGGTTCAAGAAACTGACTGAATTTCAAACAGGATAAATCAAAGGAATCCAGATAAAGACACACCATAGTCAAACATATGAAAACTAAAGACAAAGAAAATATACTGGAATTAGCAAAAGACCAAGATCACCTTACCTAGAAAGGAAAACGAATTGGGTAACAGTGAGTTTCTCATCAGAAACCATGGAGTCCAAAAGGCCATATATTCAGCAAAAATATCCTTCAGGAAAGGGGACAAAATTGGGACAGTTTCAGATAAAATAAAACTAAGAGAATTTTTCATCAACTGATTTATCCTAAAAGAATGTCTAAGGAAGTTCTCTAAACACAAAGAAGATAATAAAAGAAGGAATCCCGGGACATTCAGACTAAAAGTAACGGGATGGAAAAAGATATTCCATGCAAATGGAAATCAAAAGAAAGTTGGAGTAGCAATACTCATATCAGATAAAATAGATTTTAAAATAAAGAATGTTACAAGAGACAAGGAAGGACACGTAATGATCAAGGGATCAATCCTAGAAGAAGATATAACAATTATAAATATACTTGCACCCAACATAAGAGCACCTCAATACATAAAGCAACTGCTAACAGCTATAAAAGAGGAAATCAACAGTAACACAATAATAGTGGGAGACTTTAACACCTCACTTACACCAATGGACAGATCATCCAAACAGAAAATTACTAAGGAAACACAAGATTTAAATGACACAATAGACCACATAGACGCAACTGATATTTATAGGACATTCCATCCAAAAACAGCAGATTACACTTTCTTCTCAAGTGTGCACAGAACGTTCTCCAGGATAGATCACATCTTGGGGCACAAATCAAGCCTCAGGAAATTTAAAAAAACTGAAATCATATCAAGCATCTTTTCTGACCACAATGCTATGAGATTACAAATCAATTACAGGGAAAAAAAAGTTAAAAAAAAAAAAAAAAAAACACACAAGGAGGCTAAACAATAGGTTACTAAATAACCAAGAGATCACTGAAGAAATCAAAGAGGAAATTAAAAAATACCTACAGACAAATGACAATGAAAACACGACAATCCAAAACCTATGGGATGCAGCAAAAGCAGTTCTAAGAGGGAAGATTATGGCTATACAAGCCTACCTTAAGAAAAATCTCAAATAAACAATCTAACCTTACACCTATAGGAACTAGAGAAAAAAGAACAAACAAAACCGAAAGTCAGCAGAAGGAAAGAAATCATAAAGATCAGAGTGGAAATAAATGAAATACAAACAAAGAAAACCATAGCAAAGAGCAATAAAACTAAAAGCTGGTTTTTTGAGAAGATAAACAAAATTGATAAACCATTAGCCAGACTGATCAAGAAAAAGAGGTAGAGGACTCAAATCAATAAAATTAGAAATGAAAATGGAGAACTTACAACAGACACCACAGAAATACAAAGCATCCTAAGAGACTACTACAGGCAACTCTATGCCAACAAAATGGACAACCTGGAAGAAATGGACAAATTCTTAGAAAGGTATAAACTTCCAAGACTGAAACAGGAATAAATAGAAAATATGAGGAGACTAACCACAAATAATGAAATTGAAACTGTGATTAAAAAGTTTCCAACAAACAAAAGTCCAGGACCAGATGGCATCACAGGTGAATTCTACCAAACATTTAGAGAATAGCTAACACCCAACCTTCTCAAACTCTTCCAAAAAATTGCAGAGGAAGGAACAATCCCAAACACATTCTATGAGGCCCCCATCACCTTGATACCAAAACCAGACACAGATACTACAAAAAAAGAAAATTACAGACCAATATCACTGGTGAATATAGATGCAAAAATCCTCAACAAAATACTAGCAAACAGAATCCAACAACACATTAAAAGCATCATACACCATGATCAAGTGGGATTTATCCCAGGGATGCAAGGATTCTTCAATATACGCAAATCAATCAATGTGGTACACCATATTAACAAACTGAAGAACAAAAACCATATGATCATCTCAATAGATGCAGAAAAAGCTTTTGACAAAATTCAACACCCACTTATGATAAAAACTCCCCAGAGTGTAGGCATAGAGGGAATCTACCTCAACATAATAAACTCCATAGACAACAAACCCACAGCAAACATCACTGTCAATGGTGAAAAACTGAAAGCATTTCCTCTAACATCAGGAAGGAGAAAAGGATGTCCACTCTCGCCACTATCTTTCAACATAGTTTTGGAAGTCCTAGCCATGGCAGTCAGAGAAGAAAAAGAAATAAAAGAAATACAAATTGGAAAAGAAGAAGTAAAACTGTCACTGTTTGCAGATGACATGATACTATGGATAGAGAATCCTAAAGATGCTACCAGAAAATACTAGAGCTAATCAATGAACTTGGTAAAGTTGCAGGATACAAAATTAATGCACAGAAATCTCTTGCATTCCTATACACGAATGATGAAAAATCTGAAGGAGAAAAGAAGGAAACACTCCCATTTACCACTGCAATAAAAAGAATAAAATACCTAGGAATAAACCTACCTAGGGAGACAAAAGACCTGTATGCAGAAAACTATCAGACACTGATGAAAGAAATTAAAGATGATACCAACAGATAGAGAGATACATCATGTTCTTTTACTGGAAGAATCAATATTGTGAAAATGACTATACTACCCAAAGCAATCTACAGATTCGATGTAATCCCTATCAAATTACCAATGGCATTTTTTTACTGAACTAGAACAAAAAATCTTAAAATTTGTATGGAGACACAAAAGACCCCGAATAGCCAAAGCAGCCTTGAGGGAAAAAAACGGAGCTGGAGGAATCAAACTCCCTGACTTCAGACTATACTACAAAGCTACAGTAATCAAGACATTATGGTACTGGCACAAAAACAGAAATATAGATTAATGGAACAGGATAGAAAACCCAGAGATAAACCCGCGCACCTATGGTCAATTCATGTATGACAAAGCAGGCAAGGATATACAACGGAGAAAAGACAGCCTCTTCAATAAGTGGTGCTGGGAAAACTGCACAACTACATGTAAAAGAATAAAATTAGAACACTCCCTAACACCATACACAAAAATAAACTCAAAATGGATTAGAGACCTAAATGTAAGACCGGACACTATAAAACTCTTAGAGGAAAACAGGAAGAACACTCTTTGACATACATATATTACAGCAAGATCTTTTTTGATCCACCTCCTAGGGGAATGGAAATAAAAACAAAAATAAACAAATGGGACCTAATGAAACTTAAAAGCTTTTGCAAAGCAAAGGAAACTACAAACAAGATGAAAAGACAACCCTCAGAATGGAAAAAATATTTGCAAATGAATCAACGGACAAATGATTAATCTTCAAAATACATAAACAGCTCATGCAGCTCAATATTAAAAAAACAAACAACCCAATCCAAAAATGGGAAGAAGACCTCAATAGACATTTCTCCAAAGAAGACATACAGATGGCCAAGAGGCACATGAAAAGCTGCTCAACATGACCAGTTATTAGAGAAATGCAAATCAAAAATACAATGAGGGGCTTCCCTGGTGGCGCAGTGGTTGAGAGTCTGCCTGCCGATGCAGGGGACACGGGTTCGTGCCCCGGTCCGGGAAGATCCCACATGCCGCGGAGCGGCTGGGCCCGTGAGCCATGGCCGCTGAGCCTGCGCGTCTGGAGCCTGTGCTCCGCAACGGGAGAGGCCACAACAGTGAGAAGCCCACGTACAGCAAAAAAAAAAAAAAAAAAAAAAATACAATGAGGTATCACCTCACACCAGTTAGAATGGGCATCATCAGAAAATCTACAAACAACAAATGCTGGAGAAGGTGTGGAGAAAAGGAAACCTTCTTACAGTGTTGGTGGGAATGTAAATTGATACAGCCACTATGGAGAACACTATGGACGTTCATTAAAAAACTAAAAATAGAATTACCATATGACCCAGCAATCCCACTACTGGGCATATACCCAGAGAAACCCATAATTCAAAAAGACACATGCACCCCAATGTTCATTGCAGCACTATTTACAATAGCCAGGTCATGGAAGCAACCTAAATGCCCATCGATAGACGAATGGATAAAGAAGATGTGGTACATATATACAGTGGAATATTAGTCATAAAAAGGAATGAAATTGGGTCATTTGTAGAGACGTGGATGGATCTAAAGACTGTCATACAGAGTGAAGTAAGTCAGAAAGAGAAAAACAAATATTGCATATTAATGCATTAATGTGGAACCTAGAAAAATGGTACAGGTGAACCGTTTTGCAGGACAGAAATTGAGACACAGATGTTGAGAACAAATGTATGGACACCTAGCCCCCTAGGCAAGCAGTGGCGGATGGCGATGGTGGTGTGATGAACTGGGAGATTGGGATTGATACATCTACACTGATGTGTATAAAATGGATGACTAATAAGAACCTGCTGAATAAAAAAATAAAATTAAATTTAAAATGTTAACAAAAATGCTGCATAAAATGGAATTTAACTTGAAAAAAAGCTCCCATAAGCCATAAGAAAGCAGGAAAAAGTAAAAGGAAACAAATAAATGGAAAAGAGAGAAGAAAGAGAAAAAGAAATGATGGACTTAAACCCTAGCAAACATAATTATAATAAAGGACAAATACTTGCTGAGTAGATTTTAAAATATAACCCAATTATATGCTGTTTATTTTTTTTAAGCTACAAAAATAATGATGTAGGCAAGTTGAGGGTAAAAGAATGGAAAAGTTATATCATGTACACATTAATCAAAGGAAAGCAGTTGTGCATATATTACTATCAGATAAAGTAGATTCAGAGCAAAGAAATGTATTACCAGAGACAGACGGGGACATAATATGATTTAGAAAGGATCAATCCACCAGGATGTCATAGAAATCTTAAAGATATATGTGTATTAACAAAAAAATAGAGTTGCAACATATGTGAAGAAAAACTGATAGAACTGAAAGGAAAAATAGACAAATCCACAATTATAGTTGTAGACTCTAATATGCCCCTCTCCACAATCAATACAGCAACTAAACAAAAAAATCAGCAAGGAAATGGAAGAATCTAAAAACATGGTCAAGCAACAAGATTTAATCAACATGTATAGAACACCTCCCCCAACAACAACAGAATGCACATTATTTTCAAGTTACTGTAAAACATATATCAAGATAGACCATAAAAATATCTTCGGCTATAAAATAATCTTCGACACATTTTTAAAAATTGAAACCATACAGAGTGTGTTCTTTCACTACAAGAGTCAAACTAGAAATCGATAACGTAAATATAACAAGAAAAATTTCCAAACACTTTGAAACTAAATAATATACTTCTAAATAAACCAAAGATCCAAGAGAAAATCTCTAGCAAAATTTTTTAAAAATTCATTGAATTGGAAAATCAAAATTTGTGAGACACAGAGGAAGCAGTGCTAAGAGAAAAAAATTAACACTAAATACATACACTAGAAAGAGGAAAAGTCTCAAAACAACGCAAGTCTCCACCTCAAGAACCCAGAGGGGGAAAAATACCCCACAACACGGCTTCCCTGGTGGCGCAGTGGTTGAGAATCTGCCTGCCAATGCAGGGGACACGGGTTCGTGCCCTGGTCTGGGAAGATCCCACATGCCGCGGAGCAACTAGGCCCGTGAGCCACAACTACTGAGCCTGCGCATCTGGAGCCTGTGCCCCGCAACAAGAGAGGCCGCGATAGTGAAAGGCCCGTACACCGCGATGAAGAGTGGCCCCCGCACCGCGATGAAGAGTGGCCCCCGCTTGCTGCAACTAGAGAAAGCCCTCGCACGAAATGAAGACCCAACACAGCCAAAAATAAATAAATAAATAAATAATCCTTTAAAAAAAACCCCACAACAATCAACAGGAAGGAAACAACAAAGAAAATAACAGAAATAAATAACATTGCATACAGAAAAACAGATAATCAATGAAACCAAGATCTGGTTCTTTGAGAGGATCAATAAAACTGACAGATCTCTAGCAACACTGACAAAAATGAAAAGACACAAATTACCAATATCAGGAATAAAACCGAAGATATCACTACAGACCCTGTCAACTTCAAAAGGATAAAAAGGGAATAACATAAATAACTCTACAAAACATCATTTGACAGCTTCGGTGTAATGGATCAATTCCTCAAAAAGCAAAAGTTATTACAGTTCATCCAATATGAAACACAACTTTAATGGACAATTAATGAAATTGAATTTTTCTTCTTTTTTTCTGGCTGCCTTGTGTCTTCATTGCTGTTGCAGCAACGAAGCCTTCGGTGCAGGCATTCTCTAGTTGCGGCAAGCGGGGGTTACTTTTCGTTGCAGTGCGTGGGCTTCTCATTGCGGTGACTTCTCTTGCTGCAGAGCATGGGCTCATTGCGGTGACTTCTCTTGCTGCAGAGCATGGGCTCATTGCGGTGACTTCTCTTGCTGCAGAGCATGGGCTCTAGGTGCGCGGGCTTCAGTAGTTGTGGCACGTGGCGTCAGTACTGTGGCTTGCAGGCTCTAGAGCACAGGCTCAGTAGTTGTGGCACACGGGCTTAGTTGCACCATGGCATGTGGGAACTTCCCGGACCAGGGCTCGAACTTGTGCCCCCTGCACTGGCAGGCAGATTCTTAACCACTGCATCACCAGGGAAGTCCTGAAATTGACTATCACCCCCCAAAAATGCAGACCCAGAAGATTTCACTGATGAATTCTATCAAATATTTAAGATGAATTAATACCCATTGTACACAATCACTCCCAGAAAACAGTACTAATTAATTTTATGAAGCTACTGTTACCTGATACCAAGACAAAACAGAGACAGAACCAAAACCAAAACCAAAAAACAAAAGCCTACAGGTATACTTATCCCTTAAAGATAGATACAAAATCCTTAAAAATATATTCGTATATAAAATTCAGCAATGTATTGAAAGAATTATACTATTACGAGTGAGGTTTTTGCTGGGATTTAAGGATAGATCAGTATTTGAAAATTAATCAATGCAATCTACCATATTAAATAGTTAAAGGGGAAAAAAATCATGCACTCATATGAGTCAAGGCAGAAAAAGCATTTGGTTAAGTTCAACACCCATGACAAAAAAACTCAGGAAGGAGATTGGCCAAGATGGTAGAAAGACCCTAGCTCACCTCCTTCCAGGAACACACCAAAATTGAGACAGGAAGACAAGAGCACAACCACTTTAGAAAAGGGGAATGGCCTTGGGCAAAACAGGCCTTGCAAGCTAAAGAGCAAAGGCCTTGAGGGCCTGAGTCCCAGAGACAGAAACCAGGCTTGCAGGAATAAAAGATTAACTTTATCTCTGCTACACTAACAAGTATACTTAGTTGCCAAGAGACAGGTTCAACTATAAATTTTAACCTTATCTGTTCCCGTGCTTTCTTGCAGAAAATGTTCATGCATTTCTTTCTGCTCATAGAAATGCTCCCTATTCCTGACAGGCACCATCAGGATCACAAGTGTGAGGATTTAGGGAAATTACCAGTGATCATGACACAAACCCTCCCCCTCTAGTTATAAAAGCAACTCGCCCCTTCTACTTGGGGAGCTGGTACTTTTTGTTTCTGCCGTCTCTTTCGTGCATCTGCTATCTCTTTTAGTAAAAAGCTTTGCTTGGCTAAGAGTCTTGTGGAAGTGATATTTATTTCTACGATGTTGCTCTCCAAGAATCTGGAAAGGGCCCCGTAACATAACCACAGCTATCTGCAGAACAGACATCAATGAAAAAGACCAGAATCTACCAGAAAAGATCTTTTATAACTAAAGACACAAAGGACCCACAATAAGACCAGCAGGAAGGGTGGACTCCAGATATAATCAAGTCCCATATCCCCAGGCGGGCAACCCACACACTGGAGAACAATTATAGTGCAGAGGTTCTCCCATAGGAATGAGAATTCTGAGCCCCACGTTGGGCTCCCCAGCCTGGGACTCCTGCACCGTGAAGACAAGCCCCCAGAGCATTTGGCTTTGAAGGCCAGCGGGGCTTAACGCTGGGAGCCCCACAGGGGCCAGCGTTGGGGGGGAATAAGGGGGTGTAAATAGAGACTTCACTCTTAAAGGGCGCACACAAAACCTCACGTGCACCAGGACCCAGGACAACAGCAGTAAGTTGATAGGCGCCTGGGCTGGACCTACCTGCTGTTCCAGAAGAGTCTCCCAGTTGAAAGAGGGGGTGGCTCACGCTGGAGACAAAGACGCTCGCGGCAGCCATACTTGGGAACTTTCTTCCGCGTGAAAGCCGGTACCGGCTGCGCTTTCGTGGGCTCCTCCCTTTAGCTCATTAGCGCTAAAACCTGGCGCCAACGAACAGCCTGTGCCGGGACACCTCAGGCCAAACAACTAACTGGGCAGAGACACAGCCTTAGCCATCAGCTGACGGGCTGCCTAAAGACCTTCTGGCCTGGTCACCTTGGGACACGCCCCTAGATACAGCCCTGCCTACTAGAGGGCCAAGGGTCAGCTCCGCCCACCAGTGGGCGGGCAACAGCCCCAAAGTTTTCTGGATCCTGACTCCACCCACCTGTGAGCCAGCACTAGCCCCGGGGCTCTCAGGTGTTCTGCAGTCAGCCCCCTCACGACCAGGCTCCACTAACCAGCAGCCGGCAGCAAGGTAGGACCTAGCAACCAACCGGACTAGGGGCCACCCAAGCCTACCAGAGCACCCGCATAGTCAGCCTGTCACAACAGAAGGCCGCCCTCAGCCCTCTTAGGGGGAATCCCTAGAGCATATAGCTCGGGTGACGAGAGTGAATGGGCTGCTAGGACGTATAGGACATCTCCTACAGAAGCCCACTTCTTCAAAGTCAAGAAACATAACTAACCCATCACATACATAAAAATACAAAAACACTCAGGAAAACAGGGATAGAAACTTTTCCCACTTGATAAAGAACATCTACCAAAAAAAAATCTACACCTAACATTATACTTAATGGTAAAAAAAGAAACCAGGAGCAAAGAAAGAATGCCCATACAGATGGCAGTTCCTTATAAAACCAACATATAGCTATCATAGCAACTGCAACCCAGCAATTGCACTCCTGGATTTTTATCCCATAAAAATGAATACTTAGGTTCACATTAAAATCTGTACATGTGTGTCTGTATAGCAGGTTTATTTGTAACAGGCAAAAACTGTGAGCATTCAGATGTCCTTTAATGGGCGAATAGTTAAAATAACAGTGGTATATCCATTGCTGAGTCATGAACTCAGCAATAAAATGTATCAAATACTAATACACAAAACCACTTGGAAGAATCTCTAGAGAATTATGCTGAGTGATGAAAGCCAATCCCCAAAAGTTACATACGGCATTATTCCACATATGTAACATTCTTGAAATGACAAAATTGTGGAAATGGAGAAAAGATTAGCGGTTGCCAGGAGCTAAGAAGAGGCATAGGAAAGTGGATGTGGCTAGCCATCAGCTGACAGGCTGCCTAAAGACTTTCTGGCCTGGCCACCTTGGGACACGCCCCTAGATACAGCCCAGCCTACCAGCTACCAATAGCTGTGGCTGCTGTTCTCTTCAAGAAGAATACGAAGAGTCCTGCGATGGTGAAAATGTGTTCTATTTTGGCTGTACTGTTGTCCGTATCCTAGGTGTGATGTTGTACTATAGTTTTGCAACATGTCACCATTAGAGGAAACTGACTAAAGGGTCATTGGATCTCTTTGTATTATTTCTAACAACTACATAGTCTATAATTATATCAAAAAATTTTTAAGTTTAATTTTAAAAATGTTGAGAGGGGAGAGGAGGCATGTTCATGCATTTCTTTTTTTTTTTAACATCTTTATTGGAGTATAATTGCTTTACAGTGGTGTGTTAGTTTCTGCTTTATAACAAAGTGAATCAGTTATACATATACATGTTCCCATATCTCTCCCCTCTTGCGTCTCCCTCCCTCCCACCCTCCCTATCCCACCGCTCTAGGTGGTCACAAACCATGCATTTCTAAAATGTGAACAGTTCCCGGGGAAAATGAAGATTGAATTTGTCAGATGGTCCTAGTAGAATTTTCAGGTCTCCTTGAGACTGGTGATCACGAATTTATAAGGACAGCGATTTGCTCTGCTGTGTAGCTTACGTCACCTGTGCTCCACTGTCTGGGTGTAGGAATAGAGAAAACAGGTGGTTGGGTTTATTCAGGGTACAGGTGTCACTGAACAGGTGCAACAGTAATAGGAAATGAAGGGTAATGTTTCTCAAATCCATCTCTGTCCTTTCCATCCTCCCCTGCTACTGCCTCAGCTCAGAATCCTGTTCTCACTCTCTGAGCTATGGCCAGCACCTCCTCAGGATCCTGCTACCTTTTGTTCCCATCCTACCACTTCATCCACTGCTAGAGAGAGCCTTAGGAGAAAGTCAGCACCTCCAGGGTTGACTTTTAACTGCTTAAGTTCCCTGGTGGCTCCTCATTACCTGGGAGGCACTTTATCAGCAGTTCAAACTGCTTTGGCCCTTCAGAGCTTATCCCTGACTTCCTCTTCCAGGCCCTCCACCAGTTCCCAATTCCCAGCCACAAAGAACTCAGCATCCCCACGTCCATGATAGCTAGAGTGACCACATAATTTACCCCTCTAATTGAAGTGTATTAGTAACTCTGTTAGAACAATAAGCATAAACCGGGACAGTCTCTGGCAGATGAGGATGTGAGGTCATCCTCATTTTAGTCTTACCACAGTATACTTTGATATCTCCGTAGGAATTTCTATGCATCTCTCCATCCCCAGAAGAACGTGGTGCCCTGCACGTTCTTCTGTTTGGTAAATGTTTACCACCTCTCCTGGCCCTTGTCAAAAATATATGTAGAATTAAAATAATACAAGGTGGGAAATAATAAATTGATTTAAAGTGTTTTTAAGGTGCTGACTTTGTCTTGGACATGGTAAAAATACATATTTATATCTTTAGGGTAATTCCTTTAAGAATTTAGAGGATATAAGAATGTATAACCAACATGCTAGCAGAGACAAAGATATTGAATGACAAAGCATTATTCTGACTACAAAGTAGGCCAAAAAAGAAGATAATTAACATAGAACAAGAGGGACAAATAGAAAAATAAATAAATAAGATTGTACATCTAACCCAAATGAATCAGCAAGTACATTGAATGCAAATGGACTAATTACTACAATTAAAGTTTTTAAGAAATATACCAAATTAAACACAGACCCCCCCACACACACACACATTTACACAGAACTTTAATCTGCTTACAGATGTCACACCTTAAACATAAGCACACAGAAAAGTTGAAGGTAAGGAATGGAGAGGTGTCAATTTTCCCCAGATTTATTTCTGGATTCAATGCAGTTGAATCAATGCAGCATGTACCTGGCCTAGACTCTGTGGGTAGGAATAACCCTGTTAGCCCAGGCTAGCCACGTCCACAGCAGGGGTGCAAAAGCAGATACTCACCAACACACCTGAGGCCACCGGAGAGGAAGCAGCAGATGCAGAAGCTGAGGGACCTTGTAGGGCTGGCTCCCCCATACCTTGGGACAGAGAAGGCCAGCACGGGTCCAGTGGCTGAGAGACAGCGGGTGTGCTCCCTACCGAGGGAGAGCCAGCTGCGCTGGCAGGAACGTGTGCTCGAGACTGAGACAGATGAGGAAATAGGCATCCCAGCACTATCACTTACCAGCTTGGGGACCATGCCTTTTTGAGTCTCACCTTCCCTTTCCACAGATTTTGGATAATAATTTTTACTTCGCAGCGCTGATCTGAGAATGAAAAGGCATTTGTATGCAAAGGGTAGAGTACAGTCCCTGGAACACTATACAGGCAGACCTCGTTTTATTGTATTTCACTTAACTTTATTGCACTCTGCAGATATTGCATTAGCTATAAATTAAAAGTCTGTGGCATCCCTGTGTCAAACACGTCTGTTGGCACCATTTTCCCAACAGCATTTGCTTACTTCGCGTCTCTGTGCCACATTTTGGTAATTCTCACAATATTTCAAATTTTGTCATCATTATTGTATTTGTTAGAGTGATCAGTGACCTTTGATGTCACTATTGCACTTTGATGTTATGACTCCCTGAAGGCTCAGATGATGGTTAGCATTTTTTAGCAATAAAGTATTTTTAATTAAGGTATGGACATTGTTTTCTTAGACATTGCACATTTAGTAGACTACAATATAGTGTAAACATAACTTTTATATGCAATGGGAAATTCGTGTGACTTGTTTTATTGTGATATTCACTTTATTGCAGTGGTCTGGAACCAAACCTGCAGTATCTCTGAGGTCTGCCTATACCTCATGTCTATTCTTATATGGAAACAATTAGATGCCTTGGAGAATGCTTGAGATTTCTTTGCGTATTTCAAAGATTTGGGTTGAAAATCCGAAGGATTTCAGAATAATGGTTTGGTTACAGTTCACTGCACACTGGGCCACCTGGCCAGAGATAAGCCACTTTGCAGGAAACGCGTCTCCCTCCACAGCGGCTGATTTCCGAACACCACTTGGCTGATGGTTGCATTGAGACTGCGCACTGGGCAGAAAAGCTCTGAAATAGCCTCTTTCTTCCCTGGACTCTGTTTCCTAGATCTGAGGAGCAGGACCTGCTTCCATCACCTAAGTGCATTGCTGTGTGCTTTTAAACTCTACATGCCTGCGCCTGCAATGGTGAGTGTGTGTGCATGGACCTCAGTGTGCCTGTGTACCCTTATTGTGTTTGTTGGTAAGTCTCAGTGTGTTGGTGGCTATTTTGTTTCCCTCTGAGCTTGGATACCTGGTTGTCCCTAACAACTGTATGCTTGAATCTGCCAGCAACTGAGCCCTCCCAGAGACACATTTGACTGATCACCCTGGTGCTCCCTCGTCCAGATCCTGGCCATTGACCATTGCAAATTTTCTGTAGCAGGAGTTTTTTTTTTCTTGCTGTGGAGAGACCCTCTCCTTTCTCTGGAGCTCAGCACCCAATATCAAGTTCAGAGGTCAGAAAATGAAAGCTAGAGGGAGGGTCTGATATCACTGACAATTGTCCCTTCCTCCCTTGTAGGAGGTGACTATTAGCTCACCTGATTTATCTGGAACGTGTGCACTTCTCTCATAAATAATCCCTCTGACTATATACCAATGGGAGGGGAAAAAAAGACAATAATTAAAGTTATTGGCACAGGAAATTGTTACCTATCTGAAGTTTCCTGGTATGAAGGGTAAGAGTAATAAGGATCAAGCATAATTTCATTTATTAAAAGCAACTAATGGTATGAAATAAAATAATATTTTAGATGTAAAACATGTCACATTAGGAACAGAAATTCTGTCTCTTTTATTGTGTTCATAACCAGGGAAGGTCAGTTAAAATATTTTGAAATTTTATCTAATCTTGTGTTGCCAAAGCTAGGAGAGCAAAACAAAGCTTTTGTTAAGATATAGATGCTAATTCATGAGCACCCACCTGTGGGAGTGAAAGGTGAGTTTCTCTAGAAAGTTTCCTGCAATGAAGGCAGAGGCCTGTGAGTAAGTAACCCCTTAGTCTTGGAAGCATATTGTCACATAGAGACCCAGGTTCTCCATGGGACCTTGCCCACCCCTATGATGATAAAATGAGAAGGCATAGACCAGAGGAACGGAATATTCCTTCCATGTGATCGTGGCCTTTAGGGTCAGTGGTCTTTTCTTCCTTTATGTGTCCTTTGTCTTCTTTCAGCGCTTGAAAAGACAAGATTAAGTATGGAATTCATTTCACCTTGGCAAGATTTAGAAGGATCTAGAATTTAGGAACTGGGCAGCTTTTTCTTAAGAAAATAGAACCCTTTGGGATTCCTGTCCAGATCCATCTGTCTGTCCAGATGACCTGGGAATGCCTGAGGGTTCTCTGCCTCCCTGCCCCCAGCCTTTGGAGCCTGTACCCAACACTGGAGAAGCCTCTCATTGGTGCGGGGACAAAAGGGCAAGGGCCAGACAGGCTCCTTTCAGTGCCTAAAAGTTGAAAACTTGATCATGAAGACCAGACTCCTCAGGTCAGTCCTCTTTGGCCCAAGGCTGGCAGTGGAGCTGTTTCTCCTGCAAAGGCCTAAAAGTCAGAGGGGAACCTTGTGATGCAAAAGATAGGTCTGGAGAGCATATGAATCTGGAGGTCCAGGGCCCAGGCTGGTGATCCTGGGGCCATAGAGATGACTGGGCATATGGATGTTCACTGGAAAATGGTACCCACAGACCCTCTGAGGGCCAAATATTGAGAAGGCAAGCTGTGGGTCCTCAAAGAATGACAGACCCTTAGCCCGAAGGCCAAAGTACAAGGAAGCAACTTCTCCAAGGTCAGAGTGGATGTAGAGATGAGAGAAGAAACAAAGCCACCCAACTCTTAAAAGGATGTTCATTTCACAAGGCCATGGGAACACTTCCCTATGGAGTGTGGCCCAATTTTCTCCAAGGAGTTTTCCAAGAAGTCACATATCACAGGAAGCTGTTAGGTTAACCAAAGATTGGGATGACTTCTCAGCCTGCTCTCACATTGCTCCCCAGTCAGTGTGAGGGTGCTCTGTATACACACTGGGTGAGGAGGGCATGCCTCCACCCCTAGGCGTGTCTGAGACCCACTTGGCCTACGAAGTTTCACTCACAACAGTCCACGCCAATGGGACAGAATCCAGCTGCTGCCCAGGAACAAGCAGATAGCACTTCTTCCCCCACAGAAGAAGAGGATAGGGAGCAAAGTCAAGTTTTATTATTAAACAACTTTAATCCAAATGCTGATTATTATTTGCAGTGTCTGAAGGCACAAAATATACCTAAAATGTATGGAATAGTCTAAACAGAGTTATAAATCCAAAGAGCAAAGCGTGAAAAAAAGATACATTCTGAGCTGACACAGAAATCTGAGTTGGGAAGAATTTTTTTCTAGAGAATTTGCTTGAATATCAATCATTTCCCCTCATGCCAAGAATAGGAAATTTTAAAAAATAACATAAACATGGTGAAGAATAACACCATGAGGTGTTAATATTTTTTTATCAGCAAAATACCTTTCCCTCAAAGATCCACTTGCTCTCATCCTCTCTCTCTCTCTCTCTCTCTCTCTCTCTCACACACACACACACACACACACACACACACACACACAAAATCTCTCACCTCTCCCTGACACCCATTCAAAGCAAACTGTCCAAGAAGATACCCATGGTATATCCCAGAAGACAGATCATTTCAGGGAGAAAAACAAACAAAAAAACCCCGAAAAAAAACAGACTTGGGTGTGAGATAAGGCAGTGAGACCAGAATTTGATTAAAAAAATAGAGAAATATATAGGAAAACTTGACCATCCAGGGCAGGACCCCTCAAAGTGCTGATGGAAAGAAAATGAAGCCCGTCCTCCCTCAGGGTAACCATTGCCCACCTAAGCTTCCCCATCTACGTGCACCCAGGTCTGGGCTCTACACGCTGTGACTGGAGAAATGTCAATGGATCTCCTTGGTAGCATGAATATCAGGCCATTCTCAGAATCCACAGATAACTAACATAATTGTAAACACTCTCCTCCCCAGAGTGTTTTTAGCTGACTGTGTGATGCAGCCACTCCTTACTGCTCAATCATGTCACGCAGGACTTTGGGAAAGAAATCAATCCCAAGCTAGTTATCACTCTCATAACTACATCTCTGGAGTAATTCCACAGTGCTATAGGAGAGGCAATCAATAGGACTTCGTATTTCTCCACGACCACGGATCCGAGCTCTTAGCCCCCTGATTGCTGCTGGGAGAGGGAGCCCCACCCTTTCTGGTGCCAGATGTAGGCTGCGTTCACCACATTCTGGCAGGTTAGGAAAGCAGGATCACCTTCGTCTTCAGAAGAAGGGCTTGAAGGTACAGCTCACAGTACTCGATTTACTCTGCCCCTAGTGTTTTGCTTTTTATTTTTTCCCTCTCTCGTCCTATAGTTTAATTGCCCCAAAAAGGACAGTGGAGGGAGGCAGAGCTGTCAGGTTGTCTTTGGCTTAAGAAACAGTTTCCTAGCAGGTTCACCAGCTCAAGGATAGGCCTGTAGATCTCAGAGACTATATGATGCCATCAGCCAGGAGGGCCCCTGCTATGGGCTACATCACAGCTTGAGGGTTTCTGGTCTGGAGAAGGTGGCAAAGCAGGGTATGAGGCCTCATGCTGGGCTCCGGCCCTGTTTGGCAGACTGCCTGCAGCGTTTAAGACCCAGAGACATTCTTTTACTTTTGGGGCTACTTCCCTGGGGGCTGGGAATTACTTGTCTCCACATCACACAAAGTTATGCTGTTCTTTCTCTCAGAGCTACGGCTTCCTCTTACCTGAACCAACATGATCCCTTTGATCTACTCTGGGCACTCCCATCACCTAGAGCACTAGTCTGCTCACCTGGGATACCTCCCTCAACTCCTCCAACAGGATCCTTTTACCTGAAACCACGGGTCTCACATCCAAGGGAATATCCTCCCCCTACCTGGCTTCTCATCCTCCCACCTCACCTGATCCACACATCACACCTCACATCTCCCTAGCCCCACAGACAAGGCCAAGCCCACCTCTGCCCAGTCTTCAGAGGAAATGATGGGACCTACCCTCCTTCTCCCAGATTCCATCACTTGTTGATTCTTCCAATTAGGAAAAGAAAGTAAAAAACAAGGCCAACAGGATAAACCTAGAGCATGTCGGCCTCAGAGCCCTCAGAGTCGGTTGCATTGGCCTGGTGCTTCTGTTGGGTCCACAGCACACTGTGGCATGCAGTAGAGTGACCAAACAGGACTGTCCTGTGTCCCGGGAGCCTCCTCAGTCCCAGGCTGACTGGCACAGTTGATCACCCTACAGCACAGGGACCCAGGGGTCGGACCAGCGCTGACTTGAGGCTCACCCTTTATCGACCCAAGAGGACTAAGGGGAACCAAGGGCCAGGAATGGAGGAACATGGCAGGAAACCATGGGACAGGGCAGCAAGCAGCAATTGGGGCTCCTCTAAAGGGACCGGCTGCTTACCTTCCTCTCTCCGCCAGCAGGGGACATCCTTATCTGATCGCCCCTCCTGCCCTCGCCCTCAGAAAGGCCCAGGAACAGGGGGCTTCTTTGGCACTTCAGAATGATCACAAGTAATTTGCCTTTTTATTTATATAGAACAAAATTTACAAAGTCATTCATACAGTTTTTGTGGTTTTTTTTTTTTTTACTGACTTCGAAAATTGGGAATATTCAAAATACACTTTTACCCCACTCCATTCTGTCATTATTTACACATATATACAAGAAAAATGAAAGAGTCTCTGTGTGTGTGTGCACGTGTGTGTGTGGCTTGTGTTGTTGTTTTCTGGTATTAAAAAGCTCTGCTGGTCGGGTGGGTGGATGGGTGGGCAGGAGGGCAGGCGGTGCGATCAGATGGAGGTGCCGTGGGAGGTGTCCAAGGCCTCCGGGAGGACGCCTCCAGGCACGGGCTGGAAGGACATGGGGATGGGGGTCTTCACGGGGCTCTGGCGGAACAGCCCCCCGTTGGGCGACCTGTGTTTGCACTGCATGGAGGGCATGGTGGCCGAACTGCTCAGTGGCAGAGGCAGGCTGCTGCTGGGCCCTGACGAGAGTGTCCGGCTAGCGCCGTGGCTGCTTTGCTCCGGCAAGAAGGTGCTGACCGAGAGCTGCGTGTTCTGATACTCCCGCGCTGGCTCCAAGGCCTGGCTGGGAGCCAGGCCCCCCATCTCCAGGGCCGAGAGCTCAATGGACGCTGGGGAAATCTGCTTGTGAGCAATGTCTTCATCCATTAGACTGTTCATGCGCCGATGGACCTGCTCCAGATTCACCTCTTTGTCCTGCAGGGAAAGCACAGGAGGGTCAGGCCAAGCCCTAACAGGAGCCCCGATTGGCTTTCTGAAAACTCTGGGAGGCTGTTCAGCCTGCTGGGCACTGGGTGAGCATGCCCCCATTTCTCCCACCTCCCCTCAACTGCATGGCCAGCCCTGTTACCTGGGGTACCAGTAGCCTGGGACTCTGCCCCAAGGTAGCAAAGACCCATCTGCCACCTGCCCCCAACCCCCGCCCACGCTCTGCTTAGAACGACTGTCACACCCAGAGGCAAGCCTTGGGAGAAGATGCTTCAAACAACTGGCGGAAACAGCAGGAGTCCCATGGGAATAAAAGGGAATGGTCCTTGAGCTCCTAACGTGTCCCATGGATTTGCCAAAAGACCTGGTGGGATCAACCCCATCTTATGCAAAAGGAGGCTTGGGTTCAGGAAGGTCAATGGCCTCCCAGATTCATAACCCCAGTGAGCGGCACAGGCAGCACGGGAAGCCCGGAGCATTCAAAATCTCCAGAGATGCCAGGGAGGGGGCATGTCCCCGTCTGGAGTCTCATGGGGCTGGGGTCCTGGATGAGGATGGGGGGTGGGATGGTGAGGGAAGAGACTTCCCAGGGGTCAGCTGACTTTTCTGGTATCATGAGGGTTTGAGGCTGCCGAGATAGGTGACCCTCACACACCTGACTCTTTCTCCACATGGTGCACGGCATCAAGGAAGTTGTTTTGTTTGTTCAATTATCTATTTGCTTAAGAGAAGAAGCAGAACAAATATCACTGATATTTTGTCTACAGTGTCAGAATAAATCAAAGAGGCCAAACTACTTGAAAGCTCCTTAAAGAAAAAGACCATGTAATCTACTTCCTCAGTTTCTCCCCAGTGACCTGGGGTAAAACCAGGTGTCCATGGAAGAGCCATGCCAGCCCCTCAGTGAGCTGTTAGAAGTTGCAGTCCTATTTTCAGGAGTATTAGTGTGGATGTACCAGGCAAGGTTATTCCCATTGCCTGTGCTTCCCTGTTGTCAAACTGCATAAGCAATACCAAGTCAAAGCTCTGCTCCAAGACAGAGCATCACAGGCTGTCTAATGTCAACAACCATATAGCAGAGAGAGAAACCTGTCTCCTGCCCACCTTGTAGGCTTGTTAGAAATACCACGAAATGTAAAAGCCCTGAATGTACCTTCAAAAGTAAAAAGGAGACACACAAATCCAAGGGCCATTCCAGTGGCTGCTTTGGGCTCCTCTAAGGCTAGTGGGAGAGGATATTCCCCAGGAAGAGGCAACCCTAAATAACTGGCATGAGCTCCCCTCTCATAGGAGAGTACATGGGGTTGGTTAAGTTTCATCCCATTAAGTCTCATTCCAGCCTTTCTCAGGCAAGGAAGCTGTCTCTGCAGACCACTCCATGCTCCCTATCACCCTGGCGTGGAGAAGGCAGGACCACTGCTCTCTCCACAACTTTGTTGAGTTCATGACTAGCACACAGGGCTTGGCTTCTGGCAGGACACCTGCTATCTTCCCCAGAACCTTTCCCAGAACAAGAAGACTGACAACACCCATACAACAATGAGGAACACATTCGAGGCCAAGAGGAAACCTAAGGATAAGAAATCCAACTGGTTTGAGGGTGGAAGGCACTATGAGAAGTGGGTCATGTCATAATGGAAGAAATCGTTGACATGGCCCCATGGGCAGAGCCAAGCTTCCAGTGATCTGAAGCCGAAGCTCAGCAGAGCTCAGCTCACCGTTGCTGGGAGACTAGCTCCAAGTTAGGGACACCTCTGGGTGGCAAGTATGATGGGTGAAATTGGGGCAAGTGGCTAGAGAGTACCAGGCCTTTATTTAGACTAAACATGGTGCATACAATGTCTTTCACTGACTCCTTCAACAGTCTGTAAAATGTTTAGCAAACTAAATCCAAGTTCTCTTCTTAATTAAGTTACAGCATGGTTGATCCAGCTCTGTGCTACCTTGCTCTTTTCCGTGTATCATTTCTATGCTTTGTTTCTATTCTTGAATATTAACTATTTTTAATAGTTGTTAAAGTGTTATATTAGGCACTGGCTGTTTTACTGCTATCAAGCATCAATTCCCCCTTCCCAAGAAGACCATGATTTATTTTCCTTGGGGGAATCACTTTTTCTCCACTAGATAACAGTTTGGCAGTGCCCTGCCTACCTGTAGCCAAAAGGCAGGACCGTGACCCAGGTAAGGACAAGAGAAATGGATCTGAATCCTGAACAAAGAGATAAAGAGACAGAAGATGGTTGACGGTCCATCCATGACAGCAGTAGTGCTTCAAGAAACTTTCTACTCTGTGACCACCTCCTGGATTTTGCCTCCCAGCCCTCCAAACAAGCCTTGACTTCTGCCCATCACCGAGCATGCTTCTCCAGCCTTCTCATGGCTGCTGTGAGCTGCTGATAAGCTTCTGATGCCCTGTTTCATGTGTGTCAGCCAAAGTCAGTGCCACAGCTGTGTTGGTAAATATTTGTATCTATGGGCTATTTTCATTTCAAAATACATGAAGGGCAGAAGACGGGTACCAGAAAGCCTGGAAGCTGGAGAAAGTGAAGGAGAATTTCAGACACTTTTGAAGCTTAATAATATAAACTTCCCTTCTCTTTGCAGCCAGCCAAGCTCAAAGAATGGACAAGCCAAGGGCTGGCAGAGCCTTTAGCCTAAAGAAAAATTGATGACCAAGTGAGTGGTCCTGGGATCACTGGAAGAACTAGTTGGTTGCATAATCTTGCCTTTTTCTCCTTTCTATTTTCTTCTCAGGGCTGTAAGAATCCTTTTGAGGACAGAAATAAGTAGTTTAAGAGTAGACTAATTTGGAGTGTGAGGTGAGTGTCTTGGTCTCAGCTGTGTTCACTCTAGATTCTGGCAGTTAAAGGAGAGGGCTTGGCCCCCTTTTTTATAGTCAATGGAACACTTGGCCAGGACAAGTGTTCAGATGCTCCCCATGTTTTGGGGGTCGACAGGTAGAGAATGAGAACTTCCTGTCAAAGAAGGCCAGAGGGAGACAGAGAGTTGAGAGTGGGAGCAAAGTGAAAGGAGCCCTCTTACCTAAAGCCAGGGAAACAGACATAAGGAAAGCTGTGGGAAGACCAACCAACCAAAATCTTCTGGAGAAATGGGAGCAAAAGAGGTCACCCTTTTGATGAAATCCTTCACTAGTGAAGGACAAGGGAGAGGAGGTTTGGGGGCAGTATTATAAAAGTGATAGGTCACAGGCATAATTATATAATAATCTAGCATAATTATCACAGCTCTGAGGGGTTGACCAGGTAGTATCAAAGCATCTAGAATAAAGACCAGCCCAGAGTGTGGATGTGAAGACAATCCAATACCCTAGAATGCGGATTTTTGGAGGAAATAACTTGAATAAATAGCATTTATTTTGTGTTTTTTTTTAACATCTTTTTTTCCACTTATTATTAGCACTTGACATGAGGGGGAGAAGAAGGAGGATGAAATTTGGAGTCAAAGGTTGAGTGAGATTCGAGTCTGGCTTCTGCTAAGACACACAATCTATCTGGGCCTCCATTCTCTCCCCTATAACAGTGCAGTTGTACTAAAATCTGCTTCCTAGGAGCTGGGTAAAGATCAGGGAAGATGGTGAATATAAAAGCAAATGTTGTGATAATTGTACAAATATTTAACAACATTAATAATATTTGCTGCAATTGATAAGATTGAAAAATATTTCCCTAATCTTGCGTACCCGACTCCTGAGGCCTTTCTAAGATGGGTTGCTTTTTTAATTTTTATTGTATCATTCCCTATGTCATTTAAAAAAATTTTTATTGTAATTTTTTATACAGCAGGCTCTTATTAGTTAACTATTTTATACATATTAGTGTATAAATGTCAATCCCAATCTCCCAATTCATCACACCACCACCCCACAGCCACTTTACCCCCTTGGTGTCCATACGTTTGTTCTCTACATCTGTGTCTCAGTTTCTGCCTTGCAAACCAGTTCATTGGTAGCATTTTTCTAGATTCCACATATATGAGTTAATATACGATATTTGTTTTTCTCTTTCTGACTTACCTCACTCTGTATGACAGTCTCTAGGTCCATCCACGTCTCTACAAATGACCCAATTTCGTTCCTTTTTAGGCTGAGTAATATTCCATTGTATATATGTACCACATTTTCTTTATCTATTCGTCTGTCGATGGGCATTTAGGTTGCTTCCATGACCTGGCTATTGTAAACAGTGCTGCAATGAACATTGGGGTGCATGTGTCTTTTTGAATTATGGGTTTCTCAGGGTATATGCCCAGTAGTGGGATTGCTGGGTCATATGATAATTCTATTTTTAGTTTTTTAAGGAACCTCCATACTCTTCTCCATAGTGGCTGTATCAATTTACATTCCCACCAACAGTGCAAGAGGGTTCCCTTTTCTCCACACCTTCTCCAGCATTTGTTGTTTGCAGATTTTCTGATGATGCCCATTCTAACTGGTGTGAGGTGATACCTCATTGTAGTTTTGATTTGCATTTCTCTAATAATTAGTGATGTTGACCAGCTTTTCATGTGCCTCTTGGCCATCTGTATGTCTTCTTTGGAGAAATGTCTATTTAGGTCTTCTTCCCATTTTTGGGTTGGGTTGTTTGTTTTTTTAATATTGAGCTGCATGAGCTGTTTATATATTTTGGAGATTGTTTGTCCATTGATTCGTTTGCAAATAGTTTTTCCAATTCTGAGGGTTGTCTTTTCGTCTTGTTTGTAGTTTCCTTTGCTTTGCAAAAGCTTTTAAGTTTCAGTAGGTCCCATTTGTTTATTTTTGTTTTTATTTCCATTCCTCTAGGAAGTGGATCAAAAAGATCTTGCTGTGATTTATGTCAAAGAGTGTTCTTCCTAAGTTTTCCTCTAAGAGTTTTATAGTGTCCAGTCTTACATTTAGGTCTCTAATCCATTTTCAGTTTATTTTTGTGTATGGTGTTAGGGAGTGTTCTAATTTCAGTCTTTCACATGTAGCTGTCCAGTTTTCCCAGCACCACTTATTGAAGAGGCTGTCTTTTCTCCATTGTATATCCTTGCCTCCTTTGTCATACATGAGTTGACCATAGGTGCGTGGGTTTATCTCTGGGATTTCTATCCTGTTCCATTGATCTATATTTCTGTTTTTGTGCCAGTACCATATTGCCTTGATTACTGTAGCTTTGTAGTATAGTCTGAAGTCAGGGAGTCTGATTCCTCCAGCTCCGTTTTTTTCCCTCAAGGCTGCTTTGGCTATTCGGGGTCTTTTGTGTCTCCATACAAATTTTAAGATTTTTTGTTCTAGTTCAGTAAAAAACGCCATTGGTAATTTGATAGGGATTGCATCGAATCTGTATATTGCTTTGGGTAGTATAGTCATTTTCACAATATTGATTCTTCCAATAAAAGAACATGATCTATCTCTCCATCTGTTGGTATCATCTTTAATTTCTTTCATCAGTGTCTGATAGTTTTCTGCATACAGGTCTTTTGTCTCCCTAGGTAGGTTTATTCCTAGGTATTTTATTTTTTTGTTGCAATGGTAAATGGGAGTGTTTCCTTCTTTTCTCTTTCAGATTTTTCATCATTCGTGTATAGGAACGCAAGAGATTTCTGTGCATTAATTTTGTATCCTGCAACTTTACCAAGTTCATTGATTAGCTCTAGTAGTTTTCTGGTAGCATCTTTAGGATTCTCTATCCATAGTATCATGTCATCTGCAAACAGTGACAGTTTTACTTCTTGTTTTCCAATTTGTATTTCTTTTATTTCTTTTTCTTCTCTGACTGCCATGGCTAGGACTTCCAAAACTATGTTGAAAGATAGTGGCGAGAGTGGACATCCTTTTCTCCTTCCTGATGTTAGAGGAAATGCTTTCAGTTTTTCACCATTGACAGTGATGTTTGCTGTGGGTTTGTTGTCTATGGCATTTATTATGTTGAGGTAGATTCCCTCTATGCCTACACTCTGGGGAGTTTTTATCATAAGTGGGTGTTGAATTTTGTCAAAAGCTTTTTCTGCATCTATTGAGATCATATGGTTTTTATTCTTCAGTTTGTTAATATGGTGTACCACATTGATTGATTTGCATATATTGAAGAATCCTTGCATCCCTGGGATAAATCCCACTTGATGATGGTGTATGATCCTTTTAATGTGTTGTTGGATTCCGTTTGCTAGTATTTTGTTGAGGATTTTTGCATCTATATTCATCAGTGATATCAGTCTGTAATTTTCTTTTATTGTAGTATCTTTATCTGGTTTTGGTATCAGGGTGATGGTGGCTTCAAAGAATGAGTTTGGGAGTGTTCCTTCCCCTGAGAGTTTTTGGAAGAGTTTGAAAAGGATGGGTGTTAGCTCTTCTCTAAATATTTGATAGAATTCACCTGTGATGCCATCTGGTCCTGGACTTTTGTTTGTTGGAAGATTTTTAATCACAGTTTCAATTGCATGACTTGTGATTAGTCTACTCATATTTTCTATTTATTCCTGGTTCAGTCTTGGAAGGTTATACCTTTCTAAGAATAGGTCCATTTCTTCCAGGTTGTCCATTTTATTGGCATAGAGTTGCTTGTAGTAGTCTCTTAGGATGCTTTGTATTTCTGTGGTGTCTGTTGTAATTTCTCCTTTTTCATTTCTAATTTTATTGATTTGAGTCCTCTCCCTCTTTTTCTCGATGAGTCTGGCTAAAGGTTTTCCAATTTTATCTTCTCAAAAAACCAGCTTTTAGTTTTATTGATTTTTGCTATTGTTTTGTTTCTATTTCATTTATTTCTGCTCTGATATTTATGATTTCTTTCCTTCTGCTAACTTTGGGTTTTGCTTTTTCTTCTTTCTCTAGTTCCTTTAGGTGTAAGGTTAGATTGTTTACTTGAGATTTTTCTTGTTTTTTGAGGTAGGTTTGTATAGTTATAAACTTCCTTCTTAGAAATGCTTTTGCTGCATCCCATAGGTTTTGGATTGTCGTGTTTTCATTGTCATTTGTCTCTAGGTATTTTTTGATTTCCTCTTTGATTTCTTCAGTGATCTCTTGGTTAGTTAGTAACGTATTGTTTAGCCTCCATGTGTTTGTGTTCTTTACATTTTTTTCCCTGTAATTCATTTCTAATCTCATAGCATTGTGGTCAGAAACGATGCTTGATATGATTTCAATTTTCTTAAATTTACTGAGGCTTGATTTGTGACCCAAGATGTGATCTATCCTGGGGAATGTTCCGTGCACACTTGAGAAGAAAGTGTAATCTGCTGTTTTTGGATGGAGTGTCCTATAAATATCAATTAAATCTATCTGGTCTTTTGTGTCATTTAAATCTTGTGTTAGGTTATTAATTTTCTGTCTGGATGTTCTGTCCAATGGTGTAAGTAAGGTGTTAGAATCCCTCACAATTACTGTCAATTTCCTCTTTTATAGCTGTTATCATTTGCCTTAGGTATTGAGGTGCTCCTATTTTGGGTGCATATATATTTAAATTGTTATGTCTTCTTCTTGGATTGATCCCTTTATCATTATGTAGTGTTCTTTCTTGTCTCTTGTAACATTCTTTATTTTAAAGTCTATTTTATCTGATATGAGTATTGCTACTCCAGCTTTCTTTTGATTTCCATTTTCATGGAATATCTTTTTCCATTCCTTCACTTTCAGTCTGAATGTGTTCCTAGGTCTGAAGTGGGTCTCTTGTAGACAGCCTACAGACGGGTCTTGTTTTTGTATCCATTCAACAACCCTGTGTCTTTTGGTTGGAGCATTTAATCCATTCACATTTAAGGTGATTATCGATATGCATGTTCCTATTACCATTTTCTAATTGTTTTGGGTTTGTTTTTGTAGGTCCTTTTCTTCTCCTGTGTTTCCCACTTAGAGAAGTTCCTTTAGCATTTGTTGTAGAGCTGGTTTGATGGTGCTGAATTCTCTTAGCTTTTGCTTGTCTGTAAAGCTTTTGATTTCTCCATCGAATCGGAATGAGATCGTTGCCGGGTAGAGTAATCTTGGTTGTAGGTTCTTTCCTTTCATCACTTTAAATATATTGTGCCACTCCCTTCTGGCTTGTAGAGTTTCTGCTGAGAAATCAGCTGTTAACCTTTTGGGAGTTCCCATGTATGTTATTTGTCATTTTTCCCTTCTTGCTTTTAATAATTTTTCTTTGTCTTTAATTTTTGTCAATTTGATTACTTGATTTGATTACTTCATGGACTTGGGTGGCTATTTCCTTTCCCATATTAGGGAAGTTTTCGACTATAATTTCTTCAAATATTTTCTCATGTCCTTTCTCTCTCTCTTCTCCTTTTGGGACTCCTATAATGAGAATGTTGGTGCACTTTATGTTGTCCCAGAGGTCTCTTAGAGTGTCTTCATTTCTTTTCATTGTTTTTTCTTTATTCTGTTCCATGGCAGTGAATTCCACCATTCTGTCTTCCAGGTCACCTCTCTGTTCTTCTGCCTCAGTTATTCTGCTATTGATTCCTTCTAGTGTATTTTTCATTTCAGTTATTGTATTGTTCATCTCTGTTTGTTTGTTGTTTAATTCTTCTAGGTCTTTGTTAAATAATTCTTGCATCTTCTTGATCTTTGCCTCAATTCTTTTCCGAGGTCCTGTATCATCTTCACTATCATTATTCTGAATTCTTTTTCTGGAAGGTTGCCTATCTCCACTTCATTTAGTTGTTTTTCGGGGGGTTCATCTTGTTCCTTCATCTGGTACATAGTCCTCTGCCTTTTCATTTGTCTATCTTTTTGTGAATGTGGTTTTTGTTCCACAGGCTGCAGGACTGTAGTTCTTCTTGCTTCTGCTGTCTGCCCTCTGGTGGATGAGGCTATCTAAGAGGCTTGTACAAGCTTCCTGATGGGATGAACTGGGGATGGGTAGATGTGGGTGTTGCTCTGGTGGGCAGAGCTCAGTAAAACTTTAATCTGCTTGTCTGCTAGTAGGTGGGCCTGGGTTCCCTCCCTGTTGGTTGTTTGGCCGGAGGCAACCCAGCACTGGAGCCTACCCAGCTCTTTGGTGTGGTTAATGGCAGCCTCCAGGAGGGCTCACGCTAAGGAGTACTTCCCAGAACTTCCACTGCCAGTGTCCTTGTACCCGTGGTGAGGCACAGCCACCCCCCCACCTCTGCAGGAGACCCTCTAACACTAGCATATAGGTCTGGTTCAGTCTCCTGTGGGGTCACTGCTCCTTCCCCTGGGTCCTGACGCACACAGTACTTTGTGTGTGCCCTCCAAGAGTAGTGTCTCTGTTTCCCCTAGTCCTGTCGAATTCCTGCCATGAAATCCTGCTAGCCTTCAAAATCTGATTCTCTGGGAATTCCTACTCCTGTTGCTGGACCCCCAGCTTGGGAAGCCTGACGTGGGGCTTAGAACCTTCACTCCAGTGGGTGGACTTCTGTGGTATAATTGTTGTCCAGTTTGTGAGTCACCCACCCTGTGGTTATGGGATTTGATTTTATTGTGACTGCGCCCCTCATACCATCTCATTGCAGCTTCCCCTTTGTCTTTGGATGTGGGGTATCTTTTTTGGTGAGTTCCAGTGTCTTCCTGTCAATGATTGTTCAGCAGTTAGTTGTGATTCCGGTGTTCTCGCAAGAGGCAGTGAGAGCACGTCCTTCTACTCTGCCATCTTGAACCAATCTAAGATGGCTTTCTTAACTGCAGTCTTTTCCTGAGATGGCTGCCTGCTCCCCTCCGCCTGGAAGGCCTTTCTCTGATCTTTTCCTTGAATAAACAGCATTTTAAAATCCATATTTTTTTCTTGCCTCCAATTAAGGACAAATGAATCAGTTCCAAGAAGGGCTGCAAAGGTGTGCAGTGGGTCTCATCTTCCACTGAGATTATTCATTAGCCTGTAACCTTTCCTCATCGGGACACAGAGAAAATGTCCATACCCATTGAACAAACTTTCCAAGGAGACCTTCCTACTCCAAATGGCAGTCAAGAAACCCATTCTCTCCACACCAGTGGGACCTCATTCTATTCAACATCTATTACTGCTGGTCGATCCAACACAAAATCAAACCTGGGAAAAAGAGGATGCCATCATGAGCTTCCGATATTGGTTGTTTAACTGCACAAGAAAATGAGTAGAACTAAGCCAAATACCTCCTTATCCTCTCTGAAAAACACATGCAGCCCATTTCTGAGTCTCCCAATATGTCCCATTATGTGTCTGTTTATGGGGCCAGAGCTGAAGTGCAGAGGATTGGGAAAAAAACACCTTCTTTGGAAACTCTGGAAACACTGTCTTCTTGGATCAGATTGAGCACACATCAAGCCATTTCTGGTGGCCCCCTGTCCAAGGAAATAGGAGGCAAACATAATCCACCTGCTCAAGGAAAGAGGCAGGAGTGATTTGAATAATTATCTATATTTTAGACAAAATGGGGCATTCTATTATGTTATGCAAATTCAAATAATGGACTTTTTTATATGCACTACATCAGTTTACATCCTCATTATATCAAGGTTTCAGTGTTCAACCAGGTAATGACAGCTGTGGAAAAAGACTTGGAAGCTTGCTGCTGCATTCATTAATTTACTGTAAGTAACTGACCTAGTTAAACAGCCCTGAATATGACACAAAATTCATTGATGGCATTTATCCATGAATCCGGCTGAATTCCAGTTCTGTGTTGTTACCTCATATTAAACATGACAACATATGCACCAACACAGGTTACTGTAGACCCTCTCCCAGCTATTGTCTTGCAGAGAGATAAAGTTCTGTAACTGAGCCTCTGTTCACCAACATGGAAATAAAACACTGTACTGGAAAATGGTAATTAACTAATCTATCATCTTTGCAACAGCGGGTTCCAGGTGGGACTCATTAGAACTGACTTTGTTTGGAGTCCATTGGCTCCTACTTTAAGTTAGGCAGGAACAAAATGGAATGAGGGACTTCCCACATGACTGGGATGGCTGTAGGAGGTGATCTTCTATTACCGCAGACCAACCAGGTAGTAAATAAGACCCAGCTGGCTGGGAGAAACACCATAAACATGATCTTCTAAAGTATTGCTCCAAAGAATTGCTCCAACCCAAAGGGCTGGGCTGGGGATCTGAGAGTAACAGCCGGGTATGAGCAAAGAAGCTGAACTTTAAGCCAATGAAGTGGTCTCAGGGGATGAGATGGGCAGTATTTCAGAACGTTAGAGAAAGAGTCCTGATGAGCTTATTTGCAGATTTTGTAGGGGCAGACAAGGAAAGGAGGGAGCTAACAGACACCTCCCGTCATACGTGGTAGCAGCAGGTACACACGGGGTGGAGAGACTTGCTCATGGTTACACAATTCTATGGTTAAGTGGAGCACCAGGATGAGAGCCCGTGTTTACCTGGTTCCAAAACCTGAGTTCTTTTCCACTCATTTTCCCCTTGGCATGATGGTGTAGACCACTGGTTTTCATCCTTGACAGGACAGCAGAAGCACATGGGGAGCTTCTAGAAATTACAGTTGTCCAGATCTGCCTAATATGACCCTTTGGGGAATGGAGCCCAAGCATCTGTATTTCTAAAAAGCTCCAGAATGAATCACCTCTGATGTGCAGCCAGAATTGAAAGCCATTGATCCAGCTGCAATAGTTCCACAACAATTTAACATTAATAAGATTTTCTTTATAGGATCCTAGACTGGTTCATTCATTCGATAAACACTTTCGAGCTCCTACTACCAGAAGAGCTAATGTTCTTCGTGAAGCATCCATCTTGGTCCCTGGCACACAGAAGGTGCTCAATAGTTTGTATTCATCACCACTTAATAAGAGGTCCCACCGTTCCAGAAACTGAGCAAAGTGATAGGAATGCAGAGGTGGAGAAGAGCCAACAGACTCAAAGCAGAGATAGGCAGGTAAACCATTAGTGGCAATTTGGAATCCCACCCAACACTCAATCCTGAGTGTTTACACAGGGAGGTAAGAAGGCCCGTGGAGATGGGCAAGGGAGGTTTTACAGAGCAGGGTGACGTCTGAGCTGGTTTTGAGCTACACGCTGGTGTACGGTAAGTGTTCAGTGCCTTCTTACTGAAAGGCCGTGAGTGAAGGGCTGAAACACACATTCACTGTCTTTACCCTCTTTCCCAGGGATCTGATATCAGCAGTATAGCCACTGGGCCAGGATCCATTTTCAGCAGAAGCTCTGAACCCCTCTGGTTAGGACTAACCCTAATCCTAACCCCTCTGCGGTTCAGAGGATGTAAATGCCTACCTAGGAGCCAGGATCCTGGCTCAGGGTCAGGATCACTGGTCTACACTCTTTATCCGCAAACCATCTGGAAAGGCTAAGTAGGAACCCCTGCTCCTGCACACTCCTGATGTAAGGCCCAGTGGCAGACACATCATTCCTCTCCCAGTTCTGCCACTGCTATTTCTGAGTCCCATTTCTCCAGGGATAGGGATACCTTCCTCAAATGTTGTTGAAGAGAATCAGGAGAGTTAAGAAGATAACATGGGAACCTGAGAATCATGTGGTGGCCTTGGAAAAAACAAAAAAAGGCCCAGGTTCAGCTCTGAATCCATGGGGTGGGACTTGGGAATCCATATTTCTAACAGTGCTGCAGAGGCAGAGTCCAGGCCTGGTTTGGGAAGGCTTCTTCTTTTTTTTTTTGCCATACGCGGGCCTCTCACTGTTGTGGCCTCTCCCGTTGCGGGGCACAGGCTCCAGACGCGCAGGCTCAGCGGCCATGGCTCATGGGCCTAGCCGCTCCGCGGCATGTGGGATCTTCCCGGACCGGGGCACGAACCCATGTCCCCTGCATTGGCAGGTGGACTCTCAACCACTGCGCCACCAGGGAAGCCCCCTTGGGAAGGCTTCTTAATCTCTCCCCATCTGAGAAGCAACAACAGTGGTGGTGGTGATGACTATGACAATGACAATGACCAGACCAGCTGCCATGTTGTGAGCTGGCCTATGGAGAGGCCCATGTGCAAAGATGTCAATGATGGCCTCTGGCAAACAGCCAGTGAGGACATGAGGCCTTCAGCCCAATGGCCCATAAGGAAACGAATCCTGACCACAAAAACAACCATGTGAGTGAGCTTGGAAGTGGATCTGTCCCCATTATAGCCTTCAGATGAGACCCCAACCCTGGTCAATAACTTGATTACATGTTTGTGAGAGACCTTGAGACAGAAGACCCAGCTAAGCTATGCTTCCATTTCTGACCCAAACTCTGAAATAATAAATATTTTACGTTTTAAGAAAAGAAAAGAAGATAACATGTAGTTTTCCTGGCACAGAGAAGGTGTCCTAAGATGTGACTCCTCTTCCTGCAGCCCTTTCTGCCCATCACAAGGTCCTTGGGAGGGAGCAGCCCCTTGGCCACCATTCAACAAAACCGTTCCCATGGGTCAGCTGCTACTTAAGGCAATTTACACACTGTCCCTTGTTGAACCTCAGAGTGACACTGTGGGGTTAGCATAAATGAAGAGGGCAAAGGTGCAGGAGAGAAAGCCTCTACATGGAGTCGAAGAAGCACTGGAGGATGGAGGCAGGGAAAGGTGTACATTTGAGGGGAGTGTCCTTAGCAACAAATCTCCCATGGAGCACAGGAGTGTGTTGTGGGCGTTTGCAGACGGAAGCTGGACCACTGGACAGAAAAGAGGGGCTTGGCTGCTGCTTCACCCCTGCTGCCTGGCCACCCTGGCCTCTGTCAGCCCCTGACAGAGGAAGCAGAGACTGGGGGAAGGCAAGGCAGGAAGCAACAAGAATTCCAAGCTCCCAGCCTAGTGACAAATGATTCATCCCTCACTTCTCATGTCATCTCCCATTTGTGCAGTTCTCATCTTTATTTCATGAATATTTTATTCTCAGAGCAACGGCTCCACTTTCCCCATAAATCTAGAGGGTGGCTCTTTACTGCAACTGCGGAGCAGGATGCACTCACCTGCATTGGTTAACTACATAATCGTCTGATTCCTTAGAAAAAATATGACCTCAAATCCATGTGAATATTAAGAGGTTGAATGCACTTTACTACTCTTCCCGAAGTAGGTGTCTAAACTCTGACGATGTCGCAGCATAAGCTGTTAAATACGACTTAGGACTCCACCCAAAGACAGGTTTCTGGCTCTTAAGAAATACGGCCAATGCCCCAAAATGAAGCATTCTCAGCTCAAGCAGACACTCTCACCTAATTGCACATGCTGCTCCATAAAATACAGGCAACCAGTAATACAAAGCGGTTCTGGATTAAATACCATCATTATTTGTCAAAGTTTTCAACATATGCTTCTAAAATCTGTTGTTTCAACCCCTTTCCTGGCTCCTATTCCCTATGTGATGAGGTATAAACCCCTTGGTCTGGCATCTAAGTCCTTCAGAGCAAGTCCCTGCTTTGCACTCCAGCCTCCTCTACTCCCATCTCCTTGCTGATGCCCCAGAGCTCCAGGAGGCGTGACGACTTTGTCTGTCCTGTGCTGGTCACCCTGCCCCAAAGCAAGCTCCAATCTCCTCCAGCTCGAGGATTAGTACCAATCCTTCAACACTCAATTCCAACAAGCCCAAGCCCCAGGAACTCTTCACTAACCAGCATCCCTACCCTCTGTGACCCAACCATGCCCT
The DNA here is from genome assembly GCF_008692025.1 of Phocoena sinus. Taxonomy (NCBI): domain Eukaryota; kingdom Metazoa; phylum Chordata; class Mammalia; order Artiodactyla; family Phocoenidae; genus Phocoena; species Phocoena sinus. The sequence continues at coordinate 35,363,317 of NC_045778.1, forward strand.
GGCTGGGCTGGGTGCCCTTGAGCCCTTGATGGAAACTGTGGCTCATTCCAGGGTGGCCCTGATCAACGGACGACGGAGACCGCTTGGCTGACCTCTCTGCCATGTCTGCCCTCTCTGCCATGTCTGCCCATGTAGAGCTAAGCCCCCTAAAGCCAGGAACTATGTCCTTACAGGGATACTTACTAAAGAAATGAGGAAAGGAAGGGAGAAATTTCATTTGAAAAGCAGAAACCTATAAAAACAGGAAAAAGATGGAACAGTTCTTCCTTTTACCATGTAACACCCAAAATGGCTAGAGGAAAGGCAGCCACTGTGTTTTATTCAACCCGCCTCTACATCAACTCTCATTCCTATCCAGAAGCATGCTGGCATCCCCAGGCAGAAAGTTCCACATTTTCTAAGCAGGAATACTGTATTTCATTCTCTTGTGCCTGAGATCCTGGGCTTATGTAGAAGCCAGAAAGGAAGCTAGGAGGCTTTCCAGGCAAGAACGGAGCTGTTCCTCTCAGGGAGGTCATCCCTTGGTCTCCTGGTCTTTCTCTCTTTTTGCCTCTGTCTTCTATGCCTCTCCAGTGATTCCCCCCCCACCTCTCTCTCTCACACACACAGCCCCTTTGACAATTCATTCTGCTGTCCAGGCTGGATCTGGCACTAGATACTGAACCAGGGGATGTGAAGTGACAGTGACTAGAAGCAACAAGGATGGACTCACAAGGGACATTCTGGGTCTGAGCCTGTGTCGTCTGGTCTCCACACTGCTCACAGCAGCCCAGAATGATGCCTCCATGACATTGCAATGCTCACCCAGCTGGAAAAGCTGTCCTCCTCCCCTAATCAAAGGGACATTTGTATAGAGGGACATTTGCTGTAAACTTCATTGAAGGTTTTCCAGTAGCAAAAGAAGCTTGGCAATCATGAGAAAGAAAAACGGAGCTGGAGGAATCAGGCTCCCTGACTTCAGACTATACTACAAAGCTACAGTAATCAAGACAGTATGGTACTGGCACAAAAACAGAAATATAGATCAAAGGAACAGGATAGAAGGCCCAGAGATAAACCCAAGCACATATGGTCACCTTATCTTTGATAAAGGAGGCAAGAATATACAGTGTAGAAAAGACAGCCTCTTCAATAAGTGGTGCTGGGAAAACTGGACAGCTACACGTAAAAGAATGAAATTAGAACACTCCCTAACACCATACACAAAAATAAACTCAAAATGGATTAAAGACCTAAATGTAAAGCCAGACACCATCAAACTCTTAGAGGAAAACAGGCAGAACACTCTATGACATAAATCACAGCAAGACCCACCTCCTAGAGAAATGGAAATAAAAACAAAAATAAACAAATGGGACCTAATGAAACTTCAAAGCTTTTGCACAGCAAAGGAAACCATAAACAAGACCAAAAGACAACCCTCAGAATGGGAGAAAATATTTGCAAATGAAGCAACTGACAAAGGATTAATCTCCAAAACATACAAGCAACTCATGCAGCTCAATATCAAAAAAACAAACAACCCAATCCAAAAATGGGCAGAAGACCTAAATAGACATTTCTCCAAAGAAGACATACAGATGGCCAAGAGGCACATGAAAAGCTGGTCAATATCACTAATCATTAGAGAAATGCAAATCAAAACTACAATGAGGTATCACCTCACACCAGTTAGAATGGGCATCATCAGAAAATCTGCAAACAACAAATGCTGGAGAAGGTGTGGAGAAAAGGGAACCCTCTTGCACTGCTGGTGGGAATGTAAATTGATACAGCCACTAAGGAGAACAGTATGGAGGCTCCTTAAAAAACTAAAAATAGCACTACCATACGACCCAGAAATCCCACTACTGGGCATACACCCTGAGAAAACCATAATTCAAGAAGAGTCATGTACCAAAATGTTCATTGCAGCTCTATTTACAATAGCCAGGACATGGAAGCAACCTAAGTGTCCATCGACAGATGAATGGATAAAGAAGGTGTGGCATACGTATACAATGGAATATTACTCAACCATAAAAAGGAACGAAACTGAGTTATTTGTAGTGAGGTGGATGGACCTAGAGACTGTCATGCAGAGTGAAGTAAGTCAGAGAAAAACAAATATCGTATATTGACACATATATGTGGAATCTAAAAAAAAGAGAAGAAAAGAAAATCGTCAGAAGAACCTAGGAGCAAGACGTGAATAAAGACGCAGACCAACTAGAGAATGGACTTGAGGATATGGGGAGGGGGAAGGGTAAGCTGTGACAAAGTGAGAGAGTGGCATGGACATATATACACTACCAAATGTAAAACAGATAGCTAGTGGGAAGCAGCCGCATATCACAGGGAGATCAGCTGGGTGCTTTATGACTGCCTGGAGGGGTGGGATAGGGAGGGTGGGAGGGAGGGAGATGCAAGGGGTAAGAGATATGGGGACATATGTATATGTACAACTGATTCACTTTGTTATAAAGCAGAAACTAACACACCATTGTAAAGCAATTATACTCCAATAAAGATGTTAAAAAAAATAAAAAAGAAGCTTGGGACAGGACCATTAACTGTTCCTGTCAGTGGGTTTTCCTCAAATCTCTTCCTTCCTCCTCTCATATGGCCCAGGGGTGACAGGAGACCCCTGAGTCTGTGGGAGACTCCGGCCTTGCATGGCCTTACATGAAGGTATGCAGATAGCATGAGAGGAAGATCGAGGTCCTCAGAACATTTCAGACATGTTGAGTCAAACAGCAAGCTCTTTCCAGCAAAATCTAAGCGTGATGACAGAGAGCTCACTGCCTGGTATGAATGGAGGGTCTGTCCTCACTCCCAGTCATGTCAGGGGCTCTGTTACAGACTGATGTATGGGGCTGTGGTCAGCCAGCCTTTCTAGGCTGCAGAGATGTTGGCCATGGTGATGCTGCCTCTTTGAATGCTGGTTCTGGTTACTTTAGTGCTTCTTGTTTGAAATTTACCCCTGTTTGTATCAACATAATCTTTTTTTTTTTTTGCGGTACACGGGCCTCTCACCGTTGTGGCCTCTCCCGTTGCAGAGCACAGGCTCCAGACGCACAGGCCCAGCGGCCATGGCCCACGGGCCCAGCCGCTCCGCGGCATGTGGGATCTTCCCGGACCAGGGCACGAACCCGCGTCCCCTGCATCGGCAGGCGGACTCCCAACCACTGCACCACCAGGGAAGCCCTATCAACATAATCTTTAAGTGGAGCTATGACTCAAGAATTAGCTGAGGTATATGTATCAGGTAGTGACAGCCCTGCAGTGGAGTGGCTGGGCTTGTGCTACAGTGCCTGTGTGCAGGTTTCGACCAGGAGAGCATCATTACCAAATGATGCTCCTCGCCACCCTTCCCTAGAGGCACTGGCTCCAGGAGAACTTCGTGAAGACTCTACAGACAAGAAAAAAAAAAATCGATCTTGAAGATGAGCAAAATCCAAAGAGCAGGAAGTGTGGAGGGCAGAATCAGCTTGTAGTTGGTACCCACGGGAAGGACATGTGCCCAGAACCTAGAGTCAGAACAGAGCCCCAGTGGTCCCTGTGCTGGGTGTGCCTGGAGGGACGTGGGCAAGGCTGGGCCCTGCAAGGAGGAGGAAGAGAGGGAGAATGGATGATGGGGGGCGGGGGCTGGTCCTCCCTCCCATGCTGGGGGAGCAGGGCCCATGACCCTTGATGAACCAAAGAGAACCAGGAAGGAATGCGGTTTCCTCTCTTACCCTACAGCTGGTCTCTCCAGGTCAGGGTGGAGGCACATGGGCGGGGCAGGGTAGGGAAGGCGCTGTTCATGCTGTACCCGCTCTATAGATAAATACACGACTTTAGTGGCCATTGCTGGCGCCTTGGCACTTGCTCGAGCGTGAAAACATTCCTTACATTTGTTATCTGGCTTTCAAGGCAAAATAAAACAATGATACCATCCCCCCTATAAAACACTGCTGTCTCCAGACAAGTGGCTTGGGTAAATACCAACTGGAAGAAAACCGCCCGCCGAGTGGCCCAGTGGGACTCTCCTGCCTCTAGGCTGCAAAAAGGAGAAGTAGGGCCCAGGGCACGGACCTCTTTGGGGGTCTCCTGGTGGCACCGGTTGCTGTTCCACCATAACTCCAGGGCGGCCACCAGGCAGGCGAGGAGGAGGCCAATGGCCAAGATGCAGAAGACCCCGGCAAAGCTGTGCAGCTTGAGGGACTTGCCATCCGCCTGGGCGCTGGCATGGCTGGTAAGGTCACAGCGGCCCGTGTGCGGCCACCACTTCTGCTTGAGCACATCCAGGTCCCCAGTGTCCTGAAGCTCCAGGATCCTGCAAGATACAATCCACATGAGCCACAGCCCTGGCCTCACTGACACAGCCATGGGGGCCCTGGCCCCTTCCCCCCCATGCCGGCCCCTCCACAAACAATGCTGAACCATCATAGTGGCTCTCTGCCTCAGCTTTTCCTTCCAAATCCACTCTCCACTCTGCAGGCAAAGCACCCTTCTCAAAACACTCCTCAGATTTTGTCACTTTCCTCCTCAAAGCCTTGATGTCCTCTCCCACCCTGTCCCACTGCCCATGGACGAAGTCCAACAGCAAAGTACATAAGGACCCTTGACATGGGATCCTGGGGCAAGCTCTGAGGATAAAATCAGGAAATACAGAAATGCATGATGCAATCACTCAGACTGTGGACCCACAGAAAGGCTTTCTTTCAAATGTCAATAACTATATCCTAAGTCTCTCCCACTAGGATTCATCAAATCATTCATTCGTTCATTGATTTGAGGAGCATCTGCACTGTGCCAAGTATGATGTTCAACACTGCTGCAAGTATGGTCCAGAGCAGGGGTCCCCAACCCCTGGGCCATGGACCAGTAGTGGTCTGTGGCCTGTTAGGAACCCGGCCCCACAGTTGGAGGTTAGTGGCGGGTGAGTGAGTGAAGCTTCCTCTGTATTTACAGCCGCTCCCCATCGCTCGCATTACCTCCTGAGCTCTGCCTCCTGTCAGCATTATGGTGAGTCGTGTAATTATTTCATTATATATTACAATGTAATAATAATAGAAATAAAGTGCACAATAAGTAATGCGCTTGAATCATCCTGAAACCATCCCTGCCGACCCTGGTCCACGGAAAACTTGTCTTCCATGAAACTGGTCCCTGATGCCAAAAAGGCTGGGGAAGTGCTGGTCTAGAGATACTTACCTGGACACTGAAACAATTAGAGCAATCAACGTGGAGTCAGAAGCTGTGATCAATACAAAGAAATGAAAGTAGAAGTGCTAAGAAAGGCACCCATTGGGAGGGTGGCCTGGACTGGAGGGTGAGGGGAGACTTCATCAAGGAGGTGAAAGGTAAGCATAAAATAGCTCACAGGGGTTTAGCATACCTGTGTGCCAGGAAACTGCCTAAGTGCTTGACAGTGTTTAATTCTCATGTCAACCCTTTGGAAAGGCTACGTCCATGGTCGCATTTTTATAGAGAAGGATACTGAGGCACAGAGAGGTGACATATCTTGCCAAGGTCATTTTGTGGTTGGCAAGGATGGCATTCCACAGGGAAGAGGAAGAGCCTTCCTGAGACTAGAACCATGGTTGGAAGTCTTGTCTAGGGTGAGTGTATGAGAAGCTAAAATGTGGCAGGTGAGGCTATAGACGGTGGGTGAGGAGGAGGATGTGAGTTGAAGTGAATGAAACAGGCAGAGCCAAGAATGTGGGCTCTGAGAAGGTATGAGGGGAGCCTGGCGTTTATCCTTCTCACAGAGGTGCAGCAACGCCCCCTGCCCCCGTATTCTCCAGGTTGGTGTCTGGATGGCAGTTCTCCTTTGTTGTAGTATTTCATGGACTCTTTCTATAATCCAGGGGTCTGGACAGGGAGCCCGTGGTAGCTGGCAGCCCCCGGGCTCCTCACACCGAAGCTTTTTTATTTGTGGAGGCCAGACACTTTTGGCCTGGTCCATGGTCATCTATTCAGGTGACAACACCCTCGGTGGCCTCTCTGAGCCTTCTGGGTATGCACAGTTCAAGAGCAGTGGTTCTTGATGGTCAGGAGAAGCTCATGGCCAACTGGCCACTTGAGCAGACTCTGCCCTGGACCTGAATTGCAGGCCAGCTGTGACCACAGGCTGAAGCTGAGCTCAGTTAGCAATCATGGGCTGTGACTGTGGAGAGGGAGGGAGACAGCCCAGAGGGGGTGCCCTGCCCTGTCAGCACCTAGGGGCCAGTGTAGTGTGGCATCTCGCCGGCTGGGTACAGCCTGGCTCTGTGCAAAGAATCTGCACCAATCCCAGCTGGGTGTCCTTGGACAAGTGACTCGCCCCTACTAAGCTTGGCTTCCTCATCATTGCAAGATTGACCCATGATTACTGCGAGCTGAGTAGATCCTTTGGATCTCCATGGCTGCCCCTGAGCAAGCACAGTGGCCGGCACAACTTGAGCCATCAATGGATATTTGTTGCATCGATAATGTACGAATGTATGAACTGAATCACGAAAACTAACCTGAACTAAAGTGGCTGTGGTGAGATAATGAGATAATGTCGGCTAAGTGGCTAGGGCACAAGTCAGCACAAAAGACTTAGAATTCAGCTTGGTCATTGAGATAAAGGCATGATTTACACAGGCATTTGGGGTCGCACTTGGTATGCCATAGGTCTCTTCTGTGGCACATGCCATGATTAACTGGGCAGCTGCAGGGTCCCACTACCTCCAAGTGGCTCTGGACGTATTAGGGAAGCTGCATGTCTGTACGTCCACTGGCTCATGCTGAGTGGCCGGGACGTACGTGTCTACTGGCAGTTCCGAGTAGGCTGGGCCTCCTGGCAGTTACGGGAAGCCCAGGGCTAGGTATGCAGGACGTCAGGGCCTTCAAGAGGACTCGTGGTTGGGCTACTGGCTCACCATGGAGAAGCAGCAGAGTTTTAAATTTATTGCCACAGATTCTGCTCTGATGGACACCAGTCAAACCCAGACTCTGCCATCACACTAGCCATGTCAGGAAACCTCTCAACTTTAGCTTTTGTATCACTAAAGTCGGAGATCATAACAAAAGTGAGAAAGGCTGGGACCTGGGACCCTTTACCGGAGTGCTTGTACTTGTACCTGGACAAATGTCTGCTGGAGTAACAGAACACAAAGAAACTGTAACGGACTGAAAATAACTGCATGCATGTGCAGTCGGGGCCGTTATGAAGAGTAAGATACAAAAGGGCCACAAACCAACTGCTGCTTCTAAGTTTCAGGGAGCAAAAGCAGGGTACTGCACACGATCCCTGCACACAGCACCACCACAGGGGTGGGCAGACCACCTAGGCCAGCCCTCCAGCCAGACCCACCCATCCGCCCCCACCCTTACCCCATTTAAGATACAAGCTTGCCCCCTTCCCCACCCTTGGGGAGTGAGCAAGGGACCTTTGTCTTGTTTTTGCTCCCTCCTGCTATAGCACGAGTCCCAGTAAAGCCTTGCCTGAGTTCCCTGTCTGGCCTCTTATCAACTTCTATTGATTCAAGAGTCCAAGGACCCAGGTCGGTAACAAAAGCCCCTACCTCACAGAATTATCACAACCAGATGAAAAGCGGGAACACATGGGACCACTCAGCTCAAGAGCTAGCAAGCAAGAAGAGCTCCATAAAGCAGGTCAGTATGGTACCACCCTCTGGCACCATACTGACCAGCAGCCCTATCCATCCAATGTTGACACAAGCTGCCTTTTATTGAGGACACAGTAAGGACTGATCATTTTACATTGTTTTAATCCTCACAAGAGCCTGCGAAGTAGTTCTTATGTTTACAGATCGAAGACCTGAGGCTCAGAATCTAGATGGCTTGCCACTAGTTGCAATTAGCAAGTGACATAGCTGCTCTTCAGGGCTGGGTCACGCTGACCCGGGAGGCCATGCTCTCTCCAGAACACCAAGCTGCTAAGTGCAGTCAGCCTCCTCTCTGAGAGTCACCTCCAGCCTAGGGGATGGTGAGACTCCATCAAGAGCGGGGCCAGAGGGCCGGATTCCCACTCTTGCGCTCATTAACTGCAGGAGGCTTCATTTTGCTGACGCTTCCCTTCTTCCTGCTCCTTGTAATTGTATGCATTTTTATGCCCAATATTATTCCAGGAAGACTGTAAGGCAATTTACAGGAAAACACAGAATAAAATAAAAACAAACAAGCCAATCCAAAAGAAAATTTAAATATGTAAGCAACAGAGGGAAGATAAAACAAGTCACGGGCACAAAATGACTCCCGGAACGAGGCTAAACTAATGCACACCATAATCATCTCTACTCCCGCCTATGAGTAAGCCAGAATGATAATAGCCACTTCCTGAAGCCAGTTGTTCTATTTTCCAGACAGATATAATTGCAGGTGCTTTCCTTTAGTCAATAGTCGTGGAGGCTGCTACATAGTAGGTGCTCTATAAATGGCTATTAAGTTGCTAAACATTTGCTGAATGCCTACTCTGCACGCCATGGTCCATAAAAGGGCTATGGCACTCAACCGCAGTCCCACACACACACGTAAGCTGTAGCCTAAAGACCCAGTCCTCTGCCAAAGCAAGGGAACATATCTGTATTCAAGGAAATAACTTGAGTTCCTGGGACTCAGGGAAGGAAGGCTACAGCAGTTCCAGATAAGACTGGGATCTGCTATTTACATAGGATTCTTTTTCTGTCAATGGCATGGGGCATTGCTTCCTGGACCTGCCCCCTTCCTCCTCTCAGGCATGACCCAGTTAGGGGCAGCCCACAGTTCTGCATGGAGCCTCTTAAAGAACCGCTGGCGGCAGAGGGTTGGAAACCTGAAGCCTTGAGTGTTCCCCCCACGTAGGTACCCATGTGTCCAGACAGGGGAGGTGGGGACGCTTCCAGCCCAGGAAAGGCTAAAACATAGACACCAATGACAATACTTCAGGAGGCCAGCACAGCCTACCGGGGACATTTACCTACAGTCATAGAGCATGTGGCCTTCTGATGAAAGCAAAGGGTAATTAATCACTTCCTGCCAGAATAACACAGAAACTGGACTAGCCACTTTCATTCATGTTTGTTGAAAGATCCAGCCAAGAACCAGGCTCTCTCCTGTCTCCAGTGTGTCAGTGTTCACTTCAGCAGACTTTCAGGGGATCTCTGAGCAGTTGGAGTGCACGGGGACTCTAAGCTTTCCACACTGGGGACCCTGTGCTTCTGTGAGCGCCGTGTTGGGACACATTAGCTGTCTTGGTGGTGCTGATGCTGCTACGTTGGTCCCACAAGCTCCCTTACCATCTGTTACCAACCTGTGAGAGAGGTGCTCACAGGCTGATGGCCTAGGGAATGCCCTGAGCATCCTGTCTCAGAAAAACCAAGTAGGGTAAACCTCAAGAACACCACTGTCTTATATACCCTGGAGAGAAGCCATCCCTTCTTCATGCCTTTAATCCCAGCAATTGATAAATCACTACTCCTCCTTCTCTTGTGTCATCCATCTCTGCTCCAGGGAGCAAAGGGAGGCATGGAATGTATACTTGATTAAATTCTACAGAAAACCCCACAGCCTCATTGAACTTAATTAGTTCTACCCCTTTTCCCAGTTTTGCAAACAAGCTACTGAATGAATGGGCTGCAGGCCCTCCTCCTAGGCCTCTCCCTGATGGGGTTTAGGCTCAGGTGCTCGTGATCAGAAGAGCCCTATCAACATCCGGGAGGCGGGAGGAGGGAGGTGGTAGGGCTCAGAGATCCGATAGCAACACGGGCACAGCACTGGGGCTCAGGGGACCTGCCTTCTCCTCTCAACTCTGCCAGTAGCTGGCTGAGCTGCCCTCAGCGCACATTACCCTCTCTGAGCTTCAGGATGTGAAACGAATGAGCTTTAACAATTCTCACCCCTCCAAGTGGCTGCTCCTCAGTGCTGGAAAACACGTGTTCATCAGGTAACAGGGCGCTGCCCCTAAGCCCCAGCGCCATGCCGGCCTTTTCACCTGGCCGCTTCTGCCACAGTGTGGATTCTGGTGGACCAAGGCAGAGCTCTAGTTCTGCTCCTTCACCCACCAGGATGTCACCCCACAGACATGTGTGAGTGGTGGGCTTAGACATCACTGGGGACACGAGCCCCTGTTAGCAGGCTGGCTGCTGGGAAAAGGCCACTGAGCTCACCCATGCTGTTCACCTCCACCCTCTCTGTGAGGCCAGGTAACCTGGTCAAGGGCTAAGGTAAGTTCCCGTGGGGAAGCGAGAAATGGGGGTGGGATGATGAGAGATTATCTTCGTCAAGGAGGCCGACCAGGTGTCCAGACTGAGCACTTGGAAACTCAGTCATGCCCAGGAGTCCAGAGAAGATCAAGTTCAAAGGATGGACGTGCACCAGAAAATCACCTGGGAAGCTAAAGAGGCCAATGCAAACTAGACACACATATTCATTTCTGGTGGACAGGGTCCACGTACCTTTGCTTAGGCCAGAACACTCCTGTCTACACAGTGTTTCCCCCCCACTCTCCCCCAACACACCCCATTGTTAGTATCAATTACCAGGAGCTGATCCGGAAAAGATGGGGAGGTGGGCAGTGAGGGCCAGGTCCCTGTCCTGCCCCAGCAGACAGCATCTGCTCCCTCAGCCCCTGTGCAGGTGAATGTGGAGTCAATCTGCTTCTCTGGCCCCAGTTTTTCACATCTCCACACTGACTCTTTCCACCCTGCATTTATCTTAAGAAGTTATTATTGGGCCCTTCCCAGATCCAGTTAATCTCTCATTTAATTTTAAATTACTAGGCCCGTCTGGCTAACTCCTACTCTACCTTTAGGCCTCAGGTGTCACCTCCTCTGGGAAGTCCTCCCTGGTCTTCTGGGTCTGGTCAGATGCACTTCTTTGTCCTCCTCCACCCCCAGAATATCCTCTCTGTCTCACTGACTGCCCTGTGCTGACATCGCCTACTCACATCACAGCTCCCACTGAGACTATGCAGCTTCATGGGAAGGTTACACATACTTCCTCTTTTTTATCCCAGGACCTGGCACAGGACTAGTTGCGGACAGGGGTGGAGAGCAGCATGTGCTGGTACATAGTCGGCACTGAGGAAAATGTGATGAATAAACAAGTTTGTGTTGGCTCTCATCTCCCGAAGTCTGGTTAAACCCCAACTGGAGCATGGGGGCTGCCAGCGTGTTCTCACTGACCGAGCCTACCTCTGAGAGAAGAGGTCCCTGTAGGGGCTGCCGTGCTGCAGGGCGATCCCATAGCCCTTGCTGCTAACGCTGTTGCCAGTGACAGTCACGGAGCAGTCGTCATCTGTCAGGGCTGCGTACTCCACCACGGCCACATCCCACAGAAAGGCGTAGTTCCCCTTCTTTGCCTGAAACACCAAAATCACCATGAAGTCAGGCAGACCTGGCCTCCCGTATTATTTTCGAGCAGTGAGGCCTCTCAGTGGTGGGATTTGAGGGACCCTTCTAAATGGTCCTCCTGCCCAACGAGCCAGCACAGCACACTCTCCTATTCTCTGGTCTGCAGGTTCCACCCCTGGTTGATGCCACTCACTGTGGTTAGACATAGAAGGACGTGATGATGCATCTAGCAGGCCCGAGTGCTGCGCATCTCACAGAGAGGCGGGCAAGATGAGCTGTACGTGGCCTCTGAGCTAGCCTCCTGGTCACAGTGGCATGGACCTGTTTCTCAGAGCAGTGAGCTCACCTTGGAGAGTGCAGAAAGTCTGACCTCAGGGAATGGAGATTTTCTGACCGGAGATTTAGGGGGATGCATAATAGTATCCATTTAATATTTCTACTTAGAACTTGACTGAGCCTTGCTTGAGGCGAACATGGGAGACGGCCCTAGGATCAGTGCCCCTGAGTGGCTGCAACTTAATATCTAAGTCATGAACTTGCTATGCCTGGGGAAGAAGCCATTAAGGACAGGGTCCTGACTGTTACGGTGCCAAGCCAGGATTCTGCCACTTCCCTTTCACTGCCCACACAGGAGTGCGCACGCACAAACACACACATACATAAGCGTACACACATTTATATGCACACAGATATATATGCACACATATGCACAAACACACGCACATGCATCTACATGGAGGAGGCTTCTGGTGTCAGTGTTTCTATATCCATGCAATGGTGGCAAATTGTTCCATCCGAATTTGCCTGTGGCCACAGCTGAAGTCCCACTCCATCCCACCCATCCATAGCAGACGTTCAGTTCTATCCTGAGCCATAATCCTGACTTGGCCTGGAGTTTAGGCACTCACAAGTAATGTGAGCTGCTTTTATTTTTGGAAGGAGATGCAAACTAGACATTGTCACTCGGCCAGCTTAAAGTAGAGCGTGATGTTCTTAATGCAGCCGAGAGCCTGGTTTTAATTCTCCAGTGAACATACAGACACCTCATGCTTTCTTCTCTCCTACCACAGCTCACACTAGATGCTGGAGGACCCCAGTCTGGGGCAGTGGCAGGGCTGAAACATCACAGGTAACAACAAGCCAAGCTTTGTGGCACTGTCAGCAGGAGCGTTATTCCCTTCTCCTGCCTTTATTCAGTTGTCTTTGTGTCCACTGAGAATCTCCGGAGGCCACAGCTGCTTAGATGACGCTTATCACGATATTGCTTCTTTTGGGACCCTAGGTGCCCAGGGGCCAAGCTGGCTTATTTTCTCGTCAGGAGTTTTCCATCCGAAGGCTTTGTGGGTAGAGCATGGCTTCCCCCTGCCAGGAATAGACCGCTCCTAGCCATTCACACAATTTTACCCGACGATCTTGTAAGAAATGACATAGACCATACCACCCATTGATATTCACCTCGGGGAACAATCCAAATATTACCTCGGAGCCTCTTTCCTTGGCCAAGTCAATTTCAGGAGTCCCTAAAGGGCTTTGACCCAGGTTGCAAAATTACACTCATCTCTCTCCCTCCACATGGGAGGATAACAGTTTTGAAATTTTCTCCTGCTGGCAAACACGTTTTCTCATGAAAAGATATAACTTTTCCACCTCTTAGTAACCGAGTTTCTCAGCAAAATGTTGACTTATGACCTAATATTTGGCTTCTGTCCGACTCCGGAGCATTTCATACCCGTGCTTGTAATTCAACATGACAATCAGACATTGTTATTTGCACAATTTCAAAAGGGCATGTCATGTTGAAGAAAGAATTAAGATCAAGTTTGTTCCTACGTTTCAAGTGATGTTCCAAGAAGGAGAAAGAAATAAGCTGGCCCGCCTCGAGTGGAAACCGGCTCTGACAAAAGCCTGGCATGGCCACTTAACGGGGCACTTGGATCCGTCAAGCCACAGGCGTCTGTGGCTCCAGCTTGGGCTAAGTGACAGGTGAGCACAGATCCATGAAGGAAGCTGCATTTATAGTCCCGCTGCCTAAGCCGGGAAGGCAGAAAACATATGGAAGGCATGCTGGCGATGTCTCAGGTGCAAATCCCTGCTAACCGGGAAGGCAGTCAGGAAAAGAGGAGAAAATAGAAGTTCTCCTTCTTGAGCTGCTGAATGACCCCAGACACTCAGTCTCCCTATTTGTAAACAGGGACTACATTTACTACCATAGTTCTTATGTCTGCTTCAAGAAGCATGTGTCTGGTCCCTAACCTACCTGAGGATGCCAGAACAGGGAAGACCTGGAGAGGCTGGCTGATGTGCCACCTCTTACATGTGGGCTAACTCAGAAACTGCAACTGCAATGGGGCTCTAGCCCTATAAAATACTTCCCATCCCCAACAACCCTTCCTCACTTCCTCAGCATCCCACGGCTTCCTGGGTCCTCTTCTCTTAGCCTCATGCTGAGTAAAATGCACCACCAAAACCTTCCCTGGGCTTCCCAAGTTCATCAGTTTCCAGTACAACTTCCTGGACCTTACAGATGTCTCCCCAATCTTCCTGGTATGTCGCAGCCCCTGTATGAGACAGAAAGCTTCTTAGGTAGGACCATATTCTCAGGAACACTTCGGATGCCAGTATCAGAAGCCCAAACATGCCATCCACGATGGCTATACCCCCTCTATATAGACCCTCTTCTTGATCCAGGCAGAATGGACGCCCCATAACTTCCCCACAGTTATAACTCTTCCTTATGGGATCAGAACCAATTTTCCATGCAGCCCCTAATAATTATGTGTCCACCTTCTTATTCTGTGCTGCTTACCCAAAAGTTCTGGCTTCTCCATATGTGGGGAATGCCAGATACATCAAAAATCTGCCTCCAAGAGATCCAAGAATTTCCTGTCTTTCTCTCCCCTCCTGTCATAGGCTCATCCTCTGCCTTTCTTGAATCTGAGCATCCCTCCCATTCTGCTCTTGGTTCAGCTCCTTCCTCTGTAGCTCAGCCTCTTGCTTCGTCTCTACTTCCATTGAGAAGGCACTTCTACGCCTCTCCCTCTACCCTCCACCCCCTCAACTCTACGCCAGAGATCTCGCACACTTTGGGACATCTGTCATTTCCTATTTATATTAACTACTTCTTGTTGCTGAGGATTGTTTTCCAGTCTCTTGGGAAGACAGACTATTGGCAGGAATCTAGCCTCTTCTCAACTGTGTGCCACTAGCTGCTCCTCACAGAGAAAGAAGGGTGAACCCAGACACCTTCCTGCAGGAAACTGGGAATGCTTTGGCTAAATGGCACAACAGAGCTCTAGAGTGGCTACTTTGCCAGTGTTCATACCAACTCATCCTTTCTTATGTCTCCCAGTCCTGTCCTTTCCCTACTTCCCAGGGGGCTGAGGGGAGTTAAGGAGGATGTTATGTGAGATCAGAAGCAATAGGCAGTGAGCTGTTTACAAATAGATTATTGATGTTTATTTCATAAAGTCTAAAAGACGAAAGCGGTACCATAGATTTGTGTTCTGCGTTAAAACAAAACAAGAACAAATACTGGACTTCACCTCTTTAATGAGTTAAATTACCTTGATCTGGCTGGCCCATTTATAATATTAAATGTATTCCTAACTTCTAATCATTGACTTATTATGCATCAATGCCTTGGAATGCAGCTGTTGGAAAGTTAGGCTGGAGACAAGGCTGGTAGATTCAGCCAAGCCTTCCCCAAGCCTTTGGCTCTATGCAGAAGGCTCTATGCAGAAGGTGGGCACAGTGACCCAGGGAGCCCTTCTGAGCTGGCTCTGGAGTCCTGGGACACCAGCCCAAGATACTTCCAGGAGCTATGAAGGCATTTTTAGCTCATCTAAGACAGTGGAGGTTTGACAGTTAACATAGTCTAGGAATATAATTTCCTACTTCCACAGTTTGTTTTTAATTGGTCATATCCAGTGTTAGTGAGGTTGTGACAAAGTGGGTGTGATCCTTCGTGGCCATAGGCATCACAGAATGACACAACATTTCGGAAAGTAACGCAGCATCCATAACATGAACGTCTAAAACTGCTCCTATCCTTTGCCCTAGCAAATTAAGAATTTAACCTAAAAAGTAAACCAAATGTATCTATGTATCTTAATGACATGACAGGCATTTAAAATCTAATGTTGACTATAAAGTAAGCATGGGACAGTTTAAATATTTAATTTAGGGAAATAATTTAATAAATTATGGTTCACTAATACGATATGGTTTAATGCAACTAATAGTAATTATAAAGACTATGCAGAAACATAGAAATGTATATATACATATTATATATATATATACACATAGAAATATATACATATTATATATGTAAATTAGTGGAAAACAATGGGATGGATACACTATTATTACTGTTCTGTATATAGGTGAAATGCAATACGCCAAAAGATGAACAGGAATATTACATAATGGAGTGGGATTAGTGATGATTCTTAGGACAAGTTGATTAAAATATTTTCTTTCATCTTGTTACACAATCTATGCTATCACACACTACATAGGTACCAGATCCGATCTCTGTACAAGATTCAATCTCCATTGCCTTGTGTGCTCTTGGCTCCTAAAGGCGCTTTTGCCCATCAACAGTGCACAAAGGTCTGTCAGAGCTCTCCGGTTTCCCAGGGCACTGGCTCCCTGACACTACTCAAACACCTGGGAAAGTCTCCCTTACATCTCTGGCCTGCATCTAAACACGTGGCTTCATTTCACTCTCTCCTTTTCCTTAAAAAAAAAAAGAAAAGAAAAGGCATTTGGTTCACACATAAAAGAAGAGGACTTTGGGGAAAGGAGGAAAGAACAGCTTTGACATCACATAAAATGTCATAGAAAATGTCCAGTTGGCATCTCAGGATGCCAGGACAGCAGCAGGTAGACAGACCACTCCTAGTTTGTCTCCCAGGAAGCATCTTAGCAAACAGAATCCAAGCCCATCCCTGAAGTCCACTTCCTCCCAAGTCCACCCCACATGCTGGTGCACTGCTACAAATGAAATGGGATTGAGACCACGGGGCTGTCTGACCCCAGTGCTCAGAGCAGCCTCCCTAACATTTGGGGGAACATGATTAGCCTACTTTGCTAGAGGAAGGCTGGGCACCATAAACAGAGTCACAAGTGAGCTGGGATATTGGATAGCTCATCGCCATTGCTCCACACTGGTAATAAAATGAGATTGCATTGCCCTTCACTGCACCACTGATATGGCCCTTCCCAGAACTCACTTGGAGCACAAACTTTCCAAGACAACAGCCTTGGAGGCAAGAACTTCATAATGCTGTTCTACTCCATCCTAACTGCTTTTGGAAAGGGACAAGCAACCACCCAAACAAGAATGCAGGTACTACAAACATCAAACACAAATACTATCAGAAAAGAAGTGCTAAAGGAAATCAGGTGTCTGCAATGCCAGGTACAGGGTAGGTGTGAAGTACCTGCTGGATGCTGGGTTGTCAGATACATGATTCCTTTTCTATCCATGGTATAACTCTGAGGGGCTGAACATTAATCCCATTTTACAGATGAAGAAACTGAGACTCAGAAGAATAAAGTGTCTTGTCCCAAATAAACCCAGATGGTGAGTAGTGGAGCCAGGTCAACCTGAAGAAAGACAGTCATTGCCGTTCCCATGGGTTCTATCACCAGCAGCATTCCCCTGGGAAGTGCTCAGAGGGTAAGGGCACCATAGCAGTTTCCCCAGCCCTCCCTTCATGAGTCCAAGCATGGCAGAGGGGAGAGCACAGGTTTCTTTGGCTCCAGTGACTGTCCTCCTCCGGCTTTACAGAGGTGGCTCGTGGAACAGCTGAAATGCGGGGAGAGGGAAGACACAGGGGCCTGCGCTGTCTGTGGACGGGGATGTTAGGGTATCAGGGACACCTTGGAAACCTCACGCAGCCTCATCCAGTGACACGCTCATTGTCTCTCCTTGCATCCACCCTTCGCCCCAACAAAGCAGAGCTCAGCATCCCAAATCTTAGCTCCTACGCTCATGTTCACAAAATCGCCCCACATCACCACAGGCGTCCCGAATCCTGGCTACAGTGATACATTATTATGCGCTACGCCAAATCAAAAGATGCAACAGTAAGACCCAGACTATCTATGGAGAAAAGGACAATTCTACAGTCTGCTGGCAGGAGTGTGTGCTGGCATGATATTTCTGGAATGGTAATTTGGTGGGGAGAATCAAATGCTTTTAAAATGTGCATATGTAGCAATTCTACCCTTAGGAATTCATTCTAAGGAATTATTCCCTTTCAGAGAAGATGTTTGTACAAAGATTCTCAGGGCAATATTGTTTAAACTAGCAAGAACTGGAAACCATCTAAATGCTCGACAATTGAGAATCAGCTAGGTAAATGATGTATTCGATGATGGAATATTATGTTACCGCTACTATAGTGTTTTAAAAGAGCATTCCCTGCTAAGGGAAACAACTGTCCGTGATGAAGAAGAGCCAGCCTGGGTTCTGGACTCCAACCGTACAGATACGAATCCCAACTCCACCGCTTGCTGGCTGTGTAAGTGCCGACAAGATGCTTAACATCTCTGAACCTCAGTTCCCCTGGATGTAAAATGGTCCATACTTCAGAGAGTTCTGATGACGGTTAAATCCCTCAGTAAATGTAACATGCTTAGGGGTTGGCCTGGCATGTGGTGAGCACTAAATAAATGACAACCAGTATTATATTGTTTAGTGAAAAAGAACCTGTTACAAGAGAGTATTTACATAGTGATATCTTTTTAAAATTATTATGCAAGAACTTTATGAAGAATCAAAACCAAGTACCAAATACTATCTTTGGGTGATGCCATCATGGGTGACTCCTGCTGGTTTCTTTCAGTCTCCTGTGTCCCCATGTTTTCTGCAACTCAGCAAGCACATCTTCTGTGACTGCAGCTGCCCAAGAGGTAGTTTCAGTGATTCAGCCTCCTTCACAGAGCACAGTGTAGTGAAAAGAGCAGGATTCTGAATGAAGACAGACACGCTGCCACATTCCAGCTCTCTGGTGAACCTATAGACTTGGGGCTTGAGGATGAAATTACAGGACACAATGCACTGTGCCTGGCACACAGTGAGGACCCAACACAAGTTCCTTCTTCTCTGTCCGGCATTCCCCAGCTCAATTCAGAAGATCAGTACCTCAGCTGTCATTGAAACAGCTTTCCTCCCACCCACTCCCCTCTTGCCAACCATTCCTCCGCCTTGACCAAGTCAGCAACATGCTGTGTGTGGGGGGCGTGTGTGTGTGAGTGTGTGTACGCGTGTGCCCATGAGGATGTGTGTGCATGAATGTATGCATGTGTGGAAGTGTGTGTGTGCACGTGTGAGTGTGAGTGTGCCACCACATCCCCCAGGGAAGCAGAAGAGAGGTGAACCCAGGTACGAAGCACCTGGAGACCACACGAGGTTCAGGAAAAGGAGACCTTCAGCTGGAAAGAAGGAGCCTGTATCTCTTCGCTCTCTCAGAACAGTAGAAAGAGACCTCCAAAATGATGTGAAAATGTAAGGCAGACAATCAACAGGACCCTCGGAAGTGTTCACATGGCCTCCTCAGGAGGCTGTAAGGAAACCTGCCAAGCGAGGAGCGAAAGAGAATGACCCTTCACCTGGATCAGCCCCTGGACCAGCACAAACAAGCAAAGCCAGGGGGGCTCAGTGGGAGGGGGGACGGCAGCTGGGCTGTCCCACGGTTAGTGCAACAGCTGCTTTCCTGAAGCGTCCACAGGGTACAAAAACATCTGGTAGGGGGATGTCGTGTGTGTGTGTGTATGTATGGTCACGAGCACAGGCCTGAGCCCTGAAGTTTTGTCATGGTCGTTGGTCCCAGGGAGGTCGCCCACTACCTGGGCAAGAGGACAGAGATGACAGAGACACCCCAAGGCTACAGCAGCAGAGAACAGTTCCTGACGGCCAGGCAGTAGGTCTGCAAAACTATTTCTGCAAATGATTACCTGCCCTATCCTGGTACTCCTGTGTCCCAGAGGAACAGAGTCAACAGTGAGAAGCAGAGCAAGTGGTATAGAGCGGCAATTAGTTTTCAGGCCACCAATGCCATTACCTTCTCTTTGTTTCCTTAATTTCCTTTACAGAATGTTCAACTTCATTTCATAGAAAGTATGGCATGGTATGTGGGTGAGAGCAAGGGCCTGGAGACGGGGAGACCAGGTCTTCCCCTAGTATCCTTAGCCAGCCACCTGAACCCTCTGAGCCTGAGTAACCTCTTCTAGAAGACAGGAGTAGCGAGCCCCGCCCACCGCTTAGGCTTATCACAGGAAGAGACAACACAGAAAGTGTCCGATGCATTGAAGGAACTCAAACAATAAGATACTATCCTTATGATCACGATAATCATCACCGGCATCATCCTTATAGCTTTAAGTTCAGATCCTAATTGAAATGCAGTTGCCTTGGGGTAAATAACACTTGAAATTGTCCTCAGTCATCCAGCCTGGTAATTTAGAAAGTGTGTTAGACGGGGTCACAGTCTTGGCCCAGTTACTGACTCACTACTGATTAGTAGAAATGGAAGATGAGCCCAGACAGTTCTTAAGATCTTCTCCAGCTTTAACATCCTCCAGGTTTATAACATAGACCAGTTGTTCTCAAAGAATGTTCCCTAGACCAGCAGCCTCAGCATCACTGGAGAAATATAAATTCTCAGGCTCTATTCCAGACCCAGTGAAAAGAAGACCCTGGGAGTGGAGCCCAACAATCTGTCTTAATAATCTCTCCAGGTGCCCCTGATGTGTGCTGAAGTTGGCATTCAATGATAGAGACCTCTCTGTCCATGAATTTCTGATCTCCTCTTCAGAGTAGGTTTAGGAAGGAAAAGAGTATTACGGCTCTAGGATCTTGAGTCGGGGCAGCAAATGGAGGAGGGAATAGCACAGGGTTGGGACCAGGGCTATTGAAAACAACCATTAAAGGAAAGTCACACTTTACATCTTCTTCCTGAATGTCCCTCTCCTTGGTGCTTTCCTATCCATTCTCCTATTACAAAGTTCAGGCTGAACTTCCACAGTACAAACTGTGTCCATTTTCCAAGGAAATGGAGACGCAAAAAGGACTTTGCCCAAGACACCAGAAGCAGCTATTCCATCAGAGCTTGAATGTCTCCCCAGGTCTCCTTGACTGCAAATGGCCTTTCCTTCTCCCACATCAAAAGTTCAACATCAGTAGCCCCGAAGAGCCACACAGAGCTCCCTGAGCAGCTGGCTGTTGTCACACTCCCAGATTCTGGACAAGCTTTGCTAATGATGTCTGCCTCCAGCACCTGACCTTACGGAGGCTTCATAGCTGCTTTCCCTTTTAGAGCCGCTGGCACTCTGGGGAGAAAGAATCTTATTTAGTGAACCACGTATTGTCTCAGTGGGAGAAGCTTTCTCACATCTCCAAGGGAGAAGAAGCTGGTTTGGTACAATGGAAAAAAGAAAAGTTCCAATTTGGAAGAATCAATGGCTCCTTCCTCAAAAGTCTGAAACTGTATACCGTCAGCAAAGCTAGGGGCCACAAACAACCTTCTCAGCAGGGCAAAGGGACACATTGATTTTCAATGATTTGTCAAAACTTTAAATTGTCCAAAGACCATGATAAACAACAATCTAATCTGAGTTATTCCACGGGAAAGATTAAGAATGATCTAAAAAGAGGCTAATTTGGTTTGCTTATATACAAGATAGATTAGGAAGAGACAAGAATACAGAACGAGAAATACCCATGTAGGAAAGGGAAACAACCTAAGAATACATGAACCCAGGAATCACAGAGGACAGGCATCCATGTGGTCAAACATTCCATGAAGAAGCACAGGCATAGGGCTTCGCAGATACTCCCAGCACGCGTGCACAAGCGCGTGAACACACACACACACGCCCGCGCACACACGGAAGGATGTGAGCCCCTTGGCCGGGCGTGTCCTTTTCACCGCCCTACCATGATGTCTGGTGTACAGCTGGTGCTGAATAAATATGTATAAAGTGACGAATGCAGAACTGAAGGGCTGAATACTAGAATCTGAGAAGCCTGAGGACTTGAATCAAAGCAAGCTGGGCTGGCTATGTCCTGTTTGCCCCTCCAAGTCTGCCTTCCACTCTTTTCCATCCTGTGCTCTCCTCCAGAGCCTGATTTCATGGATAGTATCAATGGTTACCTTTGGTCTCTGGCTAAGAGTCACTTCCTAAGATTCAGGAATAAATCAAATACTGATACTATTAAAACAACAATCGTACCAATAAGCACTATTCATTCAAGCATATGTTCTCAAACTTGAGAGGGAATGAGAAACCCCTGGAGGGCACGTTCAAATACAGATGATTAACCTCTCCCCAACTTCCCTCCTCCAGCTTCTGATTCATTAGGTCTAAAGTAGGGCCCACAAGTTTCATTTCTAACATGTTCCTGGGTGATGTTGATGCTACTGGTCCAAAGACCACCCCTGGAGAACTACTGTGTTAAAATACACTCTACAAGGCATTGCACTCATCCATTCACATCACCTCTTCTCTTTACAATAAATCTGAGAAGACCCAGTATTATTATTCCTATTTTTCAGATGAGATAACTTTGTTTAGGAGTAAGGTTTTGTTTTGTTTTTTTAATACATCTTTATCGGAGTATAATTGCTTCACAATGCTGTGTTAGTTTCTGTTGTACAACAAAGTGAATCAGCCTTGCCCAAGATCTCACCTCTCGCACAAGATGGGTATGACTCAAACCCAATTCTTTTTTTAACTTTTTATCTTATATTGGAGTATAGTTGATTAACAATGTTGTGTTAGTTTCAGGTGTACAGCAAAGTGATTCAGTTTTACATGTACATGTATCTATTTTTTTTTCAAATTCTTTTCCCATTTAGGTTGTTACATAATATTGAGCAGAGTTCTCTGTGCTATATAGTAGGTCCTTCTTGGTTATCCATTTTAAATATAGCATGTCAATCCCAAACTCCCTAACTATCCCTTCCCCCTGCCCCTGCCCCTGCTCCCACCTCCCTGGTAACCATAAGTTCATTCTCTAAGTCTGTGAGTCTGTTTCTCAAACCCAATTCTTATTAACTCAAATCCCACACTTTAGTCACTACCCTATGTGGCCTTAACGGAGCCCTTGACTCCATTAAGACAAAGTTCAAGTGAGACTCACGAAACTACACCCTGAGGCCAGTGTAGCTTTGCCGTCTGCAGCCACATCCTCTCAGTGTTTCTTTAGCCATAAAGGGTTGTTGGAAACTGGCAACCTGGACTATGCAGGAAAGAGAAAGAAGCAGTAAAGTTGCATGTGATCACGATTCATATTAAAGACTATCCCTTAATGTGTTCAGAGACCATCCCTGTGGGGCTTATGTTGAAGAGCCTCATTTTCTAATCCCATTTGTAGCTAAGGATCCCTTTATGGCCTTTGCTAAAATGTCAGCCTTGAGAGAGAGAGAAAGAGCTCTCACAATAGCCTCTCACTCTTTGAGGAGCCACAAAAGAGGTCATGTCCTGATCCAGATGGACTCCCATCCCTCACAGAACAAGTTCTGAGCTCTACCTGTCAGGATGTACAGCTCTGTAAACTCAAAGAATCTGCAAGATGCGCCACTAGGGGGCCTGCAGGGTCACGGCCCTGATAGAAGCCCACCTCGTGGTCCAGGGATGCTGAATACTCACTAGAAAGTGGAGTGATGGCTGCTCATCACTTCCTGACATAACCAACTGAGGTCTGAGATCCGAGCTGCACGGATACATCCAAAACCTCTCAACGTGAAGATTCTTAAAATATTAGAAATACCAAATTTCACTGCTGGGCAGTTTCTTTACCAGGCTCCTCACCATTCCTGCTTCCTTTATCTGACCCCTAGGAGGCATGCTTTTCTGAGCTCTTACTGTTCTAATTACTCTTTCTGATTTGAGTTAATCCACCTCTCATTTCTCTCTCTCTCTGCTTCTCTGTCCACCTGTTGGTGTGTGTGTGTTTTACACACACACACGGTAAAAATTTTAAATGTAGGGTTCAAAGCCAATCTTAATACCTCTATGTTGGAGAGTAAAGGGACTATTTATTAGAGGTTCCCATTCCAGTGGAAACAACTACTTATACCCAAATAGGTTTTGTTGTTGTTTTTAAAATTGAGGTATAGTTGATTTGCAATATCATGTTAGTTTGGGGTGTACAGCATAGTGACTTGGTTTTTTGTTTGGTTATTGAAGATTATATTCCATTATAGGTTACTACAAGTTATTGGGTATAATTCCCTGTGCTATACAGTAAATCCTTGCTGCTTATGTATTTTATGTCTAGTAGTTTGTATCTGTTAATCCCATACTCTTAATTTGCCCCTCTCTGACTCCCTCTCCCCTTTAGCAACCATATGTTTGTTTCTGTCTGTGACTCTGTTTCTGTTTTGTATATACATTCATTTGTATTGTTTTTTACATACCACATATAAGTGATATCATACAGTACTTGTCTCTCTCTGACTTATTTCACTAAGTGTAATATTCTCTAGGTCCCTCCATGTTGCTACAAGTGGCAATATTTCATTCTTTTTTATAGCTGAGTAACATTCCATTATATATATATATATATATATATATATATATATGTATGTATGTATATATATCTCACATCGTCTTAAACAGTCATCTGTTGATGGGCACTCAGGTTGATTCCATGTCTTGACCAGTGTAAATACTGCTGCTATGAACACTGGGGTGCATGCATCTTTTCAACTTAGAGTTTTTGCTTTTTCTGGGTATATACTCAGGGGTGAAATTTCTGGATCATATGGTAGTGCCAATTTTAGTTTTTAAGAAACATGCATACTGTTTTCCATAGTGACTGCACCAATTTACATTCCCACCAACAGTGTTCAAGGGTTCCTTTTTCTCTTCATCCTCTTCAATATTTCTCACTTGCAGACTTTTTGATGATGGCCATTTTGACAGCTGTGAGGTGATATCTCGTTGTTTTGATTAGCATTTCTCTAATGATTAGTGATATTGACCAGCTTTTCATGTGCCTCTTGGCCATCTGCATGTCTTCTTTGGAAAAATGTCTATTTAGATCTGGCCATTTTTTGACTGGGTTGTTTGTTTTTTAAACATTGAGTTGTATGAGCTGCTTGTGTATTTTGGATCTTAATCCCTTGTCAGTCACAAATATTTTCTTATTGATGATGACAGTGATGATGGTGATAGTAATAATAATAGACACATGGATGGTAGAAAGAGTGCGATAATCTTCAGGCAAATTGTTTAACCACTCTGAGTTTTACATTCCTTATTTTCAAAATGGAAATATTACAAAATGCCCTCAATGGTAAAGATAAAGTGTATGAACACAATAGCATGCATAATAATTTCTTAATAAATGTTATTTTCCTTTCCCTCTTTCTCCCTTCTTGTTGTTCCTGGACAAACATTATACCAACAAAATGGAAATAAAAATAAGCTAAACAAAAACTGCCAACAATCTGACTGACACAAAAAGTCAAAATTGTTCTCACCAGCTACTGCTTCTTGATTTTAATGTAATCAAAGAACAAAACAATTCAGTTCAAAATACAAAAACTTAAGTCATAAAACCTAAAGCCATAATACTCAGTGGAACAAATAGAATGGAATCAACCCACAATTATAGACAGCACTAAGGTGAAGTGTATCAGACTTGGGTAAAAAGCAAATTATGGGGCAGAGGAAATCTGAAGAATAAAATCAGATTTAAGGGAAGTGAACGTCCTCCCACGCTTCAAATGAGGAGTCAGAAAGAGAAAAACAAATACCGTACGCTAACACATATATATGGAATTTAAGGGAAAAAAAAAAAAGGTCACGAAGAACCTAGGGGTAAGACGGGAATAAAGACACAGACCTACTAGAGAATGGACTTGAGGATATGGGGAGGGGGAAGGGTAAGCTGGGATAAAATGAGAGAGTGGCATGGACTAGATAGCTAGTGGGAAGCAGCCGCATAGCACAGGGAGATCAGCTTCGTGCTTTGTGACCACCTAGAGGGGTGGGATAGGGAGGGTGGGAGGGAGGGAGACGCAAGAGGGAAGAGATATGGGGACATATGTATATGTACAACTGATTCACTTTGTTATAAAGCAGAAACTAACACACCATTGTAAAGCAATTACACTCCAATAAAGATGTTAAAAAAAAAAAGAAAGGAATCAAAGTTAGCATGATGGCACAGATGTTGGTTTGATTCCAAAGCTTACCCTACCGAATTATAAAAATCACAAAAGAAAGTAATTGAAGAATTCATAACAAGATTTGCTTGGCAATGCTCAAAACCCAAAGCAAAGTAATTTAATAAGGGAGGCACAGTGGGGGCCTTCCTTGACCTTAGCACTGTATTATCCCAAACCAATCATCATCAAACAAAATTAAGCTGTAGGGCATTATGAAGGGGCCAATGTAGTCAACTACACAGAAACCTGCTCCAGGACACTGACTAAGCCCCCTGCCCTCCCCACCCTTCCTCATCCCTTCTTGCCCCCTCTGCAACTAGATCCCAGCAATCCTGCTCATTCTTGAAGAAAGATGCACATGGATGCATTTCTGAATACTCTCATTTCTTACTCACTGAACATTAATTTTGTTTGATTTTTGAAAGGATACAAGGTTTTGGATGTCCATGTTCATTGCCCTGTGCCTACCTCTGCTCTTGGCCCTGGGGACAAACAAATGAATAAGAGACAGGCCCAACCCTATGGAGGCTCAGAGTCTAGTCAGGATGTGACAGAGCAGGGCACTGAGGATGGGGGTGACATCTGATGAATCTGTACTCTGGGATGCATAGGGTGTTAAGGGAGCCCCTGGCCCTACCCTGAGAAACTAGAAGCTCCAGCAGGGGGTCGGGAAGAGTGAACGCTTCTGCTGAGGTTGGAGAGATAATCAAGAATCATCCTGGCCAACAAAGAAAAGGAAGGCTTTCCAAGCAGCACGCACCCAGGTGTATAAAGGTGAGGAGAGGGGAAGGAACTGCTCAGGTTTCCTGTGATGAAAACACTAGGTAAGTGGCAGCAGGAGCTGAGGCTTCATTTTGATCATGTGTCTCTTCCATTTTTGCACAGTGTCCCAGGTAATGACACAGGTGCTGGAGTGAGAAAAATACTGAGTTCAAACCCTGGGTCCGATATTGACCCAAGCTTGATTTTCAGCAAGTCCCTTGCCCTCCTTAAGCTCTAGTTTCCTAATTAATAAACGAGCTGTGTAGAAGCACAGTTGAGCTAATTAATGCACGGAAGAAACTTATCCCCACCCCTGATCCATCGAGGGCTCTCTAACAGTAGACACTGCGATTAAATTAACCTCCTGATTGTCCAAACATTGATGCAAGGCCCCAAAGTTAGGAAGGAAAACTCTGGGCAAAGTAACACAAATCTTTTATGTTTGAAATAACATCCTGTCCCAAACCAGCCTTCATCTTCACTTTGACCTTACACCAAGTCTAACTCAATTTTATCAGGAAAGTATCAAGCCCACTCTTACATATTAACTGAGCTCACCACTAGTAAATGAGTTGACTAACGAAAGAATGAATGAATAAAACACCCATATATTTCAAACATCAAATCATTGCATAAATACACATTTGAGGAAGGGGCTGTTAGGTGCATCAATTTTATTATTAAACAAAGGTAGGTGTCTAACCATGATCTTATTCAGTTTCCTCAAACTGCCAAAATTCATGAATTTTGCCTAATGTAGGCCAAGGAAAAAGTGAGTTGAAAAGAAAGAGACTTCTTCTCCACTCCAGTCCCCAGAATAATAAAGCAAAATAAAGTCAAAATTCATATGTACCTACATAAGAGAAAGAGAAAGAAATTCTAAAAAATCACTATAAAGGATTTGAGAAAGGTAGAAAAATACCAATTTATTAAAAGGCTTTTCCTTCTAAAGATAAATCCACAAGGATTTAATGAAAAAACAAAAACAAGAAACAACACTGAAGCCTGAGTATTCTTTTGATCCCAAAGATAGAATGTAATTTATTCAAAGCCCTGCTTTTGGCAGTACTCAGGAGTGTTCTGTTGAGAACTTTAAATGTTTATATCCTTTTCTGACACCGTATTTCCACTTTTGAGAATCTGACCTGAAGAAATAAATATAGTAACTGAAAAACCATGAGGCACGAAGATGTTCACTATAATGTTATTTGTTTTGTGAAAAATTGGAATCGACCCAAATGACAATCAAGAAGGAAATGTTTAATTTTACATCTATTTGATAAATATTAAGTAGCCACTAAAATGATTTTTGAAGTTTTACAACAGTGTTAAAAAAGTACAGGATAAAACATATTTTCTCTAACATCATAATTATGTAAAACATTTGCAGAGATTCAAAAAAGACTCCCCAGAAATACCCACAAGAATTCCTATAGCCTTATTTAGGTGGTGAAAAACATATGTGTAACTGGTTCTTTTCTGCTTATTTTTAGAAGTAGTCTAAACTTTTAAAAATGGTGACATGTATTTATTTAAATGACATACACATTTAAATTATAAAGGTATAACCTAAGATTTCCTCTCAGAACCTCTTATTTTAAACATTGTCATGGATTGGGGGCTATTTAACCTGAGTGCCCTTGGAGTTGGGTTGGACCACAGATTTAAAGCATGTGAAGAAGGCTCAGGTATATTACAGGGTCAAGACAGCCAGAACTCAGCCTGAGACCCAGAGAAGGGGTTCTGTAGACAGCAATTGTTAAACAGGGAAAATACCACTGCCGTCATTCTCCTACAAGGAAACTATACATTTAGTAGAAATAAAAATGAAGTTTTGTTCACATGGCATTCCACTGTCTTTTCTGTCTCTCTGGTTTCCTTTATTTTTCTGTGTATTTTATTTCCTGCTTGTCAGTTTTCTCTCACATTCTCACATTTGTATCTTCAAAACTGAAAAGGAATTGAGGCATTCGGATTGTAAAATGTAGGTACATGACAGGACTACCTTCGGAAGCTTTCCTCAACTTCACTAAGCAGAATAAATCCCCAATTTCTGTTCTCATACCCTTTTCCACACTAAATCACAGCCATTTGTTGTCCTCCAGAACTCAATAGGGATACCTGAAGAAAAAGACTGAGTCCGATGTTTTATATTTTGAGCTGATGATAATGAAAGCACAACATATAAAAATTCATGGAATTCAGCTAAAACAGTGCTTAGAGGGAAACGTATAGCTTTAAATACTTATATTAGGAAAGAAAACAGGAGTAAAATCAATGATCTAAGTTTCAACATTAAGAAGCGAGAAGAGGTAAGAGCAAATTGAAACCAAAGTAAATAGAAGTAAGAAAAAAATAACAAAAAAGCTGAAATCAATAAGATATAACAACAATCGAGAAAATCAATAATATCAAAAGTTGATGTTTTAAAAGGAACAACTATGTTCACGTATTAAAAAACTCAATAGTGTAAAGATATCAGTTTTCCCCCAAATGATCTATAGATTCAACGTAATAGCTATCAAAATCTCAAGCTTTCTTGAGGAAATTGACAAGATGATTATAAAATTTAAACGGAAGTGCAAAAGTTCTAGAATTGACCAAATAATCTTCTCTTGTAAGAGAAGAACAAAGTTGAAAGCACTACCTGATTTAAGGAATTATTATAAAGCTGTAGTGATCAAGACTTTTTTTATTGGCATAAGAATAGATATATAGATCAATGGAATGGAATAGAGAATCCAGAAACAGACCAACACATATATGTCCAGTTGATTTTCAATCAAAGCACCTAGTCATTTGTTAATTAAATACAAGTTAATTAAATACAAGTCATTTGTTAATTAAATACACCATTTTAAATAAATGGTGCTAGGTCAATTGGACAGACACATGGGGAAAAAAAGTGAATCTGGACTACTTCTTTATTCCATATACAAAAACTAATTTGAGAATGCAATGTAGACATAAATGTAAAACTTCTAGAAGAAAACTTGGAACTTTGAGGTAGGCAAAACTTTCTTAGGACACAAGAATTATTAACCGCAAAAGAAAAGAAAAATTGATATATGGGGCTTTATCAAAATTAAAATTTTCTACTCTCCACAAGACATCATTAAGAAAATGAATGGGCAAATTACAGACTGGGAATTGTATCTGGAGCACTTATATTTGATCAAGGACTTATATCCAGAATATATTTTTAAAAAACTCATCTAAATCAACAATGAAAAGACGAAGTGCCCAGTAAAAATTTAAAAAGGACTTGAGCACACCCCTCTCCAAGGAAGCAACATGGATGCCCAATAAGCACGTTAAAGTGCTGGACATCATTAGGCACCAAAGGAATGCAAATGAAAACAATGAGATAACCTCACAGCCACTTAATTGTTTACTGTCCCAAAGGCTGACAGCACTAAATGTTGGTTAGGATATCCAGCAACTGGAACTTACAAGCACATAAGCAGGATATCACTAGTGGGATTGTAAAATAGAATAATCACATTGGAGGTTTTTTACAGAGGTAAACATACATCTGCCCTATGACCCAGAAAATTCACTCTATCGTATTTAGCAAAGAGAAATGGAAACATATATCCACAAAATTTTGTACAAAAATGATCATACTGCCTTATTCATAATAGCTCTAAATTGGCAACAAGTGAAACGTATGTCAACTGGAGAATGGATAAACAAATTAAAGTTTGTTAATATAGTGGAATACTACTCAAAGGAAAAAAAAAAGAAGAACTCAGTACTGATATCTACAGCTTCATGGTTAAATCTCATAAATATTTGTTGGGTGAAAGAAACTAAACACAAATATACATATTTTATATTATTCAATTTATATGAATTCCAAGAACAGTAAATTTAATCTGTGGTACCAGAAATTCATAAGTGGTCGCTTTTGAGGTTAGGGAGAGACGTTTCTAGAAAGTGACATGAGAAAACTTTTCAAGGTGATGGAAATGTTCTACACAGTTGGCCCTCTGTATCTGTGGGTTCTGCACCGAGAATTCAACCAACTGTGGACGAAAAATATAAAAAACAATTCCAGAAAATTCCAAACAGATAAACCTGAATTTGTTGCGTGCATGCTGGCACTGATTCATGTGGCATTTACATTGTATTTACAACTATTTGCATAGCATTTACATTGTATCAGGTATTGTAAGTAATTTTATAATGACTGATGATTATTTAAAGTACACAGAAGGATGCTTATAGGTTATATGCAAATACTCCACCATTTTATATAAGGAATTTGAGCATCCATGGATTTTGGTATCTGCGGTGTCCCGGAACCAATCCCCCTCAGATACTGAGGGATGACTCCATCTTCTTTTGGGTGGTGATTACGCAGTTGTACATAATAGTCTAAACCCATGAAATAAACATTTAATATAAGTGTATTTTATTGTTTGTCAACTCTACCTCATAAAAAGACTAAGTGTTATTTGTCTTTATATTTTTATTATGTTCTTTTCCTAATATATAGTAGGTGCTAAGGCATTTTGCTGACATCTACTCAATGTCAACCTTGTACTGCAATCCACACTGGACACTCTCCATTTTTGCACTGGTAAACTCAACTCATCTGGGCAGGCTTGTCTCAGTCTCACAGATAGCTCAGAGATGTGAATTCTCTTGACCAAAGCCACAGATTAAATCTGATTGAAAGTGGAACTTAACTTCACATATCCAAGCTCTTAGGAGGAAGCTATTCAAATTACATTTATTGAATGGATGAATAAGTGAATAAATGAAGGAATAAAGAGAAGAGACCATCCAACTTGCAAAAAGGATATGGTGCCTTTTGACTATTTACAATAGCTAGGACAAGGAAGCAACCTAAATGTCCATCAACAGAGGAATGGATAAAGAAGATGTGGTACATATATACAATGGAATATCACTCCGCCTTAAAAAAGAATGAAATGATGCTATTTGCAGCAACATGGATGGATCTAGAGATTGTCATACTGAGTGAAGTAAGTCGGACAGAGAAACAAGTATCATATGGCATCACTTATATGTGGCATCTAATAAAAAAGGGTACGAGCGAACTTATCTACAAAACAGAAACAGAGTTACAGATGTAGAAAACAAAGTTATGGTTACTGGGGGTAAGATGGGGGGAGGGATAAATTGGGAGACTGGGATTGACATATACATACTACTATATATAAAATAGCTAACTAATAAGGACTTACTGTAGAGCATACAGACTCTACTCAACACTCTGTAATGGCCTATATGGGAAAAGAATCTATAAAAAAGTGGATATATATGTATAACTGATTCACTTTGCTGTACATCTGAAACTAACACAACACTGTAAATCAACTATACTCCAATAAATTTTTTTTTAAAAAAAGGATATAGTGCCTTTTGAGCAAGAATGAAAGAATAGAGATGAATGGGGAATTCTCTGGTGGCCCAGTGATTAGGACTCGATGCTTTCATTGCCGAGGACCCAGGTTCAATCCCTGGTCGGAACTAAGAAAGATCCCACAAGCTGCTCAGTGTGGCCAAAAAAAAAAAAAGAATAGAGGTGAATGATTATCCAACGTCTGTGAGTGTCTGAGAAGGAAGGAGGCGTGTAGAATCCCCAATGTGTACTGACTCAGCAGCAGAAAAAGGACAAAATGTGTGTCTTGGAGCTTATGCCTACAAAGCCCACTGCTGCTACAGAGAACAGCACTGTTGGTTTCCACTGCACAGGGCTACCTAGTTTGTACCAGTCCTTTTTCTGGGGGGGTCAGACCTGCATCAAAGGATCCCTTTCATCAACTTGACCAAACCTTCCGGATCACTGAACCTAGCATCCCCAAGATATAAAGGAGTGCCATCCCATGTAAGCCTCTCCCCACTCCTCAGTAAGGACTTCCAGTATGCCATGGAAGCAGGATGCTTCCTCACTTTGCTCCCTCCAAATGGAGGGCACTGTGGGGCATCAGAGTTCCTGATCCTCCCATGGAAGACTGTAGTCCTTCTGGGGACCACCTTTTCTGCCACAAGGTATGGTTCCTGGCACTCAGCAGGGAGTGTGCACAATGAGAGTGTCCCTTGTCACAGAGCAGAGAGCCAGGGCAAGGAATGAAGGCAGGTGCTGACTGGTGATACCCACACTCAATCTGGCGCCAGGGCAAGCGTTAGATCAGTGTGGAAATAAATAAGATTTGTGGGCCCGTTTTCTTCCTGCATTTGCATTCACACTTTATGACCTCAGTGATATTTACTGAGTGGAAAAAACAACCTTCTGTTTCAACTGCTTGCCTGCGAAGTGACTTCCATCTGAAAAATACTATCTCCAGCCACAGGGTCTGAAACAAGCTACTTCTCTATTTATTCAAAGAGCCCAATGAGCTGTGAAGATTGACATTTAAACTATTAAACTGTATTCTATTTGACAATGTTATTACATATTAGGTTTGATTTATGGAAAGACTTAATAAATTGGCAGCCTGGGTTAGCCCTGACACTGGACAGAAATTGGGTTATGCTAGGTATTACTTCATAGAGTTGATCAAGCTAAAGAAAAATTTAAAAAGTCTTACCAACAACATTAAAGTCAGATTCCATGTGACAAAGTTATTAGCATACAAATTCGAACCACTTGTCAGCTCAATTCCGCATCCGAGTTTCTCTAATTGATATTTTTAATAATTGGGAAATCAAAAGATAAAATCACAGACTTAAATAACCTTTGCTATGTCACATGGAAAGAGAGCTAAGGCTTTTAAATATGGGAGCCAGGCATATATCTTGCTACTTTGGTGTAAAAGAGGAAGAGAAATAGAAGAACAAGTAAACAGTATGCAAGGGGGTGCAGACACATTGGGTACAGAAATGGGGATGTAACCCCATGGGAAGAGGCAAGGTTGAAGTGAGACGTGACTGTGCCATGGCTTACTCACGTCCACGTGACCTTGAACAAGCCACTTAATCTCCCTGAAGGTCAGTCCCATTTCTACATGATGGAGACAATAATAATCAAGTAGTTCTGTTTAGGATAAATAGAACAATATGTGTAGATCATTTGGCAGAGTGCCTGGTACATAGTGACTGCTCAGTAGATTTCAGGGGGGAATTAGGCCAGGTCAGGAGTGAGGCTGGGTCCCAGTGTAGTGAGGGCAAAGACTGTGGGCCATCAGAGGTAGGCCTGAAAATAACAAGAAAGGACAAAGCCTGTATGCTACTAGATGGTATGGAACTTAGGTAATGGCATAGAGCTAGATAATGTATCCCTGCACGTGCTGACATGCTATAGATGACATAAAGCCAGAGGAGGAACTACCTGCTAGATGTGCTTATATGCTCTAGTAGGTAGTTTTATAGAGCTTAGATGATAAGCTACTGGATATGTCTATAAGTTATCAGATGGCATTGACCAATGGACAGTATCCCTGGAGCACCCATGGCTCTGGGCTAGGGATCCTCAAAACTTTTTCTACAAAGGGCCAGGGTAAGAAATATTTTAGGCTTTGGAGACTACATGGTCTCTGCCACAACTACTCTACAGAAGTAGGAGAAAAGCAGCCACAGACAGTATGTAAATGACTGAGTGTGTGTTCCAATAAAACTTTATTTGTAAAAGCAGGTGGTGGGCCAGATTTAGCCCATGGACCATAGTTTGTGGACCCTTGCTCTAGTCTGCCTCAGGCCTGACAAGTACAGGTGGCTGAGAGAAATGAAGGCAGCCTCTCTCTACTCTCCAAGGACCAGCAGGACCTCTTTCCGAAGAGGTGGGTATCAGACAAGGGACTATAAAGCTGTTTACCTCATCCCTCCCATCAAGGAATTCACAGAGGGTAACCTACTCACTGATGGCACCAACTACACCCCTGATTTATGTGTCTCTGCTCAGTCAGACAACAAACAGATGATTCATTCAGGGACAATTCAGTATTTATTGAGAATTACTGGGCACCAGGCAGGTTTGCTCTAAAAACTGCACACTGTGGGCTTTTAATAAATAAATAAACTTCCCTCCGCTTCCAAATCGCTTTCTGCTTTCTTCGCCAGGGCCCAGAAAGGGCTGCCCCCTCCTTATCTGAGTGATGGCTGGCATGAAGGAGTAGGTCACAGCAGTGGGGGAAACCATGACATAATTCCTTTCTCTGGTTCTGATACTGAGCAAAAGTGATCACCTCTTTCTAAGCAATTTCCCACCTAAATTGGTTTCAGGTCATTAAAAGCTGCAGCACAAGGAAAAAAAAAAAAATAGCAGCTGTCTGAGGTTACATTCAACACCAAGCTCCTTGACTTCAGCAGCAATTAGACACTGTTCCACTACCAAGCACTCTCTGGAAATGGAGCCAGGGTCACCAAAGAGTAACTGGAAATTAGAAGTTGGAGCACCCTCCTCTTGCTAAAGCAGTTTCCTCTGATATCTCTTGGGGGCATCCAGTCCTCACCTTTGACAGGCGGCCTGCACTGCACCCACGCGGGTTCTGTCTGGGATTCGGGGAAGCCCCTCCTCCCTGAATGTCAAGATCATGTCCATATTTCCCAATATGCTGGATTTTCCCTTACAGTTTCTGGATTCAGGATATGGCCCTCACTCAGGGCACAGCCATCCCCAGTCTGGTGTGCTTCAGGCTGGGGATTCATAAGGTATTTGAAGTCAAAACCTGGGGGTTGAGGAGCAGTTCCATAGGGGGCAGGGGACAGGAAGAGTTTCAGATAAACATGTAAGGACAGTAGCCACCCAAACAGGCACATGCAGAAGGAAGGTTCGAGAGTGGGATCTGAGCTCTCCTTGCAGTAAAAAATGTAGTGCACTCCACTTTCTGACAGTACTATAAACTCACTTATATGACACCAGTTATAAAACCCTTAACATTTGCCTAATGCTGACAGTCAGTTTTTTTTCTTAAAGATCCACGTGCAAGAGGGAGATTTGTGACCCCAAAGCTGGCTTGGGGTTTATAAAATGAATGTGTCATAAAAGCAACACATCCTCTGTACTGGAAAAAGATTAGATTCTGTACCATGAAGCTTTAGGCATTTACAAAGAACCCCTTATTTGCATCTTCCACCATGTATTTTTTTTTTTTTTTTTTTGCGGTACGCGGGCCTCTCACTGCTGTGGCCTCTCCCGCTGCGGAGCACAGGCTCCGGACACGCAGGCTCAGCGGCCATGGCTCAAGGGCCCAGTCGCTCCGCGGCATGTGGGATCTTCCCGGACCGGGGCACGAACCCGTGTCCCCTGCATCGGCAGGTGGACTCTCAACCACTGCGCCACCAGGGAAGCCCCCACCACACCACATATTTTTTTAACATTGTTTTATTCATGCGTAAGACCCTAAATATCACCAGAGGGTGATGATTTCTAAGGTGCCAACTATGGACTAGGAGTAAACAGGAGATGGGGAGATATCTCTCTAACGACCCATTTCCAGATCTACCGTGCTCCAGAGGGCGTTATTGGTGGCGTTGGCCTTCTTGAGGAACACCAGGAGTAGGCCTGCACCTGGGCGCCCGGAAGGAGAGAAGCGGCTGGTGTGTCTTAAAGGTCTTAAATCAAACTCTGCCTGGCTGGCCTGGAATTATTTATTTGAAAGTGCAGGTAGGTGCAAAGAACGAGATTAATCAACCCTTGGTTCAGGACACCTGTCCTTTTGTCTAGGAACAGCCCTCTTTTAAAATTAACTTATTAATTATTTATTTTAATGAGAAATGAAAAATTTAAAAAAAAAAAGGAAAGACTGTGTCTATAAAGCTAACACTGACCCTGACTTAGAGCCAATAATACGCTTCTCTCCTTCCTCTTGCTCTGTCTCTCCCATCTGTAGTAACCCTTACCCTGAGTCTTATATTTTATCATTACCTTGGATGTGTGTATGCCTGTGTTTAAAAGGGTGTTATGTTGAATGTTATTTTCTATTAGTTGACCTATACGAAATTGCCTTTAATGTTCTATTTTTTACTCAATATTATTCAGCTAAGATTCATCCATACTATTACATGAAGCTGTGGTTCATTCATTTCATTGCAGGTCTTATTTTTTTATTTTTATTTTTTTTGCGGTACGTGGGCCTCTCACTGTTGTGGCCTCTCCCGTTGCGGAGCACAGGCTCCGGACGCGCAGGCTCAGCGGCCATGGCTCACGGGCCCAGCCGCTCCGCGGCATGTGGGATCTTCCCGGACCGGGGCACGAACCCGTGTCCCCTGCATCAGCAGGCGGACTCTCAACCACTGGGCCACCAGGGAAGCCCTGCAGGTCTTATTTTTTAACTTGTTAATGCTCATCTGGATTGTTTCCAGGGTCCTGGCTCTATATGCAATGCTACCATGATCTTTCTTATCTCTGAGGTGCTGCAGAAGTTTGTTTTGGGTGGATGTATAGGAGTGGAATTGCTGAGTCATAGGGTATGCAAATGTTCCATTTTCTACTAGAATGACAAACTTGTTTCCAAAGTGACTGTACTGAGTACACTACCACCAGCAATTAACCCCCTGTTACGCCCATCCTTTCTACCACCTCTCATTTGGGGCAAGTCTAATTGAGGTAGAGTGAGTGATATATCTTTACGGTCTTGATTTTCCTTTTCTGGAAACACTAATGACTTTGAACAACTCTTCATATGATTATTGGCCATATGTGGTACCTCTTCTGTGAAAGTCCTGTACAAGTCTTTAGCCCATTTTTCTATTAAATTGTTTGAGCTTTTCTTATTAATTTTTAAAGGTTCTTCATATAACATCCATATAGGATATTAATCCTGTATTGACTGTATGCATTGTAAATATCCACTCGTAGTGTGTGACTTGCCTTTTTATTTTCTTTCAAGTCCCTTGTAATGAACAGAAGTTAGATAAAGTCAAAAGCTGCTATCTTTTCTTTTATAAGTTCTTTTTGTAGCCTTGTTGCAATGAATCTTCATAAGCACCCAGTTTGGATGGGAGTATTGGCTCTCTGTGAGAGACAAGGAAATCAGAGAAGGGAAACTCCAAGGCCATTTGGCCCAAGCCTTATATTCATAAAAGGTCTTAAATCAACTTTGTGGTCATTATCTCCAAATGAGGTCACCTACAGCCACAAAGATCCACTGTCAGGGATGAAAGAAAACCCAGCAGCTCAAGGTGAGAGCGCCGTATTTCTCTGTGCACGAGAACGTAAGAGGTTTTAATAAACCTTGTGAGCATGGGAATGGCACATTTATGTTGCATTCTATTGTTTCTGTCAAGATATCACTTGGTTAAATATAAACATTCCAAATCTACCATAACGTGCACTTTTAAATGTTTTAAGTGTCTAAAGGGAACCCGAAACAGGAAGTTGCCCAGGCCTCTCTCAACACTGAGAGGTTCCCGACAGGAAGAGCGGTGTACTCAATTTTATGTCATTGGTGAGCTGTGGGACTGGGATTCGCACCCAAACGTGCCAGGCCCCAGAGCCCAGACACTCTCTGCTGCTCAGCTTCGCTAAACGACAGGGAGAAACCACTCCAAGCGAACTGCCCCGTGAGCACATGTGCCCTGGGGGGCTCCCACACCGCACAAAGAACTGCCTTCAGGGGCCAGGGCCTATTGCTTCTGAAGCAGGACTCAGGCTCTGCCTCTCTCCTTGGACCCATTTGGGGCTCTCCTGAGAGGGGCTGGCAAACTGCTGAGGACTCTTCTCATCATGAAGAGCAAGGTGGTGGGCCCTAGTGGCCCCTAAGCTTTCTGCAGACTGCCCCCTTACACCCACTGCCCTCTGCAGTAAGGCTAAGGGATGGCCAAATGGCTGGGGATGTAGAACACGGGTATGTGTGTACATGAATATGTGTGTGCATTAGTGTGTGTGAGTAGTGGGAGCGTGTGCACGAGTGCCTTTGTGTGAGAGCCTGTAAGAAGGTTCCACAGAGGTAGAATTGATGGGTAGGGAAAGGTAGGACACACTGAGGCAGGCTGGACAGGTGTGTGCATGTATGTGTGTACGTGTGTGTGAATGCATGTGTGTGAAGGTTCCGCAGAGGTGGTGGGGTAGGTTGAATAGGGAACAGAAGGGAAGAGATGCTGAGTGAGACAGGCTGGACAGCTGGTCTACCCAGAGAGGCAGTAGTGCTGGCCACGGTGCACATCTTTCTTGCATCATTCACTAATGACCAAGAGATAGTAGCCTCTGCATGTGAGGGTCATTGGGAAGAATGTGCCACCACCAGCAACATCCTGATGACACCTGCCTTCATCCCACCACCTTCCTCCTCATGGACCTTCAAGGGTTCTGCAGCATGTGGCAGATAAATACCAAACCCCTCAGTCTGGAACCCCAGGCATCAAAATTAACGAGGAGTGTGACCCACCCTCTGATTCTCATCTGTATAACGGGATATTCATGATTAATTCGGGTCACTGTGGTAACTCACTGTAATAAAAGAGCAAAGTCTAACCCACTGCTGAAGAATGTAGTAACCTTTTCCTGCCCTTCCTCCTCCCATTCAGTCCCCATCCCGGGCTTGCTGTCCTTATCACCATCTCCCAAGCACACCTCTGCTCCACAGCTAGATCTTGCAGTGTGCCCACCCTCCCCTGAACCCTGTCTCCCTACGCCCTCTACCTCTCACCTGGTCCTCTGCGTCTGCTTTTGCCAAGTGTTCTCACCTGGGGTGGGGAGACCCCTCAGCGCCACCATCCTCTGAGCCCAGGAGGAGGGAGGTCCATGTCTTGGGCTTAACCTGTCTGCTCTTCCCTGACCCTTTGGAAACTTAGAAAAGCCATAAGGACCAGCCCCTTTGCTTCTCCAGCCAAAAATGGGTGTCTACCTAAAGAACGTGTGCCTCTTTACCTGATACCCACATGCTTATGCGAAGTGTCTATCTAGGCTGCTAACATGGATCACCTTGCAGGTGACAGGGATACTCAAAGGAGATGCCTCTGGGAAGGTATCTCCTACCCCAAGGATGACAGTCCCCATGGCCCCGTCACAGCACACACATGCCCAGGTAGCCAGCTCTCGCCTACCTTCCTGATGCCTTCTGAAGGGCTGGACACGCAGTTGTCAGCCCCTCCATTCTTGCTGATGGTCCGCCAGAGCTCAGCAAATGTGCTGTCTTGCTCTAGAGGATTGGTGCCCTTGGCTCGGAAGTACTCGTACACAGCAGAATCCCGGACGGTGCCGTAAGACATCTCCACTTGTTTGGACAGGTCCTGGAATGTCCTGAAATATAAAATGGCCATGAAACATGCGTACATGTTGCAACTTGCAGGGACACACATGGGCTACAAGGCCCTCCTGAGGTCGGAGCCTGGCTGTGGCCACTGTCCACATCCTTCACTGCCAACCCCCAGCTGTATGAGTCCCTCAGTCTGGAGCACCACTTGCCAGGGCCTCATTCTATCCCAGTTACGCTTCCTCAGTGTAGATTAATTCAATAATGTCACTGAACACCTAAAACCAGGTTCTGTGCTGAGCCTGAAGGACGAAAGAATGAGAAAGACATGCTTCCTGCCCTCAAGGAGCTTAGAGTCTAGCTGCAGAAACATATAGACAGACAGTCACAATATGAAAGAGTCGGGGCAACATGGGAGGCTGTACACTTAAGGTCTCCAACTCAAATTCCTGCAGAAGCACAGGAAAGAGAAACACGTTGGCAAGACTGACGATGGTGACTGGTCTCTGACACTCAGAGATGGCGTGGGGCAGACACACACTCAGAGGTTGTGTCAGTGAAGAGGCTTGTTCCCTCCAAAGCTTGCAGCTGTTCTGGAGTTCCACCCAATGATTGCCTTTTAAGAATCTCCGCCCAGTTTGTTTTTCAATAAAGAAAGAAATCTGGGTTTGTACATGAAATCTCTTGACTTTGAAGTGTTGACAATTATTCAAAAGGTGATGAAGATAAAACAAAGCACTTCTGAGAGCCTCAGTCTGTTGTACATGGAGGAGAAGCAAGTAGCTCAGGCCAGGTGCATGATGCAGGGAGGGGGTACATCAGGTAGGTCCACTAGCTGTCCAGGAGCAGATGTCTGAGCTGGGGGCAGAGGAACAGTGCCTTCCTTGGGACAGAAGGAAGAGTCACATCAGGAAGGACCAACTGGCATAAAGTTTTCACTTGTCCCGAGATGAGCAGTACCTGACTCTGTGTGCTGAGAGGACAGAACTGCAAAAAACAAAAAGCTCAATGGTGAGCCAGTCTCTCTCTCCAGGCTCCAACCTGATCCCTCTTTATTTATTTCTCTTCTGGGAATCTGTCTCTCCTCTTAATCAACCAGAATCATCATCCCCACCTCTCACTGAGTTACCGTTCCCACAAAGAGATCCAGTCATTCCCACCTGATCTACACCACCCTCCATCTTCTGATCTCATCTTCCCCTGTTGCTCCTGCATCCACAGGACCCCAAAGCCAAGGCTGAAATGAGAAATCCCACACAGTCCCCATTTATGGCACCAAACCATGGAGCTCCCTCTTCCTGGAATCCCTTTATCTCACTCATCCACCTGATACACTTCCGCAAACACCCTGAAGTTCCAGCTGCCACCTTTCCCTGTGGGAAGACATCGCCATCCCCCACCTCCCTGACCATCTCTATACCCTGCATGGCTTCTATGGCGGTAAGATCTCACTGTGATTGCAGGAAGCAGCGCAGCAGAATGGGTAAAGCAGGGGCTCTGGAGTCCAACTACCTGCCTTGCCTCTCAGCTCCACCAGCACTAACACTATGGGCCTGGGCAAATTAGCTGGCCTCTCTGTGCCTCAGTTCCCAAATGTTTAAAAGAATAGGGCTAGAAGCAGAGCCTGTAGCAGAGGCTGCTGTGAAGATGAAATGAGGTGATATGTGTTCAACTCTTAGAGCAGTGAATGATGTAAACTCAGTGCCCATTAACTAGTAGCAATACTTCTGTGCTATTATTATATGGCTGGGTCCTCAGCAGATGGAGCCAAAGTAGCCCAGTATTTCCATCCTCAGCACTAGATCCAGGGCAGTTGCCTGCCTACACAGCCTGCACACAGAGGAACCAGCAATGAATGCTTCCTCCTGTTTTGGAGACACACTCCATGGAATTCCTTCAGGCACTGCTACATGGCCCAGAAACGCTCAGGATTCGTTTCAATACATTACAGATGAAAGAAAACACAAAATAACAAATTTGATGAAGAAATCTTTCTAATTATTGTTCATTATTTATATCTAATTGAAGTAAGATGTTCCTTTGCTTAAAGGGCCCCAAGGGTTGTAACTCTGTCGTAATCTGCCTGTAATGAAAGGGAGAGGGATCTTTTTTTTTCCCCGCATTTTTTATTTTTCTCATGGTAATACAAACAAACACAAGGCTTTGATGAATGGGAAACATCAGGATGAATTACACAGTTGAGTCTAAGTACTGAACTGCTCTAAATTACTGCAGTTTCGGTGAGTCTGGAATGAATGTGTAATTGCCAAGGAGTTCAGCACTACTGCTTCATCCCCATGTTTGAAATGTAGATCTCCTCTCTCCTCTTGGTATTTATTCACAACGGAGCTCCTGGCCAGAGGCTCAGGGAGCATCTCTGGAATGCAAGCAGGCAGCCCAAATGTTAATGGCTTCATGTCCATTTCTGTCCCCTTAGAGGTCATTGTTCCCACCCCAAAACACCACCACCATCTTTGCTGTGCCAACCCCCTGGCCTCCATCACCTCCTGTAGCCGTGAGTCTG
The DNA here is from genome assembly GCF_008692025.1 of Phocoena sinus. Lineage (NCBI taxonomy): Eukaryota > Metazoa > Chordata > Mammalia > Artiodactyla > Phocoenidae > Phocoena > Phocoena sinus. Next base: position 35,405,186 of record NC_045778.1, read on the forward strand.
TGTAGAAGGATCTTTCCCAACTTAAACGCACATTGCCTCTTTCAAGGAAGGTCTCCAAGCTCATTAACACACAGGAAGTATTACCATCATATTTCAGAGTGACTAAACCTAAGGCTCTTTGGAATCTGGCGGGAGGGCCTGACTACTCATGGACCAAAGCTGTCATCTCCCTGGGGCACTCATCCTCTTGTCAGAGTGCTCAGTTTTGGAAGGGACATGGAAGGAGGAATAAAGAACAGCCAGCCATCCAGGCTCCAAGCCATCAGTCAGCAGAAGACAGATGTTCACATCAGATAAGACGCCCATCCAAACAAGCAAGGGAGGCTTAGCCTGGAGAAGGCTGCGCTAGCAGCACTTAATTTAGCATGTTTCCCAAAATAGTCTCTTCAGCAACAACTGCTAGCAAGTGTCCAAGCACCCTCACCACAGAGATGGAGGAGATCTTCCTGTCACACGTGGTGTCTCTATAAACCAAAATCATGCATGATGCAACTGGCTGAAGTCATCCAACCAGGTGTCTCATCCACAGTCAGCTAGCTAGCTAGTTAGTTAGTTGGTACTAGGTAAGGCACAGAGGCACATAGGCAAGGAATGCATGGTGGGCCTCATCAAGGGGTTCACAGTGAAGGGTGATGAGTGGTCAGAGAGGTAAACCAACAGTAACTAAACAATGTGAGAGGGACTAAAGCAGAGTTCTGCATGAGGGGTCCTGGAAGCACACAGGAGAAGCACCTAGCCTGTTGGCCAGAGCTAAAGAAAGGATTTCTAGAAAAGGAAGCCTGCCTGGGTCTGGATTGACTGACTAAGTGTCCTGTGCAGGCATGCACACTTAGCAGCTGGCACCCAGCTCTGTGCTCGGCTGCCTATCTCCTTACTTCACCTTTTAGTAACGACGAGTGTTACAATCCTCCCATGGCAAAGCTTAGCCTCTCTTCCATGCTTTCCACTGAGCCAGTATCTTTTACTCAATTGAACCCTATTGAAACTGGGTTTGGGACCAATAGGAGCTGCTTCTCTGCATCTCCTGGCCTGGATGGCTGATTTTTGGGATCTTCCCTAGCTGAAAGCATAGCTGACTCCTGTGAGCACATCAGACTGTCTCACGAAAGAACTCTGTAAGCATCCCTTGCCTCTGAGAGCAGTTTCCTCCAATTAAACAGGCACCTCCTGGAAGTCCCACAATGTCTCCTTCAGCTGTGGCCAAGGACAGTCTACCCAGGCCGGCACCACCTCCCTCCCTCCCGGTACGTTTCTCCGTAAGTCAATCTTACTATTTCCCAGGTACATTTTCATTAAAAAAGAGATAAATTTGTTTCCAGCATGAGAAAAATCGATAACACAGAATGTATAAATACATCTTTGCATGTTACAGAGATACTTACATTGGCAATGAAGATAAATACACTTGCAACAAGAGGAGCATCAATATACAGTATATGTAAAACAGATTTCAACAACTGTGGGGTTGCCATCATCACGGGTCTGATAAATCAAAATCCCAAAGCCCTGTTATTCTTGCTTAAGGAGAAAAGGAATGGGAATTCCCTGGTGGGCCAGTGGTTAGGACTCTGTGCTTCCACTGCAGGGAGCACGGCTTCCATCCCTGGTCAGGGAACTAAGATCACACATGTTACGATGCGGCCAAAAAGAGAAAAAGGGAGAGTGAGAGAAAAGGAAATAGTGGAGTACCCCAAAAGTTACAGGCAGGTGGGGACGCTCATCCTTGTAACCTGAAGCTGTCGTAACTACAGCCCACAGATGCCTTTACTATCATTCTGGCAGCCTCACTTTTCTTTTCTTTTTTTTTTCCAATTAATTAATTTACTTTATTTATTTTTGGCTGAGTTGGGTCTTCGTTGCTGTGCATGGGCTTTCTCTAGCTGCGGCGAGCGGGGGCTACTCTGTGTTGCAGTGTGCAGGCTTCTCATTGCGGTGGCTTCTCCTGTTGCAGAGCACAGGCTCTAGGCACACCGGCTTCACTAGTTGTGGCTCGTGGGCTCAGTAGTTGTGGCGCACGGGCTTAGTTGCTTCTGTGGCACGTGGGATCTTCCCGGATCAGGGCTCAAACCCGTGTCCCCTGCACTGGCAGGCGGATTCCTAACCACTGCGCTACCAGGGAAGCCCCCTCACTTTTCTCTCTCGTGTCTGACTCGACAAGAATGGTGCTGTGCCAATCAGTTGGGATTGCCTGGTCAGGTTCCACAGCCTCCTTCCGGGACGTTTGGGTACCAGAGCTGCCCATTTCCCTGCCCTTCCTGAGCTTCTTCCCAGGGCTCCCCCTGTGCTTCCAGTCTCTCTAATCCTTCTCCCATGCAGTGGCTCCAACCCAGGGCTCCGCCACATTTCCCATTCTCTCCACCCCAGACCTAGGTTCTTCAAGGTGAACAGGACCTCAGGTGAAGGCTGAGACACTCCAAGATGCTTCTCAACCTTGGGCCCTGAAAGGCATCTCAGGGTCTTCATTCTTTCTTTCATCCAATGAAAAAAAATCCTATTTCCTGAGCATCTGCTTCTGTCAAGCACTGTTCTAGGTCTAAGGATATGAGCAACGCAAAGTTCCCACTCTTGGGGAGTTTGCATGATGGAGGTGGGAGAGAGAAACAAACATATGAGCAACAAACAAAAGAACCGATAATTACAAAATGCTGGGGTCAGCAAATTTTCTGGGAAGGGACAGGGAGCATGTAGGTAGGTAGTAAGGGCCACATACCACTCTGTTGCATATTCCTTGATTTTGTGTTTTGGGGTTTCTTTTTTAGAACATTGTAAAATGTTTCAAAAAAAGAAAAACAATCTTAGCTTGCAGGCTGCAGGAAAACAGGCTGCTGGCCAGATGTGGCCTGTGGGGACGTAGTCAGCCGACTGCTGATGTCATGTTTCCAGTGATGAAAAGTGCTACGAAGAGTAATAAAGCAAAGTAAGGGTTACAGAAAATGATGGAGGAAGTGATTATATGAAGTATGCAGGGGGGTGTTTTAGCTATTGGAGCTGACATCGAGGGCGTGGGTTTCTTCACCACTTTTTCGTGACCTGGTCTGGGAGGAGGTGAGAGTAGAGACTGCTGAGGGCAGGGCTCAGACCTGGAGACGCTTGCCTTCCAAGGAGCAGAGGCCGGCAGGCTCGAAGCTCATCAGCCTCTCTCCCCCAGAATGGCCCCCTTTACGTGGACCAGGGTCCCCCCTGGGAGGCTGGGGCAGGCGATGCTGGATATTACACGGGGCTCCTTTGTATCCACAGGCTGTCATCTGAGTGACTGTATCCCAGCTCAGGAAACTGTCAGGTTAACACCGTATGAGGACACTTAGTGACCCACCGGGATGAGGGTCACGTGGCAGGAAAATGCCTCTTTGTAGGACACAGGAGGCCAGGAAGCCCTTCTTCAGAAGTGTGCCCCACGTGCCAGTCACAGAGGGCCCGGTGGGTACCGGGTACCCAGCTGATGTGTGCTCACTCCCTCCCCCAATCTTCCCTCCACGTTCTTTTCCCTCCAAATCCCATTTCTTTTGATTACTATTGAAATTCAAAGATGCCCAAAGTACGCTAAGGAAAAAAAAAAAAAAAACCTCAATGCATTTGTATGTAGTATATTTCCATTCTTATAAAGAGTAACCATTAATAAATGCATGTAAATATAGGGACAAAAACAGGAGGAATGTGCACTGAACAGTAGTGAGACTTCCACTTTGTATAAACGTATTTCTGTAAAATTTGCATTTTTTATTATGTTGTAAACACAAGTGTGATCTGAATGCTTTAACAAATCCTTCTGCTGCCCAAGTGTCAGTTCTGGGCCCTGGGAATTTAGCTCTGCGCTCTTCTGTCACCTCCACGTCCACCCCTTCCACCAACCGCCCCTGCAGCCAAGATCTGCTTGGAAGAAAGAGGCCTCTCTCCCGCCCCATTACACTCGTGCCCCGCTGACTGTAGGGAGAGGGCTCCAAGGGGCTGTGATAGTCGCATCTTCCATCCATGGAGCAAAACAAACATGCCCGTATTAACCCCAAGGGGCTGAGCCATCCTGGGCATCCAGGGCCCGTCAGGACCAAGGTTCCCTCACCAAAGCAGGCTGGAGTTTCCCTTACTTGCACATTTTCTGCTTGGATTCAGCCCAGCTCAGGTGCCCTTGGCTGCCAAAGCAGATGGGGGTGGCTAGACATGAGTTTCTGAAAGAAGGGCATATGCATCACATGTTTGTGATTTGCTAAATGCAGTCTAGACCCTGGAAGTAAGGAAGGCTCAGTAATAGGTGCTGAAGGATCACCTCAGTCAGGCCACATAACTCTGGGCCAGGTACCGAGCCCAGGCCCTGGCACGTGGCAGAGGTCGAATATCCACATCTTTCACTGGGTCTAATCCGGGGACCTCCAACACCATTGGCAAAGGGTGCTCAGTCCATGGAGACTTCTGCACTCCGGTTTTACCTCCTCCAGCCTCTTCTCAGACTACCCTGCTCTCGGGTGTTAGCCTGGTGGATGTCCTGCTCTCTTAAGCCTCTGAGCCTTCACTCAGGCTCACTGTCTGTTCCCCACGCAGTTCCCTGCCTTCATGTGACTAAAACCCACCCTCCTTCCAGGAATCAGCTCAGCTGTCATCTCCAGTAGAAAGAGTGGATCTCCCCCCCAGGCCCATGCCCCCTCTATGTGCTTCCCGCTTAGTCTATCCTACCTCCTGGACTTCATGTGGCTACTGACATGCCTGTTTCCCCCACCTTGACAGTGGGCTCCCTCAGGGCTGGATTCTGTGTACATCTCTGGATCCCTGTCACCCCTCATATGGTCTGACAGTGTGTGCTGAGTTCATGCTTTCTGGAAGAATCAAATCTGGTTTAAAAACAACTCTGTGTTTATAGCTGAATATGGCTGGAGAAAATCCAAATTGGAGACTAGCACAGTGACGGGCCGAACTTTAGAATCACGACCACTAACCTCAAGGGACCCCTAACGCTGCCTGGCAATCTAAATTCTGTTCAATTCACCCTCTCACTCTCTTAGATGACTCTCAGACAAGGGACCCTACTTCCAATTTCCTAAGAGAGTAGAAGCAATCAGTAGGGAAATTTGTCTCTCTATAAAGAACTTCCTTTTCAAAAACCATCAAATACCTGCTTTTCAAAACACTGGCTCTGTCTTTGCTCCTATTTATTTCTAACTTTGTCTCCTGGATCCCAGACTTTCTTGCTTTCTCAAGTACATTGCCCTTCCAGGTGTCATCTTTATCTCCCACATCATGAAATTGCTTCTCTCTATAGGTCATTTCCATCAGCGTACAAACACATACATCTTCTATCTTTTACAAAAAAATCCTGCTTTGAGTTCCCATCCTCCTCCAACCACTCTCCAGTTCTTCCAGGGAGCTGTCTATGGTCACTGCCTCCATTACTCTCTTCCCATTTCTCATGAACCTAGCTGAAGCTTTCATCCCACCACTCAACTGAAGCTGCTCTGTCAAGGTCATTAATGATCTCTCAAACACAGTGGCCCATTCCCAGTCTTCACTTTACTCCCACCCACCAGCATTTACTTGACAAACTTGATCAATCTGTCCCTCCCTCACTTGGCTGCTGGGACAGCACCCTTTCTTAGCTCTCCCACCTTGCAGGCGCCTCCCTATCCATCTCCTTTCTAGTTCCTGTTCTCTTTTCAGACTCTGAACCTTGGGGTGTCCCGGGTTCAATCCATAGATTCCTTCTCTTCTCTGGTGACCCCCTTCACCACGATCTGGTCAGGTCAATTGGCTGTAGATACATCTATACACTGATGACTCCAACGGACCACCCCAGCCCTGATCCACCCCGCTGACTTTGGGCAGCTGCCCCCTGACATCTCCATTTGGATGGCTATTAGGTCCCTACACCAATCATGTTCAAATCCAACTTCTTGAATCGCAAATCCCCAAACCTACCACCAAAACTGCTCTGCTTTTAGTTCATCCATCTCAGTCAAATGTTGCTCTATTTTTGACATGCTGTAGCCAAAAGCCATGGGGTCACTACTGATTCCTCTCTCTTGCATATTTTACATACAATCTCAGCGTGTTTGATATCTTCTGCCATCAAGATAGATGCAGAATCACATTGCTTCACATCACGTTCATGATGAACCACTCTTACCTGGATATTAAGATCATCTCCCCAGTGGTTTTCTTGCTTCCACCTTTAACTCTATAGTCTGTTACTTGGGGGATAAGTAGGGTATCCTTTCAAAATCTAAGTCAGATCATGTGACCTCATTGCTAGAAACCCTCCAATTGCTTCTCACCTCTCCAAGAAACACCCCCAATCCTCACATGGCCTGAAAGGTCACACACAATCTGGACCCAATACCTCTCCTCTCACCACACTGGCTGCTCTGCCTTCCTGCCTTAGGGGTTCTGCAGCTGTTTTTCTCCATGTGATATATACTCTTCCCTCACATCTCTAATTGGCTCATTCCCTCAGTGCTTTGGGAACATCAAATGTCACCTTCTCCATGAGATCTTTGTTGACAACCCTCTATAAAATACCACCCTCTTTAAATTATATGATAAAAACAAAGAAATATATAACAGGCTGTTTCATGGCAGTTCTCCCCCTAGAATGGGACCTGTCTGGTTTATTGCAATGTCATCAGTGTCTACACCTGCATGACCAATCATCCCAGTTTGCACAGGAGAGGTTTCCTGGGTTACAGGACTCTCAGTGCTAAAACCGGGGAAGTTCCAGCCAAATTGTGGTAATATCCCCCGCTACCTACAACAGTGCCTGGCACATAGTAGATGCTCTAATAAACAAGGGTTATTATGTGCATGAAAAATATATTAACGAATTAGCCTTTTTCTCACTTTCCCATTATCTAGGTTGGATATTCTGTTGGAAAGGTCTTGGGTTGACCAGTGTCCTTTCAGGACAAGCGTGGGCCGGTCATCTGCAGAGAAGCAAGCATACTGATGGCTTGGGGAGTTTGAATGGGAGAGCTGTAGCCTTGGGCCAGGAGGTGCAGCACAGAGCTACATGGTCAGAGCCAGGCCAGGAACAAATCACCAAGAAGCCCAGGGATCAGGCTGGGTTCTCCACGGGCTTCCTTCTCAGGGTCTGGAAGCTTCAGGATCAAGCTTCCTTATGGATCTGACGGAAATCAGCACTGGCTGAGAGTCTCCTCCTGGGTCTGAATCCCCAGCAGCTGCTGTCTGCCTCCCTAGCTCCCATGCCCCTCCTACTCGGTGGGAGCCCCACACAAACAGCTCCACCAGGCGGCAATACCACCATGCCAAGAACACGACTGGCTCCCAGCTCTCCGCACCCACAAATATTTGCTGCCACAAATCCATACAAAAGCAGGATGCACCATTAACCTTTAATATATCAGTGTTAGGGCTCTTAATCCATTATGAGGCTGTCATAAATGTGACTGAAATGCAAATCATAGCGGCAGCCCTCCGGGAGGGTGTGAAGGTGCCTTCACTGTCTCCTGGCACAGCCTGCATCCTCCGTGCTCTGGAGAAACACCCTGAGTCTCCCCTCTCCCTGCTGGCTTTTGTTTTCACTCTCTTCCCCTCCCTCTGCTCCTTCTTTCCAGATGTCTGACTGAGTCCCTCTATTATGTCGGCTTCCCCAGCATGCAGTCACTTGATATGCTAGAAGAAAGCTATAATAATGCTAACTTCCAGACACTGTGCTAAGACTTCATTGGTATTGCTTCATTTAACCTTGGCCATCATTTCATGAAGTTATTATTATCCCTCCCTTTTAGAGATGAAGAAATCAAGGCTCAAGGAGATTAAGCAACTATGGAAGGCCACAGAAGCAGCAAGTAGAAGAGCCATCTCCCCACTCAGGACTGGCTTGATCCAAAAACCCACACATTCGATCACCATCCTACAGTGATGTTAGGCAGCCCATAGCTAAGTGTGGAGGATTAACAAGTAAGCAGACGATCAAAAATATCGTGCAGAATATATTGCTAGAAATAAGCTCAGAGTCATTAGAACACGATGTTGAACCTATCCCAGCTTGGCAGATGAGAGACTGAGGGTGGGGAAAAGGAGACAGGGTTAGCAGGAAAGGCAGGGCTTAAGTTGAGAATTAAGGAGAAAGCGGAAATTGACATTGGAGGGGGAATAAAAGATGTTCTGTGCAAAGGTGATAGTATTTTCAAACCATGGATGTCTTGAGAGCAAAACCTCCTGAGAACTACTCATGGTTTACTACAAGGGAGCAGAAATGGTAAGTAACCAAGAAGCACTAAGGATAGGATTGAGGAAATAATTATTCATAAAATACTTATAGGCTAGTATAATGGGATGGAAAAGCAAAAATGATGGTGTACCCTGGACAATTACAGGGTCCAAGCATGTGGGAGATGAGCAGGTGGGCACGTCCTGTACAATGGGCAGTAGGGAAGGTACTGCAGAAAGCTATCGCACGTGTTTTAGAAGGCAGGGCTGAGGAGTCACAGTGAGCCCACATGCTTGCACGCGAGTGTGCATGCACGTCTGTGCACATGTGTTCAGGGCCTGGGTGTGTGCATGTATGTGTGTGCATGGAAGGACTCCAGGGCAGAAAGAAGAGAGGAAAGAGGGAGAGGGGTATGGCTGGAGGGCTGGGACACTCAGATTAAGGGATGTCATTTGCTCTGACAAATGTTAAAATAAACGGGCAGCTATGGGTTCTTCGCTAGCAGAATGGCCTCATAGGAGGCAGATTTGTATGACAGGCAAACCAACCAAAGCATCTAGTGCAGGGATCATAGCACATGACACATCTTGCCAACTTGAGTGTGTTTATGGGCCTGGGCAGTTAGCACTCCTTGCACAAGAAATCGGAGACTCAGGCCCTTGCCATGTGGGGAAGCTGGAGAGAAAATACTAGCGCATGTGAGTCTGTTATTGAACAATACAAACCCAGCTGTAATTAAACGTGAAGCCACAAGATGCTAGCCATTCTGAATCAGTCTGCAGAATAATCACTTAACAAGGATATGGACGCCGATGGAGAGGTTAGGGAAGGGAGTTGGGAGGACAGACGTATGTTCTGATACTGATGAGACTTGCTTGGTTCAGGGATGGAGGGGGCCCTACTTTGTGCCAGGTGCTACATGAGGGTCAGCTCATTTCATCTACGGAAACACACTTCGTGACAAGTTATTCGACCCCTTCCTAGATGAGGAAATGATGACGTTTTTAGGGCTAGTCCTACGCCAGGGCCAAGTTGAGCTTGCTGGTCTGTCTGATCCCGAGCTTTCCCAGGCCTGTATCTTTGAGATGACTGAGAGGCCTTCCCAAACCAGCTCCAACTTGGGGTGATGTCCCTGCTGTGGGCCATTCAGTTACAGCTGGTTTTCTCTTGGACAAAAGGCTCTTCTAGCACCATTAGCAATGCCAGGTGCCAGCCACACCACCCCAGAAAGTCCCACCAGCCAAAAATGGCCTTGATCTGACACTCTCTCTGGCTAGTGACAGAGGCTGTCTGCTTCAGTCCCCAGGCAGGCACCGTCGGAAGCTGCCTGTGTCCGAGCAGAGGAACACTGCCTACAGCTGCAGCACTGGGATGCTGGCAGAACTACACGTGGTCCTGCTTTTTGTTCTCTAAGCTAATTATTCATCCCATTAACTTCTTAGGGTTTGGGCAAAACACTCAGGACAACTCTGCAGTGTCCAACAGGAGACTGTCTGATGGGAGCAAAACACCTAGCTGTGGAACACTAGATAAAGCACCCCAGAGAAATTTCTGGAAAAGTTTCTGCAGCCTGGTGGACAAAGAGAAGGATTCCGGCACTTAGTGGGGGCATCCAAATATATGCAAGCCTTCCTTGTGCCATCTCCTCTTTTATTACTGGATCCTCGTAATAGCTCTGGATGGAAGTTATTACAGTCCTCATTCTCAGGACCCTGTGAGGCGAGCTAACTTCTGCAAGAATTAGAGACTTACGCCAACTTACCCAAGACCATGTAGCATCAGCACTAGAGCTGAGCATGTACACCTGTCTGTTCCGGCTGCAAAGCCTGGCTCTACACCTTGACGTGGTACCTCCTGAGAAACAGGAGCAAGTTAGGGAAGCAACATGGGCTAGTTTGGTGACTCTGGGAGGTCTGGGACCTGGGTTCTGGGCTCTGCCTAGAGAACACGGCACCTCCCTGCTCTGAGGGGCACCCGTCCTGGGGTGACAGTGCAGGGCAGGGGTCCAGGGCTTCAGTGCTGGAGTCAGACTGTGGTTGTGAGTATCACACTACACTGCTAGCTCTATGGCCTTGGATAAGATGCTCAACCTCTCTGTGCCTCGGTTTCCTCATCTATACAACAGGGCTACTCACAAGATTGAGTGAATTCAGGAAAAGCCCTGAGAATAGTGCTGGATCCTGGGACACACTTGATCAATGGTTGCCTCAGTTTCCCTAACTATTCAATGAGAAAACTAGGCTGTGTCATGGTTATAAGCTGCCAGTCCTCAGGACAGGTCCAGGAGTGGCTGGATTGGTCCAGCGTAGTGTTTGTGTTAAATTTGAATGGTTTTAACGTGGGCATGTGATTTCTGGGTCATCACAAGCTCCAGTGCTCTTAGACTCTCATAGACACTCTCTACCCAGTCCTGTAAACATTCGTGACTGAAACCCCTGGACAAGATGCTCTCTTAGATCTCCCCTCACCGTGATATCTCATGAGTCTATGGCCTGGGCTGGAACTCAAAACCTCATCTTATTTAGGATTCCCTCTTCTGACAAAGCAGCAGCACCACATGGACTCTTTTCTCTGAAAACTGGAATCTCATTTTTCAGTGTCTGTTAGGGTTCAGAGCTACCGAGGGGAGGACCCCACAAAGAACAGGCTTCTAGCAATTAAAATCCCGTTTGTCCAGATGCCAGGAGACTTGCCCCTATGGGAAGCTGGCAGCCGCCTCCCCAGAAGCAGAGGTCTCGGGAGCTTGTCATCAAGTCACACCAAGGCTGTGGCCACAACCCACCTAATGGGGCAAAGCAAATTAACCACCTTCAAAGGTATCTGCTCAGGTCTCTGTGGGCTTCCCTGACCCTTAGCAGCATAATATGGTCCCCACGGTGCCTAGGGATGAAAGAAAAATGCACAAAAACCAGCCACAAACCCAAAGCGAAGCCAACCCCTTCCTCGATGTAGCAGGGAGGGTTGATGGTAAATTTTAGGAAGATGCTGGCTGTCATCTTCAAGAGAAATGAGCATTCCATGGGAACCTTCAAAGGACTATGTTGTTCAAAGATGGGGTGCCCTGTGTCTGCCACCCATCCAGACTGCTGCGTCTGCCAAAATCAAGGCTCTGCCTCAAACGTCCCCCTCCTGCCATGTTCACAGGCCATCCACATTCACAGCCACCTCCCGTGTCTCCTGGGATTCAGAACCTGGAGCACCAGGGCCAGGCTGTCCCTGGATCTTTATAACCAGATCACAAGAGTCACTAAGCAGACAGTGCGCTTCCATTTGATTGAGTGGATGAAGGATGTATAAGCACACATCTCTGCTGCCTCAGCCACGTTTTTCTCTCCTTTTCTTCTCTTCTGGAGGCTCTGCAACAGTCACTTGACCTTGATGTGCAGTAGAACAGGAACACAGAAGTCAGGTCTCAGTAAGGAGCTCCTAGCTGGGAGTCAAAGATCACAGCCTGAGAGCTCACACGTAAAAGCCTTCAGCAAGAAGAAGCATACTGTGTAAAGAACACCTACTATGTGTCAGGCACCTGTCAAAACCCTCATGAAACCCAAGAGAGCTAATATGAACATCTCAATTTTCCTGTGAGGAAGCCAAGGCATATGAATAGGTGACTTATGTGGTCCTGCAGCCTGTAGGGGTGTGAGCAAAGACTCCCTAGCGGTGTCTGACTCCAAAATGCTCTTCTCTTGGAATTAGAGGATGACTTTGAGGCTACACTTCGACTCACAGTCTACGTTTTCAGTTTTTTAATCTTTTGTAATGTCTGAAGGTATTCATGTTTTATCATCCTGCACGGGCTGAGGAAGCATTTCGAAGTCCCAGCCAACCTCAGCTGTGCTTGGGGACCCAAGGGATGAGTTCTGTCTCTTTACTGAGAGCCGAGCTTGAAGCTGTAGCCATGGGTACCTTGGAGATGGTGGTGGCAGAGATAATAGAACCTGAGGTTTCATTTCCCCAAAGGAAATGAAACTCAGGAGGGCACAACAGGTCCCCTCTCAACTTGGAGACTTTCCTCTCAGCTTTTCAGCATGAATGTCTTATTAAGTGCTGTATGCCAGTGAAGAGCATTGGCTTTGGTTCAAATAAGCTTACATTTGAACCCAGGCCCTGCTACATACCAGTTGTGTGAACTGGTTTTCTGCCTCCGTTTCCTCATCTGCAATAATAGTTCAACATGGTAACAAACAAATGATAAACTTTATGTAAAGCACTTAGCCAACTTCTAGCACATTACTGTATAACTCGCTCTTTCTCCAGTAAATGATATGCATCGATGCTGTCATTCCAATTATTATTAGTGTTGTTGCTGAAGTATATTCCCGTGCAGAGTCAGGGAAATAGGTATGACTGATATTTCAGTAAACTCCTCTATTATACACTCCAGTTTCCTTTCCATACAAGAAAACTCCAGCAGCCCCAGGGTCATACCTGGGCAGTGACCAACCCAAGACATGCACTCAAAGCCCTGGGGCTCAGGATGAAGGATGTCAACACACAGATCCAAAGGTCTCTAAAGAGCCATCTAGTCCACACTCCTACCTTCCCCTGCTTCTTCCGATGGTTGTAAAGGGTTAACATGGTAATGAAAGCATGAGATCCTAGTTCTTATGGTATTAATTAAAGTGAAAACTACAGATGAAAAGTGAAAACTAATAACAACTTCATCCCAGCAGGTTCCAGGCACTTTACCTAAATCAAACATATCATAAAGTTGGCATGAGAATCACAGAGCTTGGCCCTGGCACATCTAGCCAGGGACACATGACCTCACCTGGAGTGAAAGTAACAAACCGTCTCTATTACTTACGCAGATGTGGCCTTAAATGGCTTGACAGTCTGATTCTACCCTACCACCTCCTGGAGCCAAAAATAAAGGAGTATTGATTGCAAAGATTAATAACGGAGTTCAGGAAGGAAAATGATGCAAGACACCTTTTTCTCTCCCTTCGTGATATAAACGCCTGCCACCCCTGCAACCTAATTTTGTCACCCAGCACACGGGAGTGTATTAATTAAAGTGACACCAAGGACAGGAAAATCTGAGCTCTGGGGGTGTGACTGGAAATACATAAATATGCATCTCCAGGCTGTCTCAGGAAGAGAGGCACGTAGCCAGGCAAGATCAGCATAATTCCACCGAGGGGTGGGGGGAGAGGAGTGCACACAGCTCACCCCTGGAGGTCACGGCGCTGGTTCTCCCAAATGGCTCCCGAAACCAGACAAAGAAACTAGACCAAGAGTGACTATCTGATATCCCACCTCTTTTGTAGAAAACGAGGCCATCACTTTTGTAAACATCCCTTGATATGGCCTGGGGAGTAGCTCATATTTAATGGATAGTTATTATGTGCTCGACTTTCACAATATACTGACACAGAGTGGTGTCATTTTGGATGAGGAAACTGAGGCCCAGAATGGCTAGTCAACGGCTCAGCGGAATTCAAGACCATGTTGATTAAAATCACCGCCCTGCACTGTTCTGATCAAACAGGAGGTATCAGAGGCCAGGGTACAATGAGAAGGCTTTGTCCAGGGGACCAGTCCTGGGAGAGTCCTTCTGATGGGACAACCCTCCAGGGTCAGAGCTTCCCTCCGCAAGACCATGGCCTGCTGTTTCCGCTCCCGACAGCAGAGGCTACACTGGGACTTGGACTTCCCAGCCGGGGAAGCTCTTCTCCCCAGGGAGGGGCAGGTACTAGCAACTCTCCATGGACAAGTATGAGATTTAGTTGGGATTAACTTGTAAGGCATGAGGAGATGGTGGTTGATTTTAGAGACTCCACATTTGCGTTGCATTATTTAGGTCAATTTCACTGTAGTCAGTAAATCAGTTTCAATCGTCGCCTGTGCTGTATGCCCTGATTTCAGATATTATAGGAGATGTGACCTCACCTCATCCTGAGCTCCCTCACTATAATTACCTGTTGGGCATCTCCACCTGGACATCTGTGAGCATCTAAAACTTATCTGGTCCCAACTGCCCCTCCCCTGTACACCTCACATCAGGTCAGGCATCACCAGCCACCCAGGCCCTGGAGCCAGGACCTGGGCTGTCCTGCTTCCTCACTTCAGCCTTCCTCCCATCTGTCATATCCCAACAGGCATGTTCAAGTTGACCTCCTCAATCTTTCTCAGATTTCCCTCCTCCTCCAACAGCAGTGCTGCCCTAGGTCAGGAAAATACAGAGAATGTTCACTGGGCTGTAAGGAGGTGAGAACTAAGCAGAAGCAGAGAGGAGCAGATAGCATGAGCTTAGTCTCACTAAGAGCAGGAAAGTAGGATAGATTTCACCCCTGGCATCCTTCTGTGATCCCCATGTTACAGGGGCAGGCAACCTGACATGCCACACTTCTTTAATCAAAGTCTTGTATTCTATATCTCCTATTATCTTGCTCGTCCCCCTAATAAGCTGCTATTTTAAAAGAGAAGAAGAAGAAAGGCAAAGAAGAGAAGATTATTGAGTGCTTACTATGTACAGAGCACTGTTCTGAGTATTTGCAGAACAATCCTTTCAGGCAGGGCCTATTATTGTTCTCAGTTTACAGAAGGGGAGTCCGGGGCCCAGAAGGTTAACTAAGTTGCCCAAAGTCATGCCTCCATTAAATATCGGGTCCCCGCTGTGAGTTCAGGCAATATGGCTCCCTAGCCGGCATTCCTTCCATGCTTTAAGCTCCATGAGAACATTCCACAGGTCTGCCTTCTTCCCCAGTAGGTCCCAGAACTGAGCACAGTGCCTGGAACACAGTAGGTAATCAATGAAGATCCGGTGAGTGGATGAGTCCAGACTGTGCTGCTGCAGTGCGTGTCATCACTGTGAGCCCTGAGCACGGTTCCTGCTCCTGGGTCCCTCTGCTCCCCTCGGCTCCTGGCTCCACTGTCTGACTTGGCTTCCCTCCCCTACAAGAAATGGCACCTCCTCCTTCCCCGCCTCTCCATCCATTCAGGCTGAGCCAGTTCTCTCACCCAGCATCCCCACAGTCCCCCGAGCAACAGGCAAAGGCGAGCTCCCCAACGATCACACACATCTCACCAGCTGAGTTCTCCCCGTGTTCAGAGGAAAAGCCCGTGCCAAGATACTGTACGTGTTGACCACTCTTATTATGATATAAAGCACATTAGCCACGTGAGGGCATCAGGCACACGTGCACATCCCACAGCTTGTCAGACGCAGGAGTCAGGAATGTTCTGACGCAGAGGTGCCAGGAGGAATCCTAAGGAGGGAAATGCACCAACAGCCCTGCCCTTCTCAGCCAAAAGCAGAGAGGGGAGTAGAAGAAGGCAGGCAATGCACAGAGAGATCAGATTCCCTTCCCTTCCGCTCTGATGTGCGTGTGTGTGCGCGCGCGCACGTGTGTGTGTGTGTGTGTGTGTGTGTACCTGTGTGGCCACCTCTGAGTGGGGGTGTGTAAGCTGATGTGTGTCCTCCCAACGCGGAGCTCTGCAGTGGAGGGAAGAAAACGTGACTTTTCTTGACCCTAATCTGAAGCCTGCTTTGCTTAGTGGGCTGGGTCAAGAGAAGCCACTTCTGAGATGTTCTGCTTCTGTGTCAGACCAGGGTAGCAGCTAAGTTGCTGACAGGCTTGCAAACTGTTGGAATGAGAAGGAACTTTAGAAATCTTGTAAAATCCCTGCATTTTATAGAAAAAGAAAGTGAGGCCCAGCAAGGACACTCTTCCAAGGACACACAGCTGTTGAGTTTGCCAGGACTCCCAGAACCCTATGCGGTAGACTTTGCACAGTGCCCGGCGGCTGCTGTAAAACCTGCCACTGCTTTAAGTAGACCTTATCCCACGTTTCAGCAGCAGAGTAAGACAAGGCTCCTAAGAAAGGCCACCAATATTCACACTCAATGTGGCACATCCAGGTCGCATTGGTCAATGCCTTCTCAACTGCTCAGGACTCTTCCTGTGAGTCCAGAAGCCAAGTCATGACAATGCGAGTGTGCTCTAAGGGGTCCAGAGCTCGGGAGGCCAGAGGGAAGAGGACACGTGGGAAACCACAAAGCCTTTGCACTGATGAAGTCGGGGGTTTGGAAAGCATCATCCAAGTTAGGAATCCCCTTGATTCCCCCAGAGGATGACACAGGGCTAATCACAGGATTCCCCACTCCAGGCCTGAGCAAGCATGAGGCCCTAACCAAGTTCGACTCCATGTCCCTCGCCAAGGGGTATTTCATGGCCATAACCTGAAGCCAGGACATGGTCTTCTCCCATGGCTCTGGGGGGAGGGTGGGGTGAGTAGAAGTGGAGGATGGTGGGAAGTCTATTGATTGAGGACCACTATGTGCCAGGCACTGTGCAGAGCCCTTTGCTGATGGCATCTCTTTCCACAGTCACAGAACTTTTAGGAAGTCAGTACTATCTCACAGAGGAGGGAACTGGGGTTCTGAGAAGACTCCCAGTGCTTCTCTAGGGGACGTGTGGAAAGACATGAAAGGCAAACGATTTCCAATGTGGACAAGTCAGCTGCAGAATATAAAAAACAAAACACATCCACATACAACCGTGCTCACACTTTCCTGAGCCTCTAGCTTCACTCTCCCTCCACTCCTCTACCCCTCTGGTATGGCTCCCAACCCATTTTCCATCCTAGGCTTCTTCCTGCATCTCCAGTTTGACCACCCAGCCTTACCCCTCATGGCATCCTACCTCAGCCCTGCTTCATGGGTCCTGATTTTACCCATCCTTAGATCAAGCTGTCTAAGACAGGACTGCAGACTCCCACCTCCTAGAACATATTCTGCTGTGATTTGGCTTACAGTGAGAGATACTGGCAAAATTGTGAAAAATGCATTTTGTTTCCTGTAAAAATGTGATGAAAATATTTTTTATCAAGTTAGCTAATCATATTCTCTTTCTCATCTTTTTTTTAGGAAATAAAATTTTCGATTTTTTTAAAAAACAAAGTTCATTAGCCAAATACATTTGGGAAATGCTGAACACTGTGGCTCCCTCCTGGAGATTTACGATGCATAATACCATAGTGAAGACTCTGAGAAGTCCTCTAAAAGAAAACTGTTAACTTTATTTAGCCCAGCTTTTCCAATGTTAGAAAAATAAAGTTACTATGAATTCACTTTTGGAAATGCTGGTGTATAGACTATCCAAAGCCCAGAAGGTTCCAAAATGGGAATCAAATGCTGAGTCAGAATCGAGACTTGTATCAGAAACAGAGCATTCGGGACTTTTTTTTCCCCCTTTACAAGCCCTTGTATTTCCATCTTGAGATTAACTGAAGAGACTCTGCTCCTTGAGAAAGGGAGACGACTAAGGATGACACCTCAGAAAAAGAGCCAAAAACAATATCAGAAGTTAAAGACCTAAGCACAAAATAACATAAAGATATAGTCTTTTGGGGTCTAAAGACAAAACTGAGGACAACTGAGAACACAAAAAGCACATGTGAATCCCCTGCAACTTCACTTTCTGCTCTCACCCATCAGTCAATGGGGTCTCCCATCTCGCTGGATCAGTAGACCACCACTTCCTGGAAACTGCTGTATCCCTGGACATGCATGTTGATAATGCCCTGTTTTACCTCTTCTCTTTCATCTCTGATTGCAAATCCTCTGTCACCTCCTCCATTTCCTCTGCCTCATCTTACTCACTTACAGATTGTTTGCTGTTTCTCCCTTACCCCTCAAGCCCTCTTACTCTCATGGGGTTATAGCAAGTGCCTCCATGATGCCAAAATATGGCCCTTCCACTCTGAGAACTCCATCAATCAAACTTCTTCCAAAACCAGCTCTTCCTCTTGACTTCTCTATTTCCTCTGAGGGCACTGTCATCATTTAATCCCCTAAACACAAAGTCTTAGGACTATTTACTAATCCTTTCTTTTTCTCCACTTGCCATATTTAACCAATAGAATTCTACGGCCATCCCTCTTTTTTTTCATTCCTGCTGCTACCCTTTTAGTTCAGCTTCTTTCCCAGTCACCCAATTTTTGTAGTATTCTTGTCACAGGCCTCCATTATCCCCATCTCTCACTGCTTGAGTCCAGCTACAAATTCCTCTCAGATCTCTCTTCTTAATCTATAAATCCATTTTTAAAACCTGACTTATGCTAAAAATTGTTACTCTTCTTTCCCACATCTCTACCTGTCCTACTTAATGAGATTTCCTTTCTGCTCCCTTCCATGAACCCTTCCACGAACGCTTCCACACTGGATGGGTGAGTTGGCCCTTTTCTCTGCGCCTCTTCTCTGGCTCATCTGTCCAATAATTACCAAACTGTGGGCTAGTCTGTTCTCTCCCCATACCTGCCTAGAGGAAAAAATCAGCATCTTTCTCCATTTGATTCTAGATGTCCCTCGGAAAGCCTCCCACAGACCAGGTACCCAGGAAATGGATATTAAGTAGAAATCAAATAAAAGAGAACAGCTTTAGCACATTCTGCTGCACAGCTCAAAGTTCAAGAAATACAAAATTATAAAAGTCCTATTCCACAGGGCTTCCCTGGTGGCGCAGTGGTTGGGAGTCCGCCTGCCGATGCAGGGGACGCGGGTTCGTGCCCCGGCCCGGGAAGATCCCACATGCCAAGGAGCGGCTGGGCCTGTGAGCCATGGCCGCTGAGCCTGCGCGTCCGGAGCCTGTGCTCCGCAGCGGGAGAGGCCACAACAGTGAGAGGCCCATGTACCGCAAAAAAAAAAAAAAAGAAAAGTCCTATTCCACAGATTGATGGGTTATAAAAGCTTATACGTTATATCTCAGAAGACATTTTATAATACTCCAGGAATTAGCACACTGATTGATCAAGATGACTATCCTATAAAATTAACTGCAGTTATTTTTCCTCATTTTAAAAATGAGGAAACAGGATTCTGAGTGGTTAAGGGTTATTCCAAATCACAGAGCTGGTATTGTATGGAACCGTATCATCTATCCTTTTTGCTACACCAGGTATCACAAGAGAAGTTAGGAGATGACACTGTAGATTTTTTTCAAGTGCCACATAAATCCATCCACAGTAGAGACAAATGGATTACCTACCATGACACAGCCAGAGTATGTCCATAAGAAGCTCATTCATTATTAATGTAAATCGTAACCAAAGACACACTAGATCCTTCATCCCAAGAGGCGATAAATGAAGAGACAAACTATTCATGGAGTCTGAACTCAGACATGTAGAGAATCGTTCTGCCTAAACTGATATATTCCATTGGAGTTTATTGAAAATTATCTTTTAAAGCTCATTTCTGGGTTCATGTTCAATGCTCTATCAATGGCTTTACAGCTGTTTCAGAGAAGATAAGAGACTGTCCATCAGGCTCAATGCTGCTGTTTTGTGTCATTTCCTCTTAGGAAAACTATCTCAGGGAAAGTTTTCAGAAATTATTCACTATGAGAGGATCCAGAAAGGATCTAATGTCAGTGTCTACCCTGGGGCAGCACATACATGAGAGCCTGGCGAGGAGGGAGTGATGAGGTACATTAGGGCTAGCAACTGACCAGCATGGACAGTCTGGAATGTAACTGCCCTCCTCCTCCATCCCTCCCCCTCCACCCCAGTTTCTCCCCGGTTCAGGGACAATGAAGAACTCAACCTGGGGCAAAAGAATGCAGAAGGAGCTCGACCTTAGAGCAGAGACGCATGACAAATACTCGCGGGGAAGGCTGCTTTGAGGAATCACATTGTTTGTGTGTCATTTAGGGGGCTCCCTGACCTGGTCCTGCAGACTATGGCTCAAGATCCTTAAGGGAAATGTCTGAGAAAATGACAAAGCAAGTTAATTAAAATGTGTTTATGTGGTGGAAAATCCGCCCCATCTCTCTTTCCATCTTTATGTCTCCCAAACAGAGGGAGGTCATAAACACAATGAAGCCAGCATTCAGACTTCAGGGATAAGAAGAATAACGTCCTCTCACCGTCCAGTAGGGCCCCTGGTATAAAAATGCTGTACAGCCTGGTATGACACTAACCCACAAAGGCAAAATTGGATGTGTCAGCTTCAGGTGTGCATGAGAGAGACAGGACTGGTTCTTGACCTGTGAGGCAAAGTCAGAGGCCAGGGATGGAGTCTGTGTCAGGGGACCCCAGGCAGGAACTGTGAGCATTCCAGGCAGCCCAAGAGGGCTGGGAACTGCAGGGGAAGTGACGATTAGGAAGTGAAGGTCCACAGCTAGGCCCCAAGTTCAGAATCCTGGGCTTGGTCAAAGAGCAGTTGGCAAATTCTGCCTCCTGCCCTGCCTCTCCCCATGTGGTTTTTCACTAAAAAGGCTGTGCAGTGCCACGGGGACAGCTAAGCAGGAGGGTTTTCATAGCAGCAAAGAACACAGGTATAATCTGAGTCCCTGCTCATGGAAGGGAGGTCTGCCAGACCTGAAGGGGATACGGTTGGTGCCCTGCCTAGATCCCTTTTTGCAAGGATGTACCCACCCCTCCTGTGAGGGTTGGATGCTAATGGCAAAGGAGCTTTGCCCTCCACGGAGGGGAGCTCCCTCCCCTACAGACTACCCCCTCCTATCTCCTCTGCAGGGCGCAGCTCACAGCCCCAAACTGAATGATGTGGGGCTGAAAAAGGCCAGCCCTTTTGCCTGAGGATAGGACCATCTCTGTGGGGCAGCTCCTACCAGAGCTCTTGTAGGATCAGTCTGGAGCTAGTTTCAGGCTGATATCGCATCCTTTCTTAGCAAATTTTCCCTGCCTGACTCTATTTCTCTCATTCTGCTTGAGATTCTCCCCTCTCACCCCCGATCCCCTAAAACATTTGTAGAAGGTTCCTTGGCTCAGGCTCTGTTTGTAGGGATCCCAACTAGGGGCGAGAGGCCTGGAGCTTTGGGGTCAAATACACCAGAAGGAAGATGCAGACTCCAGCAAGCCTCTCCCAGCCCCAGGCTGGCAGATGGAAGCTGAGAGCCACGTACCTCTGAGTTACGGAAAGCTATGAGGCACAGAACTGAGAACGTCGTAAGCATCCATTAAATCTTGGAGGTCTGACTTGATTGATAAAACTCCATATTTTCATACGGCTGGCTCTCTGCACACCTGCATTTCCGCTCGCCCCTAAGTCCTCATGAGCCAGGCTCTGCAAGGACAATTAATTTCATTTGCTCACCAGATTCGAGCACAATTAGTCACTGAGTCTGCCATTAGTTAATGGCAGCCAGAACCATAAGAATCATCATTTTTCTGTTGGGGGAAGGAATAAAATAAATAAGGTCCAAGAGAAAACCTGATCCACAGTGGCTGCTGGTTGCAGACAAGCTGAGAAACCAATTCTTCAGCCCCCACGTTTGGACTGCACACTCCAAGCTGTGCTGATGATTCTGGACTGTGTGACTTTGATCATCTCAGAGCAGGACTTTCTGACCCACCCCACCCAAAACAGTCAGGGTCACTTGCTGTTAAGCCTGGAAGCTATTTCTAGAACAAATTCTCATAAGTCAAAATGTTCAACAGGACAAGAGATCAAGTGGGACTAGGACAGGTAAGGTTTAATTAAGACCAAGGTCAGGTGTGATGGCTGCAGGCAGACCAAGACTGCCCAGCACAAAGTGGCTAGCAAGTGGGAGGAAGAGGGTCTGCTTGCCTGAGTCATCCTTGTGACTTGGAGGTGGCAGGAAAATGGGGATCAGAGATCAGTATGTTCCTGAATGCCTCAAGCATTGGGGATTTAAAAAGAGGGAACGAAAAGAGAGGCGGTAATCCCAACGGAGGACCTACCATGTGCTAGGTGCATTCATATGGTGATCTCTATCAGCCTTTTCAACAGGCTTATGGAGAAGGAATTCATTTTTCTAGCTAATAGCCCAAGGAAACAGAGCTGAGAAGATACCAACCTCTATCAGTTGAGTACCAAAGTCAAGGTGATTTCCACCCACCACGGTTCTACTCTCAATATTTTTCTGGTATCTGAGTTGGATAGGGCCTTCCCTGGAGAGAAGGGAGTTTTGAGTCTGAACCTGAGTCTCCCCTAGGAAGTAGTGTTTATGAGCTGAGTCATGAATGAAAAGTAGAATGTTGGAGGTAAATAATCTGCAAGAACATTTCAGGGAGTAGGATTAGCATGAGTGATGATGGGTAATGAATGAACAGTAAGGTCCTACTGTACAGCACAGAGAACTATATTCAATATCTTATGATAAACCATAATGGAAAAAAATAGTTAAAAAAAGAATATATGTGTGTGTGTATATATATATATATATGTATAACTGAATAATTTTCCTGTACAGCAGTAATTAAAACAACACTGTAAATCAACTATACTTCAATTAAAAATTTAAAAAAGGAGGGCTTCCCTGGTGGCGCAGTGGTTGAGAGTCCACCTGCTGATGCAGGGGACACGGGTTCGTGCCCCGGTCCGGGAGGATCCCACATGCCGCGGAGCGGCTGGGCCCGTGAGCCATGGCCGCTGAGCCTGCGCGTCCGGAGCCTGTGCTCCGTGGTGGGAGAGGCCACAGCAGTGAGAGGTCCGCATACCACAAAAAACATTAAAAAAATAATAATAATAAATAAATAAATAAATAAAGGACATGATGCATGTTGCAGATTGGTGAGATTAGAGAGAAGTGAGCTCATCTCAGAGAAGTGAGATACACACAAAAAATACGAAACTCCAAAGAGTGATGGTGCCAGAGCCCCCTCAGACACCAAAAACACCACACTGGAGTCTATAGAAGGGCTTTAAAATAGGAAATGTGCAGGCATCACGCTGTTTCTCATTCTTTAGTTACATGGCACTCAGAGGCCAAGAATCCTGTTTCTCCAACACCAGCCCCCTGCCCCCCAACTTTAAGTTGGCCAGAGCTGAGGCAAGGCCTGGGATGGGCTTCCTGGCAAGAGTGGGGTTGTCACTAATGAGCCTTTCAATTGAGGCCTCAGTGGGGCAGGAGGTTCAGGGCCCTGTTGGGTGCCAATCCACCCCAGGAGGAAACCTCAACTTGGATGATTCAGCAGAGAAGCATTTTTTCTTATTCATGTCCTGAAGGGAAAGATCAAAGAGTGGACATAATGTACTCATTTCTACTTCTCCACCAGCCTCCTTCAAACATGTTCAAAGACAATTATGGCCCCAGGCTTTCCTTTTGCCCTTTCTCAAGCCCTAAGAGCAGAAATCGTAAACTGGGAAGAGTGGACTTCTAGAAGGGTCAATACCCAAACGTGAGCTTCTTCAACAGGTTGTGTCCGTGGAGAGGTCTCATCACCTCAAATGGTCTTTGCATCTTTATACTCGGGTTCCTTTGTCCACCTGAATCTCACCTTTAATCTCATTTTCTCTAGTCTTCTTAGAGACTAGACCCCTTGATCAGTCCTGCCTTATCTGAAAACAATAACTAAAACACCCAAATCTCCCTGGACAGTTCCTCTCCTGACCCCAACCTTACGCCATCACCTCTGCAAGCTACAGCCTTCTCTCCCTTGCCTCTTACTGTTAAAATTCTCAGTAACAATATATCCTCACTTCTTCAAGTTGGGTTTATACTCCTTGAAATTTAAATTACACCCTTAGCATGCAACTAAATTTCTCTATCTATGGATAAAGGAGAGGGAGTTATACTCAGCTAAGTCCCACCCTATAGGTTAACATGCATCATTATAGGTAATCTACACCTGCCATAAGAGAAAACAGGCTCTCGAAGCGTGCTGATGACCTAATTTGTCATTTAACCCAGCGTTTGGTCTAGTCTCTCGTGCCCCGTCACATCTAGAGACAGGACATCTTCCTGGTGGCAAGAGGCCTAACTGCCACAGCAGCGATTCTCAGTGGTGGGGGGGGGGGCATAGTTTCAACACCCCGCCCATGAGATTCTGAAATCAACCCCGGACCAACCGCCTCCCCTCCCCTGCTGCATCCCCACAATGCTTGCTCCTTGGAACACCATGCCAATCCAGCTCCTCGGGCCTCCCCCGCACCTCCCTAACCACAGATCTCCCTCCTCTTCCTTGGCCATACCCTACATGCAGCTCCTGTCCAAGGTCTGTCCATGCCCTCCTGGTTATACAATCTACAGTATCTGCACTGAGAATCCGTTAACGTCCACAATGATGAGTGCATTTCCCAGCAGGGAGCTCTGAAAGCTCTGGGTTTAGCAGTCTTTACTTGTCTCAGACCAGTAGGTATACATTTCTAGCTGTTCCTCAACCCATCCTAGGGGGATCTGGGAAGGCCTCCTGGAGGAGGTAACACTGAACTGAGTCTTCAGGGGCAGATAGAGACATAAGTTCCCTGGAGAAGCAGGAGAGCAGATTCTTCCAGGCAGAAGGAGAAGGATGCAGAACAGGGGATGCAGAGCCAGGAAGCCCCCAGTCTGCTAGGGAAATGTGTCACTGGTGGGGGTAGGGAAGTGCCTGAGGCAAAAATGTTTCCAGAGAAATGACAGCTAGCTGAAAAGAAAATGAAAGAGAATCTAACAAGGCAGCAAGTGTCCCTAGATTAATTTCAGAATACAAAGGCAATCCACCTGCTGGAGTCACTGCGGTGATATTAACATACTCCAGTCCCTGTCACTGAGGCAACCCCACTCCCCGTAAGGAGTAGCATGAGAGTATTGAGCAGGCAATGATGCTGATGGCCTACGGAGGGGGTAGTGGGTCAGTGTGGGTGGCTATAGAAGGAGTCACGTGGCTCTGGGAGGGCAGCTTGCGTTCTACTGCATCTGCCCTAACCTTGACCACATCAGGCCACGTGGTGGCCTACACCACCAACCCGTTCCTCCTTTCTCTGCCCAAGCCTGGTCCTCTGGCCATTCCACAGAGGTCCTGGAACTCCCAATAATATTGCAGGGTCACTGTGAGAGTAAGTGTGCACGGAGTGGAGGGAGGGTGCAGAGTATGACAAGGAAACTAGGCAGCAGGAAGCTCCAGAAAGGCCAAGCTTAATACCTTTCGCCCTCCTCTTCAGGCCACACCCCACCAGCACGCACATTCTGCCAGTCACCCTCTGCTGTATCTTCTTCCACTGGTGCTTCTTCCACTAGAGCTGCCCCCTGGAGATAATACCCTCATCCCTTCCTTAGCCCAGGAACTCAAAACTTCTCTCTCCAATAGGTTCACACAAACGTATCTCCCAAATGTGTCACCATGATCATGGCTGACTCCTGATTGAAACCCTCATTCTCCAAGTCATTAACTGTAAAAATTCTTGATCTCATGTGCAGGGCCCTCCATCCACAAACCTGGCCCAACCTCAGGTCCAAGTTTATTCCCCTGGCTCCCCTATGAGCCCCGCTCTCCACCTAAGCTGAACCCAAGAAGGGAGAAAAGGAGCACTTAAGGAATTATCTGGATACCTCCTTGGGATCCAGCAGTGCATCCAACACTTCCAAATGCATTAGCTTCTTAAAAAAAAAAGTCCAAACAACCCTCATAAAGCAGATATTAGTATTTTCATTTATTTCTGGAAAAAGAAAAAAGAAAGAAAACTAGAACCAGAAAAGTTAGGTTGCGCAAGGTTTATTAATTTCCAGAGCAAGGACTCGGGCCCTTGTCTGACAGCCTCCACAGCTTTGCTCCTTTCACTCCAACCTGATGCTTTCCCAGAATACTCTCTAAATTCCCACCTCTGCTTTTACCCAACATGCATTGCCTCTTTACCTGGAATGCCCCGCTCACCATCACTTTCTAAATCTTACACCTCCTTCACAACCCAGCTCCTTTCCTGCCACCTCAGCTGAAAATAATTATTTCCTCCACAGTGCCTTTGGCCCACGCATCTGACACATCGCTCTGGGTTGTTCTGCTGGCATTTCTACTTCTCTCTTATTTCCCATGTCAAACAGCAAAGTCTCTAGTGAAAGGTCCTTTCCAAGGACGACAGTATATGCCCCCACTCTGCCCACACATTGTCAGCACAGTGTTTAGGCAGAGCTGATGCTCAACTAGAGTTGAATGAATGTCAGGGTTCCCCAGGCAATTCATTCAAAAGCACCCTCTCAGTGTACTTCCTGGAAGAGCTTACACACTAGCAAACACAGCGAGAGCATCCCATCCCCTCTCTTATCATGGCCTGGAGTATTTTTTACGTGAAAGCAGTAGTAGAGAGCAACAGGTCCTGGATGATGAGGACAGGAAAGACAGACTTACCTTCTCAGAACCAGCAGGCTTCTCTGTAGCAAGAGACAAGGGTCTCAACCAAGGCCTTGAAGATGTGGGGAAATGGAAATGAGTCAATATAAGAAGGCTATGGGAGGAAGCTCAGGACCACAGAGCTTTCATGAGCTGTCAGGTAACAGTGGGCAAGGCTCTTCATTTCCCAGATCCTCTATTTCCTCTTCAGTGAAATGGGAATAATATGGCACCCACCTCCCAGAGAGTCGGGATGATAATGAGATTATGAGACATAATGACATGTTTATAACACATTTACTAGAGGGTTCAGCGCATAGTGGTTGTACAGCATTTATGGACTATGGTCGGTGGAATGAATGTCCAACAACAGGCTCTGAAAAAATAAGCAAGTAAATAAATAAAAAAAATAAAAAGCCCTGAAATGTAGAGTGTGCCGATTTCTATGGTATGATACTCCCACCATGGCCAATTTCAAGCTAAAAACATGATGTCACCAAACTATGACTGAGTCGACTCCAGCATACCACCACTGGTGGCTCACAAAAAAAAAAAAAAAAAAAAAAGTGTTAATTCCATGTGTCACTCTCTCCACCTCCCTGTAAATAAAGACAGACTTCTCTGCTAGGTGAAAAAGGAAACAACTACGACTTCCAATTGGGGTATGGAGAGAAGACTGAGACCTCAGGCACCCCCAACAGAGGCTGAGCATATGCACTGAGCCTGCCTGCATGCCCTCAGCAGCATAGACTTGACTGGGTGGAGTGCCTGGGGTGTGGCCAAGCTCATGGAATGTAGGTACCTGGACAGAATCACAAGCTTGCCTGTTCTGAGAATTCTCTCCAAATGCCCAAGAGCCTCCTTTTGGCATCCATCTCCAGGGAAGATGGCTCACGGCTAGACAACTTTTCAGCTGTGGTCATTTCTCAATTTCCAAGGATATGAAGAACATCCTACGGTTTTCTTCATGATTAATTTCTGTTTCATTTCTCAGTTTGCCTCAACCAGTCTGGTAAAGCAACCTCTTCTTATAATCAGTACTTAAGTGATACTCAGTTCCTATGGCAACATGTCGGACTAGTAGCCCTCACATCCAGCTCACGACCACTCCCAAATAAACAGCAATTCCAACAGAGATCCCGTTCATCTCTGCCTGAAACCCACTCAACATCAGAGGCCTCACTTTATAGGAAATTCTAGAGGCTTGTTGTAGACATGCAGAAAGAAAATAGGGAAACAAAATTTCACTGGACAGAAGTGACAATGAGCTTCTACAGAGATGTTTTTAGGGATGTGTGAGTGCCAGAATAGACAGGGTAAGCTCCAAGTCTCTCTCAATAACAATATACAAATCTGATTGGAGAGGTGATCTCTAGACCTTAAGAGAGGAATTTTTGAAATTTTTGATCTGACAAAGAAAGTATGAGCGAATCATCACGATATTGTTTTAGAGCCCTTAGTGAAGACTTGACATGGGGCACAGGAAGTGTCCTGAGGACTGGTAATCTGAGACACGGTGCTGCGGACCATACAAAGCCATGATATCTACTCTAAAGCAAACATCTTTCCTCCTTACGAGCAGCAGAAAATTGCCATGCAATCCTTGGGATTCCAGCTTTTTATGGTCATTGGTCATGAACAAATGCTTGAAACACAGCACTGAAGATGTCTAGTAAATTCTGCCAGGAGAAAAAATCAAAAACTTAAATAGTCCTACAAGTATTAGAGAAACTAAACCCATATTTTGAAACCTTCCTGCATTGAAAATTCTTGGCCCAGTTAGCTTCACTAGTGTGCTACCAAATACTGAAGAACTAAATATTTCCAGTCTTCAGCAGACTCTTGCAGATAATAGCCAATGAAAGTTTCTTCCTGTAATCAAGTGTCTAAATGCTCATTAAACCTATTTCCTCTTACTGGACACAATGGAAAACTACATTTTCTAGCCTTCCTGGCAGTTAGACTGGGGCCACGTGCTAGATTCAAATTAATGGCATATGGACTTAAATTATGTATAAAAATTCTAGACCAGACCATAAAACCTGAGCCCATATATTCTTTCCCCTTCCATGGAAACCTCAGGAACCACATATTTAAGATGAGAGCCTTATAGTACGCCCAGATTTTGGACCCTTAATCATCCCCATGCCAAAAGGAGTCTCCTGAACTATTCTAGACTATAATGCATCCAAAATGAATTGTATTAAGGCATTTTGGCATTTAACTGTTATCACAATATAGCACAGATTAACCTGACAGGTACTCATACCTCTAACCCAACTGATGAAACTAGCATAACTTTCACAACAAAATCTGACAAAGATAGTAGGAGAATGGAAATTAGAGGCCAAACTTAATCACAAATATAGATGTAAAAATCCTAAATAAAATATAAGGAAAATGAATACAGCAATATATATTTTAAAAGATAAACACTGTAACTTAATTGGGTTTTTTTAGAAATGCAAAGTTGGTTTCGCATTAGAAATATCAATGTAATTTACCATGTTAACATAATAAAGCAGAAAAAACCCTACGATCACCTTCATAGATGTAGAAAAAGCATTTAATAAAAATGTAATATCCATTCATCTTAAGAAAAAACAAAAACTCAAGCTTCATAAGAATGAAGGAATTTCTTAATCATAGTTACCTGGAAAACATATCAAACATCATTCGAAATGGCAAAATACTGAAAGCTTCCCTTTTGAGACAAGAAACAAGATGAGTAGTATTAGTGAGCTCAGGCTGCCATAACAAAATAACAAAAACTGGTGGTTTAAACAACAGAAATATGTTTTCTCACAGTTTTGGAGGCTGGAAGTCTGAGATCACGGTTGAGTTCTTGGGGGGGACAATTCAGTCCATAGCACTCCATCCCTGGCCTGCCAAAATCATGTCCTTATTGCAGTGCAAATACATTGATTCCATCCCAGTAGCCCCCAAAGTCTTAACTCACTTCAACATCAATTCTAAAGTCCAAAGTCTCATCTAAATATCTAAATCAGATGTGATAATTGAGATACAATTCATCCTGAGGCAAAATTTGTCTCCAGCTGTGAATCTATGAAATCAGACACGTTATGTGTTTCCAAAATTTAAATGGTAGGACAGGCATAGGATAGACACTCCTTTCCTAAAGGGAGAAACTGGAAGGAAGGAAGGCATGACAGGTCCCAAACAAGTTCAAAACCTAGCTAAGGTAAATTCCATTAGATCTTAAGGCTGGAGAATTATCCTCTTTGGTCAAATACCCAGCCTTCCGCTGGGTTGCCACCCTCAAGGCTCTGTAGGGTCACTCCTCCCCCTTGGCTCTCTGAGGACACTGCACATGAGGTTCTCTGGAGAGGGCAGCTCCACCCCTGAGGCACTGGGCAGAGTGATCTTAACCCACTGAAAACAGAGAGGTGGGCCCCACCCTTTGAAATCAGGGCAAAACCAAATTTGTCCCTGGGCCTATGGTGGGAGTGGCAGCCCTGAAGATATCTGAATCACCTTCCTGGAAATTCTTCCCTTTTCTTGAAGAATAGCATATGTTCACAGCCAAATAAATCTATGGTCCAGGTCTATCGAATCCAAAGGTTCGAGTGACTTCCTGCTCTCCATCCCACTTTCTCTGACTCCTTTAGTTCAAACTGGAAATGTCTTTGTTGGTGTTAATCCCACTCCACTCCCGGATTTTGCAGAGATGGCTGATTAAGTCCACGAGGCACACCTGGGTTCTCTTTATTAAATGGCTGTTCAGCCAAACCATTAGTGTTCTCTTCAGAACCCGATTTCTCATTTTTTGCAATATGGATAGGCTGAGAATTTCCCAAATATTCAACTTGTGGTTCCTTTTTGATTAACAATTCTTCGTTCAGTTCATCTCTCCTTTCACCTTTTACTGTAATGAGTCAGGAGAAAGCAAGCTGCTCCTTTGACACTTAGAAATCTCCTCAGCTAAATATCTAATTTCCTTGTCTGCGACTTCTACCTTCCACAAAACACTAGAAATATAGTCAAGTTCTTTGCCACTTTATAGCAAGGACTGTACTTCTTACAGTCTCCAGTAACATGATCCTATTTCCATCAGAGACCTCACCAGAACTTCCCTCAAAATCCATACTACTAGCACACACCTTAAACCCCTCCAGTCTCTAACCATTACCAGCTCCAAAGCTGCTTCCACATGTTTAGGTATCTGTTACAGTAGCACCCCACTTTAGCACCAACATCTGTATTAGTCAGCTCAGACTACCGAAACAAAATACCACAGACTGGATGGTTTGAAAAACGGAAATATATTTTCTCACAATTCTGGAGGCTGGAGGTCCAAGATCAGGGTGCCAGCATGGTCAGGTTCTGCTGAGAGATCTCCTCTGGCTTGAGGACGGCCACCTTCTCACTGTGTCCTCACATGTCAGAGAGAGAGAGAGAGAGAGAAATCTCTCTTCCTCTTCTTATAAGGCCACAGTCCTATCGGATTAGAGCCCTATCCTTATGATCTCATTTATCCTACTAACTCCTAGAGACCCCATCTCCAGATACAGTCACATTGGAGGTTAGGGCTTCAACATATGAATTTTGGGGAGACACATTTCAGTCCACAGCATCCACTAACATTGTTTATATTCAACATTATGTTGGAGGTCCTATTTAGTGCATTAAATGAAAGGAGAATGAAACTCTAAGGAATTGAACAAATAAACAAAATCCTGATTTTTCACAAATGATATGACTGTGTACATAGAAATTCTAAAAGACTCTATAGTTAAATTACTAGAATTATGACTGCTCTGAAAAGCAGTTACATTTAAAATAAATAAACTAAATTATTTTCTACATATTAGCAACATAAATATTCAAGATAAAGTTAAAAATTATAAGATACCATTTAAAATGGCATTAAAATTTCAAATACCAAGTAATAAATCTAACAAAAGGTGTTTATGTCTTTGTCACAAAAACATCACTGAGAGAAATTAAATTGAAAGAAAGAATATTTATATAAATGGAGAGACTACCATTTACATGAGTTGGAATATCCAATGTTGAAGAAAAAATTAAAATAAATAAATAATAAATGAAAAGAGAGATATACTATGCTCATGAATAGAAAGACTCATGCCCAAAAGGGGCCAATTATCTCAAAATTTATCTAGAAATATATTATAATTTTGTTTTGGGGAAATATAAGAAGCTTATTTTTAAATGTTTTGAAAGAATTATGCTTTAAGGCAGTTCTGGAGAAGAAAAACAAAGATGAGTGTGGCAATTACAAAAGTATACAGTGCATAGGGGCAGACAAATAGACCATTCAAAGAGAAAGAAAGCCCAGACAGGGTCTCAGGGACATATAAAGCCTGTTTATGTGATAAAAGAGGCACTAGCAACAGTGGCGCCTGTCAAAACCCATAGCACTTTATAGGAGAAAGAGTGGTAGAATATAAATTATATAAATTGTGATACAGGAATCTAACTGTAATACAAGTGTATCACATAACCTCTGAAGGGTATGGGGAAGAATAAGCTTACCCAGGTAACTTTGGCAAACAATGTTTTACTGAAAGGTGTAAGGCTAAGGACAAAAGGTAGTGTTCATAAATGCTGTGTTCTAGTTGGTAAATTTGTCTCTCGTGGAATAATGAGATCAATTCTGAAACCGGATCATGTATTCACTGGGATTGAAAAAATAAGTAAATGAATGATAGATAGTGGGACCCAGGTTTCTGACTGTTGGAGAGGGAAATTACAGAGAAGCAAAGGGAGAAAACTAGAATGTAACACGTGACACTGAATTAGAAGCAGAGACAACACTATGAATTCATGTGTAACTTAGTAAAGATACAGATGAACAGATAAAGAAACAATTATAGACACATGGGTTAGTGAACAGATAGATAGACAGATAACTTCCTAGCTCTAACCTCTGAGAGGGTCTAGAAGCAGTGATGCCCCAGTAGCAGTGAGCACAGCTAGAACCTGCATGTTAGATTCCAATACCATTCTTAAACAAAAGAAGCCAGGATCCTTGGATAAATGGCTGATTCTAGGTCTGGGGCAGGATCTCGTGGAAAAGATGATGGTGAAAAATCCGGTAGTGTCAGAAAGCAAAGAAGTACTAAAATATAAAAGAATGGGGGTATGCCACAGGGGCCAACCCAAAACAGCTCCCAATGGCCAAAGCTAAAATAATTTGAGTAACAGAATAAATGCAGTAGTATTGGATTATCATTTGAAGCATAAACTACTCATGAGTCCATACTAATATAAACTAATAACTGAATAAATAAATAAATAGGGAGAGAAGGGATAAATTGCCCTTAGAGAAAAACTCCAAATAGCTTACGTAGATATTCACTCCTCCAGAAAGTGGAACTTATCCCCTCAACCCTGAGTGTGGGCTGTGCTCAATGACTCGCTTCTCAAGGACAGACTACAGAAAAGATGAAAATGTAACTTCACATTAGAGAAACCTGGAAAACACTACCTTGGCCAGGTGAACAAGGCTAACATCACCAGTCATGAATAATGCCCACAGAATGTAAACCTGATATGATGTCATGAGAAGGACATTTCTTCTCTATGGTCTTCCTCACAAAAACCCACAGGAAAAAAAAAAAAAAAAGCAAGCAAACCCCAACTGAGGAACTTTCTACAAATCATCTGTTATACAATAATACAACACTCCTCAAAAACTGCCAAGGACATGAAAAACAAGGAAAGTCTGAATAACAGTCACAGACTAAGGAGACATGATAAATAAGTGCAACATGGGATCCTGGATGGAATCCCGGAAAAAACGAACGACACTGGGGAAAACTGGTGAAATCCAAACAAACTGTGGCATTTAGTTAATAGTAATTTAAATAGTAACAGTAAATGCTGGATTTTAGTCATGACAAATATACCATCATAATATGAGATGTTACCATAGGTGAAACTGGGTGAGAAGTATACAGAAATTCTCTGTACTGTTTGCTCAACTTTTCTGTAAATATCAACTATTCTAAAATAAAATGTTTATTTAAAAGAATCACAGGTGAAAGCATGGGTTTTTTCAATAAATGGTGCTGTAAAAATAGTTTATTCACATGGGTTAAATGATATTCTCAAAAACAAATTCAAGATGAATAAAAAAAATCTATATGTGAAAAATCAATGTCGTACAATGTTTAATACAAATTATATGACTTGGAGTTAGGTATGATATATTAAAATAACACACAAACAGAACAAACCCTAAAGGGATAACTGATAAAGCTGACTAAGTTAATATTAAAGTCTTCTTCACAAAAGATACTGTAAAAAAAATATATATATAAGCCCAGACAGGAATAAAATAGTTATATGCACATAACAGATAAATGTAAGCTTAGTAAGAATAAAACTAATAATCCAATTGAATAAAAGTAAAAGCAAGAAGTATGAAAAGGAAATGTGCAAAAAAATAAGCTTGAGTGGAAATAAACTTACGAAAAAATGCTTAGCCTCACTTGTAATCAGGAAACTGCAAATTAACATAGTCATAAAATACCATGTCAGACTTATAAGATCTTCAAAAGTGAAAAGTGTGAAATCATCAAATATTCAGAACACTGACAAACAATGGGTATTTTCTTTCACAGTTATTGAGAATGCAAATTTGCAAAACCACATTAGAGAGCAATTTGACAATATCTAATAAAATCAAACAGGCCTGTACCAATGAGCCAGAAATTCTAGTTCAAGGTCTATATGCCAAGAAACATATCCGTGTGTTCACAAAACACATATAAAAATGCACAAGGCAGGGCTGTCAATACTGGCAAAATATTGGAAATAATCCAATGTCAGTAGGGAGATAAGTAAATATACATGCTTGTATAATTAAAATATACTCCACTCTATAGTATCTAAATAAATGGACTAGACCTTTATGTATAAAATATTGACTGTAGGGACTTCCCTGGTGGTGCAGTGGTTAAGAATCCACTTGCCAGTGCAGGGGAAAATGGGTTCGATCCCTGGTCGGGGAAGGTCCCACATGCCACGGAGCAACTAAGCCCGTGTGCCACAACTACTGAGCTCACGAGCCACAACTCGTGAAGCCAGTGCACCTAGAGCCCGTGCTCCACAACAAGAGAAGCCACCGCAATGAGAAGCCCACGCACCGCAACTAGAGAAAGGCTGCACACAACAACGAAGACCCAACGCAGCCAAAAATAAATTTAAAAAAATATTGATTGTAAAGTGCAAAACATAGAAGACCTTCTACTGTATATAGATTATATGCTACAATACTACCTATATACATTTGAAGGTATTAAAAATATTACACTGAATATTTTAAACGTATAGATATAAATATAAGACAGTAAATATATTAAAATAATCCTGTATTTTATTTATAGATGCATATTATATAGAGTAAAATTTTATTTATATATATGTAAACTCAACACACTCTGAATTCATGTCAGAAAATGCCTCTGGGTAGAATAAAAGGTAATGAAACTGGGAATAGGTTCAAATGTGTATTCAGCTGTGTCTATAAGATTTTATTTCAAAAACATAATTTGAAGCAAATTGATTAAGTAATATTTGCTACATGTGGGTGGTGGGGCAAAAGTCTTTGTTACATTATTTTTAATTTTTTTTCACAATTTAAATGTTGTACAAAACCTAGGATAACTAATGAGATGTGAACTATGCTACAAATACAAATATTGAGCAAACCCTGAATTCATGTACTTATAGAACTAATATTTGTAAATTCTGGGTTATGGTTGTTACAGAAAAGGAATGCAAATGTCATAATTTTTTACCATGCATACAAATACAATAACTAGTAAAAAAAAAAATGAAAGTAATGCTCAGGGAAATGGGGAGAATATCTGTGTATGGTATTTCTCTTTTTTCCATAGTAGAGATTCAAATAATTGAAGCAGGTGGTTATAAAGTATTTGGATTCCTTTAGTTTTTCAGATATGATTTTATAACTACAAAGAATAATTTAGGAACTAATATTTCCTGCTATAAATAAATATTTATTAAATTTCAGCAGTATCTTTAGTTCTACTTTTTTCATTTTTCTTCAAAGTCAAGAAAAAATAAATGTAAAAATGTAATGATTTCTCTAAAAATAAATTTGATCATATGATCCCATTGTTTCCTAGATTACCTCTCTGTATCCATAAGTATGCAGAGCCAGACACCTAAAATTATTTTCTCCAAATGGAAATATTGATTATTTTAGGGGGAAGGGGAAGAATTTTGGTGATTGTTAGTATTTTTTACTTGAATTTTTATGGTAAGATTAAGAAATATTTATAAAAAAGAATACAACCACTATTATTTTAAGACTCATGAAGCAATGACAATGAAGTACCACATGCCAGAAGAGGACAGCGTGACAAGGAATTTTAAAGAAAGGAATACCAACTAAATTGGAAAAGTTCAAGAACAGTTCAAGGAAGAACAGACTTTAACCAGACCTGGAAGAGTAAAGTGTCACAAAGAACGGAAGGATGGAATGTGTGTTGGGTAGTGGGGGAAATTAACTTGAAAAAGACTGGTTCACTGACAGTGAAATGACTGTATTCAAAAATACAGGAATATTTAAATACTAAAATATTTAAATATTAAACATTTAAATATTACTGTGTAGGAAATACAGTACAGTAATGATACAATTTCAATAGAGGGAGTTGGCCATTAATATTGATATGTGTAAAGTCCTAGGAAAGCATAGAAAAATGGGATTGTTCAGAGTCTGGTAGATCACAGACGGATTCACAGAGGATGGAGTACTTGAGTAGATTCTCAAATAGAAAGTTATGAATTTTCCAGGAAGGTGAGGGCTAATATTCCATGATGGAAAAAAAATGCAAAAGGATAGAAAGGAGACAACTTGTGATTAAAACGTGTGTGAGGAGAAATGGAGAAGGGTGAGGCTGTCAAGGCAGGCAAGGATAACGTTCTTGCCTTCGGTGCTTTCTGGAAGAGCTTATATCTAGCAGAAAATCACTAATAGACTCTTTCTTGGAGTGGGGTGGAAATGGGAAATAACATGATCAAATTTGTCTTCTAAAAAGATGGTCAGAAGGAAATGGATGAAAGAAAAGCAGAAAAGATGGGTTTAAACACTTCCAAAGGCTGGGAGGAAGACATCCAGGTTTGTGAGCCCCTTCTCTAACAATACAGTGAAGAGGGGAAGATTTTGAGAAATAATAATGAGGCAGACAATCTATAGGTGGAAAATGATTTCCTGTGGGAAATGGGGACAGGCTGGGTTAAGGATGACTGAGTGACCTGGTGGATGGTGATGCTCTTCAACTAATGAATAACGTTGGTGGGATAGTTTGGGGGCTGAGCTAATAAGCTCAGCGTTGAACAAGTTGACTTTAAGTGCCTGGCCTGGACCGAGGCCACGGATGTCACAACTTCTGCATTTGGTGGTAATTGAAGCCTTCAGGATGGATGAGATTGGCTGTGAAGGTTAGGAGAGTGAGCAGAGCAGTGAGCTGAATGTGTAAGCCTGGAAATACACCCAGTCAGGCATCCCCTAGACTGTCCTGGATATAAGTGGCTGATTATTTTTAGGCGGCCTGTCGGATTTCATTTATCCAGCTTGCTGGTTTCAGCACTTTGTTCCATGTTGTTGATACCATTTAGAGTCTTGATTCTATCAGTCAATATATTAACCATCCTAAGATGTTTCCGCTGAAAATGGTTTCTAGCTAGCACGCACTAGTCTCCCAACTTCCTAGTAAAATAACCAGAGAAAAGATAAAATGTCACATGATCACTCAAAACTTAACAACTCTCTAAAATAGAAAATGTGCTGTTCCTTTGCAAACATTTCTGGAACTGGTACAGAAAGCCTAAGAAGAAAACAGCCAGAAGTGAAAAGTCAACAGGATGAGATGTAAAGGAAAATGGTTTATAAAATAAAGAATTGCAAGTGAAAAATTGTAATTGCTCAAATAAAATCCATGTTGACAGTAGAGAACACAGAATAAATTGTATGAATGACACACTTCAAAAGTTGGCTCTGAATCCAGAGTAAAAGAATAAAGAAATGGAAGGAAGATGAAAATAAATTGATGATAGTAGCAGAGGCAAAAGACTAGAGCACCACCCTCAGAACAGAGTAGTTGCTAAGATACACGTAAAAGTATAGTAGAAGTAATAGCCAAAGTTGTACTTTAAAAAAAATCCTCAAATACAACAAAAAAACAAAATATAGGAGAAGGAAAGTTGAAAGACTTTATCACATTCAAAGGGAAACCAATGAAAAGAAACCTATACTACTTGTACACATACTAACAAAAATCTGTCAAAAATACCCAACAGGGGCTTCCCTGGTGGTACAGTGGTTGAGAATCTGCCTGCTAATGCAGGGGACACGGGTTCGAGCCCTGGTCTGGGAGGATCCCACATGCCGTGGAGCAACTAGGCCCGCGAGCCACAACTACTGAGCCTGTGCGTCTGGAGCCTGTGCTCCGCAACAAGAGAGGCCACGACAGTGAGAGGCTCATGCACCACGATGAAGAGGGGCCCCCTCTCGCCACAACTAGAGAAAGCCCTCGCACAGAGACGAAGACACAACACAGCAAAAATTAATTAATTAATTAATAAACTCCTACCCCCAACATCTAAAAAAAAAAATACCTTTGAAGTATTTCATCTTAAAAAAAAAAAATTTACCCTACAATTCAAGCTTAAGAAGGGAAAGCAGGACAGATCCAAAGGAAGAAAAATAAAGCTGGTCATTCATCTCATGTGGAATCTACATTCTAGAGAATATAAACTTGGATCCACTGAGTTATCCTTCATATCTAAAGAACCAGAAATGAAACATATCTGCAGAAATGAAGGCGTTTTGAAAAGAAAATGCCTAGAGTCTGTTGTTAAAACACCTACCAAAAACATCAACCAATCAAGAGTTAAACTGACACTAAGAACATCAACCAATCAAGGGTTAAATTGACATTAAGAACCTAAACATAGGAAAACCGTATATAAAATGATTTTCAGATTTTCCAAAAAAATAATCAGCAGGAACAATACTCTACCTTTCAAAATTATTTTAAAGGGAAAGATTTTAATAAATCATACCTATTTGAACTGGCCATGAATTAAATCTGCAATAAAATAAATATATATTGAAATATGCGGTCTTGTAATTTTGTACTTTGATTTGTGCATTTGTCTTTAATGAATATGTATTTTTAATAATCAACTTTGTACAAAACATATTATATGTCCTTGAAATTTTAAATCCTCTGGGAAATTGATCAGTATGTCTTTGATATCTTAATGTTAAGACTTTGATGATTATTGAACACAGTGGTTCCAAGGTCAGAACTTTATGCCTCTCGACTAGGCAGGCATCTGCCAAGTTAAATCAAATATTATTTCAGTAATGGTTTGGGACATTTTTAAAACCAATTACAAATCTATTTAACTATAAAACACATTTTCCCTCTTATTCACAATATTACTATGTAAGAGCATCAAATGTATTGCTTAAATCAATATATAATATGTTTATACCATTATTCTATTTTGCCAGTCTAATAAGCCTATCAGAAACAAACAAAAACGAATTGAAAGAGGTTAGCCTAACCCAATACGATTTGTTCTTGGGGAACTGGTACCACCTCCTAGGGATCACCGTTTCGTTTCTAAGTATTTGCAAATCTGTTTTCAATTAAATCATTCATAAATTTTGCCATGGTTGCACATCAAATTCACTAGCATATCAAATAAAAATTCAACTGCTTTTCAAAAGGTTAGATATTTAAACATCATCAATAATCTGACACTATTCTCATTTTTAAATATTATGAGCAGTGCACTTGCATATATATCTGCAATTTTCTAATGTCTTGGGATGGTTATCCAATTGAATCTGGAAGTAAGATTTAAAAGGCATCAGGGAAAAATGAGTTATTTATTTATCGAGGACCAACTGAATGCCAGCACCAGGCTGGATCTTATAAAGTTCAATTTAATTAACTGACATAACACACCACTGAACTGGTAGGTTTGTGTCTATTTTGGAGATGAGAAAGCTAAGGCTCTGATCCATGAAGTGACCATCTAAAATCACACAGACAGCAAGCCACTATGCTAGCACAATGTTCGAATCCCATGACTTTTATATTGCAGCAGTGATTCTGCTTCACTTTATCATACCACCCAGTATTCCTTAAGCACTGGCATTCTCTTTCCTTGTGACAGTTTTAAAATCAAAACTAGAGTTTAGAAATTAATTCTGCCTAAACTTTACATTTGTTTTCTTCAGCGCTTTTCCCAATTTAAGCTAATTCTGTAACTTGGTCCTACCTGCATGTGTTTTCTTTTTCTGTTTTTAAAATTTATTTATTTTAACTTATTTATTTTTGGCTGTGTTGGGTCTTCGTTGCTGCATGCGGGCCTTCTCCAGTTGCAGCAAGTGGGGGCTACTCCTCGTTGCAGTGCGTGGGCTTCTCATGTTGTGGAGCACGGGCTTTAGTAGTTGTGGCTCACGGGCTCACTAATTGTGGCTCGCGGGCTCTAGAGTGCAGGCTCTTTAGTTACGGCGCACAGGCATAGCTGCTCCACAGCATGTGGGATCTTCCCGGACCAGGGATCAAACCCATGTCCCCTGCAGTGGCAGGTGGATGCTTAACGACTGCACCACCAGGGAAGTCTCATGTGTTTTCAAGTAGATGTGCCTGTTTTGTTTCATCACCCTGTGCACTATCTCTCAACTTCTGTACTTGTCTTTTAGCCGTCTGACCCCGTGGGAGATGCCCTGGGCATCGGCTTGCTGAACCTTCCTCACTGGGATCATTTGTGATTAGACAACTACCATTTTATTATTTAAAGACCTTCCCTTCTGAAATTTCTTGTAATCTGAGATAACTGTCAAGTTATGCCTAGCTATTTTTCTATTTCAGGTCTATTATAATAAATTTCGATAAGACAGTTTCTCTTTCCCCAAAACTTCTCATTACTTGCATTATCAACACATTATTTTCTTTCTATAATAATTAAAATGTGAACAGATCCACATGGCCCCAAATTTGCCATAAATATGCTGGTTGTTTTCCAAGACACTTGACCTGGGCTTGTTAGAAGACAGTTACTGAGCACCAAGAACACCCAGGTTGGCTGGAAGATGGATGGTTCCATAGTCATTGAACATCAAGAGCAATGACCAACTCATTGAAACTACTTCATTTCTACTTCAGAGGATACTGGAATCGGGGTTCCATTTTACACCGGGTGGTCTCACTTCAAACTGTCACTGTATCCCTCTCGCTCTCAGTAGCACTTGATATAGCCTCACTGGTACCCAAATGTCCCACATGATACTATACAAGCCCAATGAGGAGCTCATTCTCAACAACAGATATTCTTCTCCCTGGTTTCACCAGCAGCCCCACTTTTGCTACTTTCTCTCTATATTCAACCATTTCTTCCTCCAGCTTTCAAATGCTCATTTTTGTTATTATTTATTTTCCTACTGACTCTAGGTTACCTGAGCCTGTCAAGTTCTCTTGTCCATTCATTCATGCACCTGTCCAACCCTACTAAGTTCTAGCTAAGTACAAAGCCCTTTACTTAGGATGGAGAATCCTAATATGACTCTTTCTACCCTCAAAGAGCTCATGGTCTAATAAAGGAGATAACTTATAATTGAACAGTAATAATTCAATTTAATAAGTCTGATGATAGAAACACAAAGAGAACAAATAAATCAACAGTTAAAATTCAATTTAAGAAGTTCTATATGCAAAAAAAATAAGGGAAGGAAAACCATACAGGATTAAAAAAATAAACCTGCATCTTAAAAAAGTTCAACTCTTACACTAGCTAAGTACTGGAAGTACATATATCGAGATACCCACCACGGCTTAGCAACCTGAGGCAAAACGGAATATACATGTAGTTATAAAGTTGAGTCTGGAAGGGTGGCTAAGGTCAAGTGAAGATTCTGTGCTAAAGAAGCTGAATTGTTAACCTGAAATGTATGGGGAACCACTGGAAATTTAAAAGCAAGGAACTGACTTGATCAGAATTTATTTTACAAAGATGTTTCTGCTGGCTATACAGAGAAAGGTTTGAAGGAGTTAAGAAAGAAAAAAGAAAGTCAGAAGGCTGCTGTAATAAACTAAGCGGTCATCAGGACGTGGATATGTAAGAAAGAATACATAAATGACACCTATTTGAGAGATTTAGGAGGTAGAATGGATATGATCTATTTACAGAATAGTCTGGAGAGTATGGAACAGGTAGGTTTTTAGAACGACCCCAGTTTCTGCTTAGTTAAAAATAATATTCAGAAAGGAAGAGGATAGGATGAATAGAGAACAAGGAATTTTTAGTACAGTAAAGCCGTTTTGTACGCTACTATGATACTGGATACTCATCATTATACAGTTATCAAAATCTATGTAATGCACAATACGTGAATGAGCCCTAGGTAAACTATGACCTTCAGTTAATAATCATGTAACAATGCCAGCTCATCAAATGCACCACATTACTGCAAAATATTAATAATAGGGGAAATTAGCAGGGTGGGTATATGGAAATTCTCCATACTTTCCACTCAATTTTCCTGTAAACCTAAAGCCATTCAAAAAACTAGTCTACTTTTTTAGAAAAAATAGAAGGTGTGAGAAATACCAGTTCGAGGTCTCCCAGCACCTTGGGCATGCCACTTTAAGTTAGCCATAGAGAAGGATCATCTTCTTGAACAGTCTACACAGTAAGCCTAAGGAAGTCCTATCTCTACACTTCCTTAGGATCCCAACATCTGCTTCAGAGGACTGGGTTCCAATCCTTTCACATTTCTTTCACAGCATGATAATGTAGTTCTAGATGTGACAGGAGGGAAGCAGGCGTGCATCCCATCACAGGAGTGGCACAATCTGTTTGCCCCTTATGAACCCAGCTTTCCTGACTTATATCAATTTTGCTCATATATTGTGCATTCATAAGCCTGAGCCTGAATACAAATTCTACAGCCAGTTTGTGCCTATGGATGATTTATCACAGCCATAAAAATCTGGAGCTTTTCAATTCATGAATCTCAGGGTTCCAATGTGAAACAGTACACAGACTGCAAGCTGCATTTCATGTGATTCTAATGGATCCACGAATACAGGAGCAATAGAGGAATAAAAAGGATGATTTAAAAAAATCAAAACATGTGGAAAATCTCCA
The DNA here is from genome assembly GCF_008692025.1 of Phocoena sinus. Classification (NCBI taxonomy): domain Eukaryota; kingdom Metazoa; phylum Chordata; class Mammalia; order Artiodactyla; family Phocoenidae; genus Phocoena; species Phocoena sinus. Next base: position 35,447,538 of record NC_045778.1, read on the forward strand.
ATGTGACCTTTAAAAAAGGTGTTCTAGCAACACTTTGCCCAGCAGGAAACCAACACATATACCCAATAGAAGACTTTGCCCTCAAGATAAAAATAAATAATCAGGGAAAACCGAACAAAAAGCAAAGCCAACTCCTTCTTTGCATACAGATCTATAAATGGAGTGTGACCCGAAAAACAAGGAGCACAGAATACATGACTTCAGAGTTTAGGAGTGACATTCCTGATTCCCAGCTATTGCAGACACACTTCTAGGGATACGCAGCTCATCACCTCCCAAGGTCATTTACTAAACTTCAGACAGGTCTGACACCAGGAAGGGACTTTTTGTTGTTGAGCTAAACTCTATATCTTCAATTGTTCTACCCAAAGATCCTCATTTTCTATAAATGAACCAAAAAGAACAAGTCTTCCTTCAAAACTTAATGCATCCATTTAACATGTATTGGGCATACATAGTGAGCGGTATGAACTGAATGTTGTATCCCACCCAGCCCTCACCAAATTCACAAGTTGAAGCCCTTACCTCCGATGTGATGGTATTTCGAGGTGAGCCTTTGGGAGGTAATTAGGTTTAGATAAGGTCATGAGGGTGGAGCCCCCATGATGGGATTAGTGACCTTATAAGAAGAAGAAGAAAGACCAGTGCTCCTTCTCTCTCCACCATGTGAGGACCCAGCAGAGAGAAGGAGGCCATCTGCAAGCCAGGAAGAGGACTCTCACCAAGAAACAAATCTGCTGGCACCGGGATCTTGGACTTCCCAGCCCCCAGGACCATGAGAAATAAATTCCTATTGTTTAAGCCATCCAGTCTATGGTATTTTGTTAAGGCAGCTGAGCTGTGACAGGCATTGTGCTAAGCATTGGTTATACAATGGAGGACAAACAAACTCAGTCCCTGGATTCACGGAGTTTATTATCTAGAAGGATGGATGCATTATAACAAAAAGTAAACACATAAACTCATGTGACAATTACTAAGAAAGAAAAGTACTAAAGTATATGAAGGAGAAAAATAGCAAAGAGTGATTTAAATTGAGGAATATCCAGGAAGGCCACTGTGAGGAGGTGACGTTTGAGTAGAGACTTGAGAAATGAGTCAGTGTTGGCTGGGTCAAAAGCATAGAAGAGTGTTCCAAAAATAACTAGCTTAGTGAAGGCCACAGAGCAGAAAACTAACTGTGATCTTTGAGGAACGTAGCCAGGGAAGCTAGAGCACTGAGACATGAGATTAAATACAGTTAGAGGGCATGCAGAATGCCCCTACAGCTTTGTAGAAAGTCTTGAAATCAAGTAGTGCTGGTCTTCCAACTTTGTTCTTTTTCAAAATTCTGTTCCCCATTCTAGAGCCTTTGAATATATATATAATCTTTTCCAGTTCTATTTTTTAAAAGTCTGCTGGGATTTTAATGGGGATTGCATTGACTCTATAGCTCAGTTAGGACGATTTGCCATCTCAACATATTGAGTATTCCAATCCATGAATATTGGATATCTCTCCATTTATTTAGATCTTTAATTTCTCTTGGTGACATTTTCCACTAAATTTTCTGCTACAGGTGTAACCTATACATTTTTTAAAAAACGCATTCCTAAGAATTTGTACTTTTGGTACTATTATAATTTTTTAAAACTTGTTTTCCAGTTGTTGGTTATTAGTATGTAAAAATACAATTGATTTTTGTATAGGGACTTTGTTTCTGGCAGCCTATGAAGATTTATTTATTAGATTTAATTTTATTAAAAGACTTTTAGGATTTTTCACAAAATGTCATCGGAAAACAAACAGTGTTACTTCTCCCGCTCAAGTCTGTACACCTTTCATTTCTTTTATTGCTTGTTGGTCAGACAAGGACCCACAATATGATGTTGGGGAAAAAGCATCACTAAGTATGTTGTTAGTAGTCAGTTCTCTGTGCTGTTATCAGGGTGTGGAAGTTTCCTTTTATGTATTTATTTATTAATCATGAATGGGTGGTTAATTTTGTCAGATGCTTTTCTGTATCATTTGAGATGATCACGTGAATTTTGTCCTTTATTTTGTTAATGTGGTGAATCACATTAACTGGTTTTCAAATACTGAAACGAGCTTGTATCCCAGGGATAATACTAGACTGGAATATGATGTATTATCCTGTTTATATATTGCTAGATTCAATCTCCTACCATTTTGTTGAGGATGTTTACATCTAAGTTCATGGGAGATATTGGGCAGTGATTTTCTTTTCTTGTAGTATCTTTTTTGGTTTTGGGTATCAGAATTATGCCAGTTTCATTAAATGAATTAAAAAACATTTTCTCCTCTATTTTCTGAAAAAGTTTACGATTAGTGTCATTTATTTGCCTGTTGGCTAGAATTTCATTTGTAGTGAGGCTTACAAATCCAATATATTTAATAGATAATTAATATTCAGATTTTCTGTCTCTTTTTCAATCAGTTTTTATAAGATGTGTTTTTAAAGAAATGTATCCATTTCATTTAAGTTGTTGAATTTACTGGCATAAATTGTGCATAATATTGTCTTATTATTCATTTAATGTCTAAAAGATCTATACTGAAATCCCCACTTTCATTCATGATATTAATAATTTCAGTTTTCTCTCATTTTTCTTTATTATTCTTGTTTGGGGCTTATTAACTTTATTAAACTTATCAAACAACCAACTTTTGACTTTGCTAATTTTCTATGTCGTTATACATAATCTATGTCTTTCTTTAAAATTACTTTGAGTTTAGCCTGTTCTTATTTTTTTTTTATCTTTTCTGAGAGGGAAACTAAAAATCTCAAATTTAATCATTTTCTGTCCTTATATAGGCATTTAAAGCTATAAGCTTTCCTTTAAGCATTATTTTACCTGCCTTCCACAAATTTTGATATATTGTGTTTTCATTATTGCTTACTTAGAAATAATTTTTATACTTCTTTTATGATTTTTTTTCTTTGACCCATATGTTTAGAATTATGTTATTTAAATTTCAGTGGGGATTTTCTAGATTTTTTTTTTTTTGGCTTTCTACTTTAACTCAATTATAGTGATAGAACATACTTGGTAAGATTTTATTCTTTTGAACTTGATTGAGATTTAACTCTATGGCCCAATGAATGATGCATCTTGGTGGATGCATACTTGAAAAGAATGTGTATTCTGCAATTGTTGGGTATAGTGTCCTATAAATGTCAATTACCTCAAGTTGGTTGATAGCATTTTTTAGATCTTCTAAAGCCTTGTTAGTCTTTTGCTTACTTGTTATGTCAATTTCTAAGAGAATGAAATTAAAATTTGGACTATATTAGATTTTTCTATTTCTCCCATTAGATTTGTCAAAATTTATATCATAAACTTTGATGCTTCGTTACAAAGTACAAACATATTTAGAATTGCCTTTTTGGTGAAATTGTTTCTTTTATCATTATGTAAGGTCCCCCTTTACCCCTTGTAATACTCTATGGCATAAATTCTACTTTGTCTAATGTTGAGATATCCTCACAAGCTTTCTTATGCTTATTATTTGCATGGCATATCTTTTCCCTTCTTTCTCAATCTACCTGTGCCTTTATGTTTAAAATGCTTGTAAACAGCATATTTTTCCAGTTTTATAGTTGTTAATGATGGGAGGTCTAGTGAGATAACTGTTATTCCATCATGGCATGTAGAGTTAAGTCCCACATTCATTTTCTTGGTACCATTAATATGCACCATCTTTCTTTTCCAGTTTGTGGTGCCCCAAAGGCAGGAACTGATGTATAGCTCTATTAAAATGCGTTTGTTAGCTGAAGCCAATCGCTTCAGGCTATTAGAATTTCATAGATCATTTTTGTCTAATTGGAGGCAGTGCTTTTCAAACTTTAATGTCAATAAAAATCATTTGGAGACCTACTTAGATATAAATTCTGGATCATGAGATCTGAGATAAGGCCTGGGATTTATGCCAGCAATGTTGGTCTGTGTGCCACACTTTGAATAGCACAGATGTGTTAAGACCTGCCAGCTCACAAAGAGTCATCCAGGTCTTCTTTGTCATAGGGCACTAACTTGAATGACTTGATGTTGAAAGGTGAGTATGTGAAAGTGTGAAGCTAGCAGCTGTAATAAAACAGAGGATGGTGGGACCAAAGGCAACCTGAAGAGTGCTAGCACCACCAAAGTCATTCAAATTTAAATATTTAAAACACTATGCTACCAAAAAACCCCATAAACTTGAGAAGTAAATTCAGGTCACATCCAACTGTTTATGATTCCTGTTCAATGTCTTTATCCATAAGTTAATTTTAAAAATGGAATCTTTACATCCAAATTGATGATGATCCATGTGTAAAAAGCCTTTAAGTTTAGTTTGCAAAGAGCAATTGATCCACCTTGGGTTTGGCCATGACTTCTTAGATACAACAATAGCATGATCAACTAAAAATATGTTAAGTTGGCTTTATTTGGCCTAATACATATCTACCGCTGCCCTGCTCATATTTTTTCCCATTTTATCCACAAAGATATCTTAAAATTTACATACATAGGTCTTCATAAAATCCATACATCTCTCTCTCTTTATACACATATATAAAATAAATCTATACATTATAAAATTTGTAAGTATATATACACATACATATGTATTTATTTATCATAAGGCTTTCACTTATCAATATATATTTAAGGTTCCTCCATGGTTTTCCATGGCTTGATAGTTCCTTTCTTTTTAGCACTGAATAATATTCCATTACCTGGATGTACTCCAGTTTATTTATATTTTACCTCTTTAAGGACATCTTAGTTGTTGCCACATTTTGACAATTTAGGAAAACTGCTATAAAAAATTCACATGCAGGTTTTCATGTGGATATGGAGAAAGAGGGATGGGAGGGAGGAGGAGGAAGGATTAAACTAGAGGGAGGAAGAGGGAGGAAGAGGAAGGGAAAGGGAAGGAGGAAGGGGAAGATGATGGAAATGGGGGGGAGAGAAAGAGGGAAGAACAGAGAACAGAGTAAGAAGGGGAGGAGAGGTAAAGAAAGAGGAGAGGAGAAAGAGGAGGTGAATGGGGTATACTTATGCTTCTCTGTAGCATTACATACAAGAAGAGCAAGGGAACAAATTCTATAGAAGTTGCTCCATTGCTCAGGCAATAGAATAGTAAGGGGAGAAGTTGTGACACAAGAACATTACACCCAGATAAGTTTAATTCATGTGTAAACACAACAGAAAAAGATTCGCAGATATGCTGTCCCAGAAAAGATACCACTCTTGCTAGAGATATTGCTCAAAGAGCTATTCTAGTTGAATAAAAATGCATTAAAATAAAGAAACGAATGATGGCTAAATCATAAAGAGGTATTCAACAAGCACTGAAACATTTTGAACATAGAATTCAGTCCAAATAATGACTATAAATATGGATGAGATAAAACAAAAGAATGCAAATGCCAAATATGTATCTTAGAGAAACCGCAGAAGATTTAAAAACATAACAAAAGAAGAAAATCAGAATAAACTGAGTCTAAAATCTCAGATTCTGTCAACCAAAGAAATGATTGAGTAGGTGGAAGAAGAGGAAAAAAAGATATTCCACTATCCTCTTACGTAGGCAGAGATATGAATACATGGTTTCACTCTTGATTCTGAAAGAGAAATAGCAGTGCATGCAAATTTAAGCCTAAAGGATACCACTGGAGGTTAAAAGAGGATGCTTAATTTCTAGTGGGGGCAAGGTGGTGGGAGAAACACAGTAATAACAATGGTAACTGAATGTTAAACTTTATGAAAATAATTAAGAATGCATAAAAATCATGTAAACATGATAGCAGTAAGAACAGATGTATTTATATCGTATACCTGTCAACTGTATTTCAACAAATTATATAGTCTATCTAGAAAAAATGGACAAATTTCTAGAAATGCACAACCTACTAAGACTGAACCATGAAGAAACAGAATATTTGAATAGACCTATAACTAGTAAGGAGATCTAATCAGGATCTAATCAGAAAAGCCCAGGACCAGCTAGCTTCACTGTGGAATTCTACAATTTAAAGAAGAATAAACACCAGGACTCCCCTGGTGGCTCAGTGGTTAAGAATCCACCTGCCAATGCAGGGGACACAGGTTCGACCCCTGAGAAGATCCCACATGCCATGGAGCAACTAAGCCCGTGCGCCACAACTACTAAGCCTGTGCTCTAGAGCCCATGAGCCACAATTACTGAAGTCAGTGTGCTGTGCTCCACAACAAGAGAAGCCACTGCAATGAGAAGCCCGTGCACTGCAACACAGAGTAGCTCCTGCTCTCTGCAACTAGAGAAAGCCCACGCGCAACAAAGAAGACCCAATGCAGCCAAATAAATAAATAAATAAATAATTTTTAGAAAGAAGAAGAAACACCAATCTTCATCAAACTCTTACCCAAAAAATTCAAGTGGAGGGAATACTTCCTAATTCGTTTTACGAGGCCAGCATTACCTTGATACTAAAGTCCAAAAAAGACACTACAAAAAAAGAAAACTACCAACCAATATTCCTAATGAATGTTGATACAAAACTTCTCAGTGAAATACTTGCAAACTGAATTCAACAGCATATTAAAAGGATTATGTACCATGACCAAGAAGAATTTATCCCTGGAATGCAAGAATGGTTCAACATAAAAAATTTTATCAATGTAATATAGCACATTAACAGAATGAAGATACAAACCACATTATCATCTCAATGCAGAAAAAGCACTTGAAAAAATCCAGCACCCTTTCATAATAAAAACTCAACAGGCTAGGAACAAAAGGAAACATCCATAATGTAACAATGGTTGAGAAACCCAAAGCTAGCGTCATACTCAATGGTGAAAGACTGAAAGGCTTTTCTCTAAAATTAGGAACAAGACAAGGATATCTTCTTTTACCATGTAGTACTCAACATAGTACTTGAAATCATAGTTAGACAATTAGGTAAGAAAAAGAAATAATTGGAAATAAATTGGAAAGGAAGAAGTAAAAGTATCTCTGTTGTCAGACAACGTGATCTTATATGTAGAAAATGCTAAAATTAGACAGACACATATGCACACACACACACAAAACTATTAGAACTAACAGACTAATTAAGCAATGTTTCAGGATACAAAAATCAATGCACAAAACCCAGCTGCATTTCTATACATTCAGAACGAACAGTCTGAAAGGGAAATTATAAAAACAATTCCAATTACAATAATATCAAAAAGAATAAAATACTGAAGAAAAATAACAAAAAGGCATGTACACCAAAAACTAAAAATTTTGGAAAAAAAATTTAAAACGCAAATAAATGGAATGAATCCTGTATTCATGGATTGGAAGACTTAATATTGTTATGATGCCAATACTACCTAAAGCAATCTATAAATTCAATGCAACCGCTATCAAAATTCCAATGATGTTTTCTGCAGAAATAGAAAAATCCACCCTAAAATTCATATGGAATCTCAAGGGACATCAAATAGCCAAAACAATCTTGATAAAGAACAAAGTCGGAGATCTCAAACTTCTGAATTTAAAATGTACTACAAGCCACAGTAATCAAAACAGTGAGGAACTGGCATGATGACAGACATACAAACAAATGGAATAGAACAGACAACATAGAAATACTGCCCCATAAGTGGTCAAATGATTTTCAACAATGGTGTCAAGATTTCTTAGTTATGACAACAAAAGCAAAGGCAATGACGACAACAAAGAGATAGATAATTTGGACTTCATCAAAATTAAAAAAAAAAGAAATTCTGCATCCAAGGACACTATCAGCAGAAAGAAAAGGCAACCCACGGAATGGGAGAAAGTATTTGCGAATCACGTATCTCGTAAGGGATTAATATCCAGAATATAAAAATCTCCTACAACTCAGTAACAAACAAACAAAAACAACTCAATTAAAAATGGGCAAAGGACTTGAATAGAAATTTCTATAAAGAAGGTATGCAAATGGAAAATAAATACATGAAAATATGCTCAACATCTCTAATCATGAGGGAAATGCAAATCAATACCAAAATGAGATCACTTCATACCCATTAGGATAGCTATTACAAAAATAAAAACAAAAACAAGCATTGGTGAGGATTTAAAGAAATTGGAATCCTTGTGTCTTGCTGGTGGGAATGTGAAATGGTGCAGCTACTGTGGAATATGGTAAGGTAGTTCCTCAAAATTATTAAACATAAAATTTCCATATGATCCAGCAATTCCACTTCTGACTATATACACAAAAATATTGAAAGCAGGGACTTGAACAGCTATTTTTATGCCTATATTTATAGCAGCATTATTAAATAATAGCCAAAAGATGGAAGCAACCCATGTTCCTGGACAGATGAATAGATCAATAAAATGTGGTATATACATACAATGAAATGTTATTCATCCTTAAAAAGCAAGGAAATTCTGACACATATGACAAAATGGTGAACCTTGAAGACATGCTAAGTGAAATAAACCAGTCATACAAAGACAAAAACTGTATTATTTCACTTATATGAGGCACCTAGAGATTCAAATTTATAGAGACAGAAAATGGAATGGTGGTTTCCAGGGTCTGGGGAAGAGGGGAATAAAGAATATCGTATATATATTTGCCAGATGATGTGATCTAGAGATAGTAGTGATATTTGCAGAACACTGTGATTATACTTAATGACACTGAATTGTACACTTAAAATGATTAAAAAGATAAAATTTATGTTATGTATATTTTCCCACAATTTTAAAAACAAAAATAAAAAAACAACAAACATGCATTTTAATAATATATTCTAATATCTAGGTAAATTTGTTTTTTTAAAAAAGTAAAGTTTATTCAGTAAGTAAAATACCAAAAAATAACAATTTAAAAACTAACTTTAGAAGACTATCCATTGAATAAATTGGAAAAAAATACTAATTATCTCCTAAAAAGGAAGGGATCAGACAGCTTCAAAAATGAGTTGTTGGGGCAGGGGTGCAGTGGAACAGAATAATATAGGAGCAAAGTTTTTGTACACTATTAAAATAAGGTAGTATTAATCTAAGTTAAATTGCTATAAACTATTAATTGTAACACCTAGGGTAACCACTAAGAATATAACTCAAAAAATATATAGTAAAAGAAACAATAACGTAATTAAAATGGTATGCAAAACATATCTACTTAACACAAAATAAGGCAGTAATGGAGAAAATGAACAACAAAAAAGATGTAAGACATATATAAAATGAATAGCAAAATGGCAGAAGTGAAGTCTTCTTTATCACTAATTACATTAAATATAAATGGATTAAACTTTCTGATTAAAATGTAGACATTGGTAGACTGAATTAAAAACCACAATTCAACTATTTGCTGTGTAGAAGCTACTTGCTTTAGATTCAGAGACAGATAGATTGATACAAAAGGATAGAAAAAATATTCTGTACAAACAATAATCAAAAGAGAACTGGAGTGGCTATGCTAATGATCAGAAAAAGTAGACTTTAAAATAAAAATTTTATGAGAAACAAAGAACATTATATAATGATAAAACAGCCATCAATAAGAATATAGAACAATTACAATTATAAACATATGCACATGTAACAAATGAAGAGAAATTGATAAAATTGAAGGGAGAAAGAGGCAGGTCTACAAAAATAGTTGGAGACTTCAATATCCCACTTTCAGTAATTGATAGAACAAGGCAGAAGATCAACAAGTAAATGAAAACATGAACAACACTATAAACCAACTAGACTTGATGAAACAGACAATATGAATTGCCCTATAGCTATGAAAAATTTAATTCACAATTTAAAAGCTCCAAAAATATGAAATCTCCATGCCTGGATGGTTTCCCTGGAGAATAACGCCCAACACTTAAAGATGAATTAACAGCAATTTTACATAATCTCTTCCAAAAAAACAGAAGATAATTTCCTAAATCACTTTATGAGGCCAGTGTCACCCTGATATCAAAACCAGACAAAGACACTACAAATAAAAGTACAAACCAATATTTCTTCTAAGTTTGTATGCAAAAATCCTCAACCAGAATATCAGCAAACAGAATTCAACAATATATGAAAAGAATCATAGACCATGACAAAGTGAGATTCATTCAAGATATACATTTAAAAAAACAATCAATTTAATCTACCATATTAATAAGTTAAAGAAGAAAAAGCATATAATCATGGCAAGTAATGTTAAAAAAAGCATTTGGCAAAATCCAGTACCCATTCATGCTAAATATTCTCAGCAAATCATGATCTTTTGGCTTAAAGCAATTATAACTATAATTAATGCAATTCCTGTCAAAACCACAGAATGTTTTTATATAGCCATAGACAAACTTATTCTAAAATTTGTATGGAAAATGCAGGCCCCAGAATAGTTAAAACAATCTTGACAAAGAACAATAAAATGGGAGGAATCACTATGCTCAGTATTAAGGCTTACTGTGCAGCCACAGTAATCAAGACAGTGTGCTATTGGCAAAGGAATCAGCACATAGATCAATGGAATGAATAGAGAACCCAGAAATAGACCCACATAAATATGTTCAACTGATTTCGGACAAACTTAAATAGTAATTAAATTAATAAGTGGTGCTATAGCAATTGGACATCCATAGCCAAAAAAAAAAAAAAGAGAACTCAAACTTCACACCTCATATAAAAATTAACTCAAAACTGATTGTGGACCAAAATGTAAAACTAAAAAACTTTTAGAAAAACAAGCAAACAAACAAACAAACAATCCCAGATTATCTTCAGGGTCTAGGGCTAGGCAAAGAGTTAGACTTCATATCGAAAGCATGATCCACAAAAGAATAAATTTATAAATTAGACCTCATAAGAATTAAAAACTCCTCTTTGTGAAAGACCTTGGTAAGAGGTTGATAAAACAAACTTCAGAGTGGGGGAAAATACTTGCAAACCACACATCTGGCAAGAAACCAGTGTCTAAAATATATAAAGAACTTTCAAAACTCAACATTAACAATCCAGTGAGAAAATGGGCAAAACACATGAAAAGGTATTTCACCAAACAGAATACACAGATAGTAATAAGCACATGAAAAGGTATTCAGTATAATTAGTCGTTAGGGAAACACAAAACCACAATGCACTATCTCACCATGCCTATCAGAATAGTATAATAAAGAATAGTGACAACACTAAATATTGGCAAAGAGGCAAAGAAACTGGATCATTCCTACATTACTAGTAAGGTAAAATGGTACAGTCACTAGAAAGCAGTTTGATCGCTCTTTAATAAAACAACATGCTATTACCACAGATGCAGCAATTACATTCTTGGATATGTATCACATACTAATAAAAACATGTTCACACAAAAACCTACACACAAATGTTCACAGTGGCTTTATTCATAATTGCCCCAAACTGGAAACAACCCAGATGTCCTTCAATAGGTGGATTGTTAAATAAACTGTGTTACATTGGCTTCTACCAAGCAAAAAGAAGCAATGAACTATTAATACACATAACAATTTGAATGAATCTCCAGAGAATTATACTGAAAGAAAAAGTCAATCCCAAAAGTATGATTCAACTTATACAACATATTTGAAATAACAAAATTTTAGAGATGGAGAACACATTAGTGTTTTCCAGGTATTAAGAACAGGACTGGAGGGAAAGAAGTGCAAAGGAGGTGAGTGTGGTTATAAAAGAACAATACAAATCTACACATATGGTAAGATTGTGTAGAATCAAATGCACACACACACACACACACACACACACACACACACACACAGAAATGAGGGCAAGTACAGATGAGAAATCTGAATAGAATCAGTCAATTGTATCAACATTAATATCCTGATTTTGCAAAATGTTACCATTGGGGCAAACTTGTTAAAAGATATTATGAGATCTCTCTGCACTACTAATTATAATTGCATGTGAATCTATAATTATATCAATAAAATGTCAATTAAAATAAAGGTTAGATAATGTCATTCTGAATTTTGAATCCTAATCAAGAATCTGACCTCTTTCAAATAGGCAGTTGGGAGCTATAGAAGCTGGTTGAGTATGGATGACTTGATTACAGGGCTATGGATCAAAAGAATCAATATGATGATAGTAAGTATGATGAATTAAAGGAGAAATTACTGAAGGCAGGGACACAGAAAACCATAATCAGGGATCAAGTAAGAGGTGATACTGAAGAGGTATTGCACCCAAGGAAGTATGGACTAGATCTTTGCCTTTGGTCAGTTCAGCGATGACATATCCAACAGACATTCACTTTATCCAGGCTCTTTTGTAACTCACACAGTATGTGAGAATCTGACTACAAAGCAAAGGCATTTCCAAGTTATTTCACTATGTTGAATTAATTCTTTTATGCCATATTTTTAACATTTTGGTTAAAATGAAACATTTTTAGTCCTTGGTTCCAATAGTTTTACAATTTTGTAACTGTAAGTGACATAAATTTTCTAATCACTGTGATAACTGGCATGTTTTTAAAAATAATTTTTAGATGTTTGAAGATTGGAAAAATATATTAGACTTGTGGTTTTAATTAATTTTAATTAAATGTTTAAAAATTTTGATTAAATAAGTTTGTAATCAATGTTGAAAGGTCTGAGGACTTTTAAGTTGTTAATTTTTAATGTTTTGATTTATTAGCTTATAAGCAGAATTTAAATATTCAAAGAAATGTTATTTAATGAATTTATACATTGTTTAATTGTGCATGAAATAAAATACAACAGGAGTGATGCTCCTCATGCGTTAAAGATTACTGTCATCAAATGGCAGATCTGGAATCTAAGTCCTTCTCTGCCTCCTTGACACCAGGCTGCCCTGGCTAGGTCTGCATCCTCTCTTTTCAGCCTTCTGGAAGGAGTAATGGATCTTACCTTATGGGGTTATCCATCCTGGACACTGTGAGGAAGGCAGCAAGATTGGCTGTGTAGGAGGAGCACACAATGAGGGTGAAGAGCCACCAGCTGCCCATCACGATTCGCATGGCCATGGAGTTCGCTGAGGATTCACCACCTGCAGGAGGCAGGCAAAGGGGATTGGTCCTGGGCTTCTGCTCTTGCTTTGCATCTCCAGAGAAATTCTCTGCCCTGCGGCCAGGCATGAGGAACCACCCCTGGTGGTGAGCTGGGGATCAGGAAAGTGACTGCCGGCTGGTTATGGTGGGCTCTGACAATTCTGGGGAAAAAATGCTAGGACCACCAATCTTGGAAAGGGATGGCAGACCACAAAATACGGAAAAGCTAGCATTGGCATTTTTAGTGACAGGATGTTTCTCAAAATGCCAACAGTAGAGTTCCGAATATCAAAATCTTCTAGTTAGAAGATTCTACCTCACTGTGTTGAGAACTTTCAGGGCTGCAACCCTATGTAATGTCCCTTTCCATTTTAAATTCACATGGAACAGTCTCAGCAATTCTGTAAAATTACCTCCTACCTGGAGGATTTCCTGGCTTTCTTTTAAGAAATGAGATGCACCATATCACTTTTATTATTACTCAGCCCTCGCTAGATGACCTTTTTTTTTTTCCTATGATTTTCAGAAATCACTGCATGTGACTTGTAGTCAGAAGCTGCCTCTTTGAAGCCAATTGTTTCTCCTTGGTCCCTTAGGTGGTAGCAGAAGAAAACTCCTCACTGACTATTCTTATATAACCTCTCAAGCAAGTGATACATACATTTGCCATGGTGCAAATAAGGCTAGGACTCACATTAGGAAATTTGCAACTTGTTGTTCCCAGTCAAAACTGCACAATCCTGTAACTCCCCAAGTGCTATCCAGACTTCTCAGAGACAGGAGACTTTGTATCTCAAGAATGGCTGGAGTACCGCTTAGATGATTGCAAAACAATTTTGATTTTTTATCCCATTAAGACTTCAAATTTAAACAAGATGGAGTTTCTGACAACCCTGTCTGCATAACAATCAATCTAATGTGGGAGGCAAGGAAAGTGCAAAGCAGAACTCGCAGGTTAATTTTATCTAAAGTGGAAAATCAGGACTTGAAGTTAAGTTCCGTGTTGTGATTTCATTTAGTTCCTATCTGGTATTACTCAGAGAACCTGGGAGCAGCATGATACTAGGACTACCTTAGAGATTAAATAAAATTGCATTTAAAATGACTTTGGCAAAACGCGTCCAAGAACTTTGCCAACAGACAAGTTCTTCCAAGCCCCTGGGGCTCTTCCAACATTGAGAAACCAGGAGGGTACCTTGCTGTACGAAGGCTCCGTAGACGATCCAGATGGCACTGTTTAAGGTGGCAGAAGCAGATGGCCGGGGCTGGGCAGCACTCTGAGCCCTCACGGCCTGTATCCGGTTCAGCACAAATATCATCACGCCAACCACAGGGATGGCTGCTGCAATGCAGGCCCACACGGCAAAATCAAAAGGAGCAAAAAGGGAGAAGATGCTGATTTTCTCCTCGGGCTTCTTGATGAGGATCCCCACCGAGTAGTCCATGTACCGCTTGCTGAAGTCCACCACGCTCTCCCTCTCCGGGGTGATGGTGATGGCGGAGATGGCTAGGTCCGCTCTCTGAAAGGCAAACCCATCTCATCAGACAGCAGTCCTCAGTTTACCATTAGGTTCTACCCTGGGTCAAGGCCTGTCCTCTGCCCTTTGGGTTGTTCAGTTCAGAGGAAATGGATCCGAGAGTTGACACCTCGTGACTTTGAATGTTGTAAGGAAAATCCAGCACTAAGGTGTCTGTTATTACCTCTTTCACCTTACAAATTTCTCCCCCAAACCCTCAAAACTCCTGGAGACCACTTCTGGAGAAAAGAGTCTATAACCATCTTCATTCCTGTGGGAATTACAGTTTTTCTTCACTTTCTTAACAGTCCCCTTAGTGAACTATCTCCTTTCTTTTGCTGGTATTTCCCTCTTACCGCCCACCCCCATCCCTGCCCCAACTCCCTTCTATCTTCTTCTGGCCTCATCTACATCCTTCCTATACTTCAAGGCCACAGGGACACTCCATTTTTCCACCAAACCTCTCCAAACGCCATTAGCCCACACTGGTATCTCTCTTTTCTAAAATACTTTAGAAGCTTTATGGTGAGTATATAACTACCTTGAATCTCATTAGTGTATCAGGCCTAGATTGTTTTATATGCAGACTCTATGTCAGAGAATAACATCCTCCAAGAAAAAAGGGGTCATCCACTTCCTTTGATCTTCTGCCTGCCTTAACCCATGGCTTCTCAGACATATGGGCTGCTTCGTCCTTCAGTAAAGCCATGCTGTGAAGGGGCTCTCTGGGCATCCTGTACTGTGACCTCAAGAGTACCTCCCAAGATTTTTGCTTTCCAAGATGAGCTTAATTTAAAAATAGACAAAGGGGGCTTCCCTGGTGGTACAGTGGTTAAGAATCTGCCTGCCAATGCAGGGGACACGGGTTCGAGCCCTGGTCTGGGAAGATCCCACATGCCACGGAGCAACTAAGCCCGTGCGCCACAACTACTGAGCCTGCGCTTTAGAGCCCGCAAGCCACAACTCCTGAAGCCCAGGTGCCTAGAGCCCGTGCTCTGCAACAAGAGAAGCCACCACAATGAGTAGCCCGTGCACCGCAACAAAGAGTAGCCCCCACTCGCCACAACTAGAGAAAGCCCACGAGCAGCAAGAAAGACCCAAAGCGGCCAAAAATAAAGAACTAAAATAAATAAATTAAAAATACCTTAAAAATAAATAGACAAAGACCCATTAATAGTCTCATGCTCTACTAACTGAGCTAGTCGGGCACCCAAGACCCCATTAAGATGGAACTAGATTGTGAGGTTAAAGCTGCCAAGACTGGTGGAGACTAGGATCCTTATGCCTAGGTGGATGTCAACATAAGAGCATTAAAATGTACAGTGATCATCCCTATCTTGGCTCTGGGGTCTCTTAAGTAGGAGGCATCGTCAGAACTAGGTTTATTTTAGAATGACCAGTTGTGACAGCTGATCCAAACTACATATTCAAATTGGGGAAAACTATATAGAAGGATTTTATCAGGTCCCATATGCGGGCTAGAGGGGCAAATATACTGACTTCTAAACTGTGAAATCCAACAACATATCTAGAGTAAAGAGAAAAAATGGTGGAGGTGGCCGTGTCAGAGATCTCAGACTTGCCACATTTGCATCTCTGGTTCTTGCTTCTCTTCTCAGAAACCCACGATCCAGGGAGGTTTTCTGGGTTTTTTTGGTTTATTTGTTTGTCTGTTCTGTTTTTGTTTTGTTTAAGTTTGGAGCATATTTAATGACAGAGAAAGAAATCCAGGGGATCAGGATAGGTTAACAACAAAGAATGGAGGGAAACTAATTTATGAAACCAGGTCCAGAGGAGGCACAAGAGAGTTGACTCGTGATGCTGGTGGAGGGGTGAGCTGTAACAGGAGGGAAAACACTCCCCCTACCCCGAAACTGGAGGCAAGGGCACGTGTCTGCAGATATGAACTTCATAGGAAGTTGAAGTAGAATCTCATGCCCAGATGTCTCCATTTCTTTCCCTAAAATGAGAGCACTTCGTTTTCTAATTTAAGATAGAAGATTATTAGGTTGCTTGAGGAGAAAGATAAAGTTTTGAAACAGTCTTAAGGAACGTAGCCAAGGGGCCCAATAAAGGACATGTTAAGGAACTGTCCCGAAGGCCCAGTTGAGTTGGGAGGCCACACATTGTTCATACATCCACCTGGACAAATTTGTGATTTTCTCCTCTAACTGCATACAGCAAGCTGGATGTCAGAGTCAGAGGGTAGACAATAGAACCAGGTCAGGGTTTCAATGTAACAAGAAATCAAGAATAATTTAGAAGAATCATACAGGATGAAGGGAACAGGGGTTTATCTGGACAACCACAGAGCATGCACCAGGAAAGGATGCAGTCACAGAAGGGCACAGAAATCTTAGAGAAGGATGAAACTCAAATACATGTGCCAAGTGAAAAGGGCCAGACACAAAAGACCACATATGGTATGACTCCGTTTATAGTAAATGTTTGTAAAAGCAAATCTATAGAGCTAGAAAGTAGATTAAAGGTTTCCTCCGGCTGGGGTTGGGAATGAGATTAACTGTAAATGAATATGAGGGATCTCACTGGGGGGATGGAAGTACTGTAGAGCTAGATACGGTGAAGACTGTACAACTCACTAGATTTCCTGGAAAGCACTGAATGATACATCTGAAATGGGTGAATTTGATATATAACTTTTTCCACAATAAACTTGTTGTATGTGTTTTGTTTGTTTGTTTTTTAAGCTTAGGAGAAACCGGAGAGAATACAAGCCTCGTGTCTGCATTCATGGGTTATAAAGCAGAGGACCTGTGTTTTAGGAACAAAGGCCAGAAAGAGTCAGAAGGACGACAGGATTTAGTCATGGATTGGGACAGTGACAGTGACATGCAAGACGCTAACAGGAGGCATGGGGGCAGGTCCTCAAAGGTCACTGGAGGTGAAGGGGTCAAAGCACTCGAAGCCCAGGGTGGTCCGTAGGGATGTCAGAAACATCAAGATTGATGGCAACAGTAATACTGGAGAGGGAGGGCTTGAGCAGATCCACCGATGTAAATCCTTGTCAGGAAATGACCTAGAGGTTCTAAGACGGAAGGGTCAAGGATGGGGACACAGCAAATTGGCCTCACGCCATGAATCTAAATGAGGACCCAGGTTCTACAGGAAGGAGGAAGATTAATGATTTGAAATTAATCTGAGGAGCTGGGGAATGCCGTATCACTTATACGTAGCAATGCAGACACACCCACACACTCAATTCACCTACACACATGCATGTGGACACACACGATATACACGCCCACTTGTGGGCCTTGAAGAAGAATAAGCATGCATCAGTCCCCCCCAACCACCACTCGTGAGAATTGGGTTCCTACTGCAGCCCAAATGTGGGAGTGGATTTCATGAAGTGTGGATTACAGAACAGGCACAGTGGACACGTTTCAAAGGAAGGAGAGCAATGGGCACAGAAGGAAAACACAAAGTACCAGGGAATTAGAAAATAAAAGAGCAAAAATGGGTATAGCGGGGAGGAGGCGGGTGGAGGAAAAGAGATCCTTAGTGTGTGGAGCGTGGTAACTGTGGTCTGTCTAGCTGGTCCCAAGATTCCAACTTCATAATGGGCCCAATTTAGACATCACCCCAGAGGCAGACTGGGGTACCCCTCCCCATGGACCTGCTTTTGGGACCTACCTTGCTGATGAGCTCCCCGATCATCCCGTTCCAGGAGGTGTTATGGAGCTGGTGACCGTACCTGCCATCGGGGGCCTGGTAAATCTCATATTTGAAGCCCAGAGCCTTGGCCAGTGCATCCAGGACATCGATGGAGAACCCTTTGTAGCGCTTGGGCTGTCCAAGGATGTTCTCAGCCACCATCACAAAAGGCTCTTCCTGAGGACAACAAAATGAATGTTCTTCAACTAAATCATAGGTTCGTTAACACACATCTTTCCAGGGTATTATTAGAGAGACCAATCCGATGAACCATAATTTCAGAACGTTTGTGGACATGTGCATTGTATTTAGCCAATTTAGGCCTGGAGTCTGAACCTCTCTGCCCTTTTCTAAAGCAGTTTGTGGACACTCAGGATACAGGGCACAGGAAAATCCCTCCAACCAGCATACTGATGGAGGAACAGATTTATTTGTCCTGTGTCATCCGAGACTCGGCCCAGAGCCCCATCTCCCAGAACAGCATGGCTTGTTTTCATTCCTTCATTTATAACATTGAGGACTCTGTCCGCTGGAAGTGCCATGATTCTTCAGGACCCACATAAGAAATGTGGATACCTCTCATCCAGGATATCAGATGACAACAGAGCTCCGTGATACTGGATTGAAGGAAGACAGTAATACGTCTATCAGATTATACTAGAAAATGGATGCTGAGTCACAGGACAAGGCCATACTGCACGTCAAGGACAGGATAGCATTAAACCCCACGGTCTGAAAGTCCAAAGCCGGGCCATGTGCACATTCACACATTTTGCGCTATGTCACATGTGCTCTTGTAGGGCACGTGATCATCTGGAAAACACCTCAGGCTTCCCCACCACCACCCCGTGAAACTGAACAAGAAGGGGCCTTTTGGCAACGTCCCCAGAGACTACATCTCATTAATTTAATTTTGGGGGGAAATAAGGTATAATGTTTATTCCTGGTGGGCATATGGGGAATGCGGAAACGTGGTTGCCAAAGACTTCTAGAGCTAAGAGATGCCAGTGCTGCTGGGACAGAGGGGAATGTTTGGACCATGTCTGACCAGCTAATAAGAGATAAATCTAAAATGTCTCCTACAGTTCTAAAGAGATGAAGAAAGAAATGGAAAGGAAGATGCTTCTAAGGTATCTTAAATATGTAAAAGTCTCTGATTCCAGGACAACCATGCAGAGAAACTGCAACAAGTGGTCTTCATTATGAACTTTGTGCCACATGGGCCCATCAGTGATATTGGGTTCTGGAAGGATGTCCTCCCAACATCCTTCTGGGGACTCTAGCTACCAGCAAAGCTCTCCTAAGGACCACCAGTAGGTCAAGATTGTTTATATCCAAGAACAAGTAGAGTTGTTATGCCCGCTCTGGAGCTCAGCACTGGATCTGGATTAGTGGTCCTTCTCTAGAGCAGTCCAGCGGTCCTTCTCTAGAGCAGTCCAGTGACCTCCCATGGAACGTCTCAGAGGCTTGGGGCAGAATCTCCAATCTCACTCTTCCTTCACTATTCATAAAATGGTTTGAGTGAAAGGCCTTATGAAAGCTCAAGCCACTACTTAAGATCCCCTTCTCTCTAAACCCAGCATCAAGCCAAACAGAGAGAAGCCTCTGACTCGAAGCCTGAATGGCAGACCTCCCCCATATGCCCATGATCCTACCAAGACAGTCACCACTTTGAGAGTCAGTCCTTGGAGGCGACTGCCCATGGGCCTCTCCTGCAGGCTGCCATTCAGGCCCTTCTCCGAGTCCCACGTCGCCAGCTGTGAAGGAAAAAGGGAGTGTGAGGGACAGAATGGGCACCTGTGCAAACCTTAGGAATCGACTCCTAAACTGGGCTCCTGAATCAGGCAGATAGATGGACAACAGCCCTAGGAGTTTCCCAGAGAGCTAGAGGCACCTTACAACCCTAGAAAGGATAAAGGTGTGACAGATAGAGCTCCGCTTCCTCCAGCAGCTCATCTGGATCTTGAGGACCTGCCTCATCCTTGAAATGAAACCAATTGGTAGGAACTTGTTTCTGGAATGAACATTTATGTCCAATTTTATTGTCCACCTACTGAGGCCATGTCAATGTGTCTCACACAAAGTGCCCTCTTTCTTTAATACTCCTTTGACTTGCCCAGGCCAGAAGGTCCTCGAGATCAGCTGCTTCCATCACCAGAGCAGGATGAGATCAAAAGTGAAGCAGGTAACAAAGACCCAAGTTTACAGTTGTCTTACACCCTGATGCCAATTGCAAACAGGACCAAGAGCTCACTGTCTTCACTGTAGTGCTAAGTTCATAATTTTCCCTGATAGGCAGGCAGAGGCCAAGAATACATGTACTCTGGGTCTGCCATATCCTCCTAAGCCTGCAGGATCTGTCCAATAGATGCATTTAGGACCATCTAAGATGGTCAAGGAGACCCTATCCTGGCTCAGAAACAACTGGAGACACAGATGCTCTTGGGACTGCTTCCCTTCCCTGCATCCCTGCAGGGCCTGAGCAACAACGATGAACCCTTTGTCCGATCAGTGATTCTCAATCATTAATTGGTGACATGTAAAAAGATAGATATTGGCCCCATCTAAAGCCAACATAATTAGGGTCTCAGCACTTGGAAATGAGGAATGTTAATGCTTCCCCAGCGATCCTCGTTGAAAACCTCTGCTCTTCTAGGTCACTGGGCCTCTGATGTAGCTGCATATTAGCATCTCTTAAGAGGGCTTTTAACACCAACTAAAGCCTGCCCCCTGCCCCAGAGTCTGATTTAACTGGTCGGTAGTGGACTGGATATGGATCATTTAGCTCCCCAGGTGATTCTAATGCACAGCCAGGATTGTGAACCGCCGCTACAGATGAAAGCAGTGATCTTCAAGCCTTAATATGCAGACGAATCACCTAGGGATTTTGCATGCACTTTCTGATTCTGGGGCCTGAGGTTATTCCTGTCTAACAAGCTCCCCTGTGCTGCTGTCGCTGATTCATGGACCATCAGTTCAGTACAAAGGGGTTAAAATTCAGACTGTCACAGTAGCACCTACCCTTCGTCAGGGAAAACCCACAAGACCCCTAGTTAGGCTGAGCAGAAGAACTACCCCTCTGTGGAAAAGTGCCACCAGGCGCCCTCAAGGAGCCACCAATGGTGCCGCTTACGGACACTTCTACTCTCCCAGCATTTCCCATAGCCCTGACGTCTGCAGCAAGGTCGGCACCCTGAGCCTTGACTATGAGGCCACAGTTCCAGAATCTGTGGGGCCGCTCTACCTGGAAGACACTAGAACCCTGAGGCCTAAAGCAGGAACATCGGAATGAGATATGTGGTTCTAGAACCAGTTTAAAGGAACCTGGAACCTCCTGCCATCACTTCCAACATGATACAAGCTAAAACCCACTTCACCCTAGATAATATGACGCCTGGAAGTGATGAATAGATCACTTAGTTAAGAGCACAGTCACATACTCTGAGGAACTCCCCACAGCCACCACTCATTAATTTGAGGGGCACTGCAGTGAAGAACAAAGTTAAGATCTATCCAAAGTCCTGTTCAAGGACATCAAAGATGCCACACTCTTGGAACTGGTATAGTGAGAAGGAAACTTCATGGCTATTTCTCTATGGGGTCTCAGGAAATAGCCCTGGGACTTGCGATCAATTCCCGCAGCCGGATTCAAATGCTGGTCAAAGGGAAAAGACAAACTCAGACAAACGGAGTCCAGGTGTTGACTCCCTGCATTCTTTGGACCCTTCGATAACAGACTCGGGGGACTCATGGTGTGTATTTGGGCAGCCTGCATCTTATCCCCGTAACTGTTTAGCCCAGGCATTGGGGCTGCTTAACTCTATGTGTGATCTGCTGCACCCCCTGGGTTGGGTGGTGTTATGAAGGTCCCGGTCCCCTTTACTACCTCAATGACTTACAGAGTCATAATGGAAGCGAAGATGACATGTCAGCTCCAGGGACTGGATAGTTTGCTCTGTACCAGGACTTGAATTCGTAATGCCTGCTGCCCAACCTCCTTGGCATTGGTGAAGGGGCATCTCGACTTTGTGCTGTCCTGGTTTGGATGAGCACCTGGAATGAGGCTCTGCTTGGCATCGACCAACCGGCTTTACCTGTCTTTCTGTTGGGATTGTAATCAGTCATGGGAATGGAAGCAGGAAAAACAGTTGGGATAAAGCCCTGTCCTTCTACGGTTTTAGTTCAGCTGTGAGAAATGCTCTGCCTCTCCATCCCTGTCCTCACCGTGCTCTGCCTCTAGCCCACTGCCTGGCTCAAGGCAGCAGCACCTCTGCCCCGAAGTACTGCAACAGCCTCCCCACTGTTACCCCAACCTCTCTCTCTTAACAGCCCTCCTCCATTGTGCTGATATTTATCATAAACTCAAATACAAACTATGTTAATTAAAATTTTCTAATTACTTCCTATTTCTTAAAGAATAAAGGCTAACACTTTTCAACTTGGCCTTAATGAAAAGGCCTTCCTGATCGAGACCCAACCTTGACTGTCAGCTTCAGTTCACTCCAACCCCACCAAATTCCTCACCTTTCTCAAGCACATGGTGTTCCCTCCTGACTCTTTACATCCAGGTTCTTCTCCCTGGAATGCCATTTCTCTCTGGCTGGGTCTGGTAAACTCTTACTCAATTTCTCAAAAAAATAAGCTCTTACTTTAGGGTAGTTTTAGATTCACAGAAAAGTCGCAGAGGTTATGCAGAGACCGTCCATATGCCCCGCACCCAGTTTCCCCTGCTGTTAAGATGTTACATGGGCATGATTAGTATCATACATTCCTCCCAACTAATGAAATGTTTAGTTCAATCTCCACCATTGATACAAAGCTGCAGTAGAAATGATCTTCAGTGTCTTCCATTCTAGACCTAAGTCTGCGATTCTGCTGTGCTATTTGGGTTTCTTACCCCGTTCCCTGGGATCCAAACCCTGTCTTCATAAACTGTCTACACACTTGGATTGGACCTTGCCTTGCTTCTTCCCATCTCAGGGTTTCTAACCTTGCCTTGAATGCCATTTCTCCTCTAGACGATCAGCTCCCTATTACTGGTAATAGTTGGGGAACTTGGAGGTATTAAATTAGCATATGTTTATGAGCCAATATATCTATGTTCTAGGTGTGTTTCCACCACTTACCTGAGTGACCTCAGCACATTTTACAGCACAGTACTTAAATCACAAGAGGCAACAATTATTTTTGAATAAATTTAACTTCACTGAGATTCCATTTTCCTATCGATAAAATGGAATAAAAATACCATCCCTGCCTACCATGCTGAGGGGCTGTTCAAAGGAGAAAATAGTTTTGAAATAATATGTAATAAAATAACTTAAATAATAATCACAAAGTAAAGAATCAAGATATTAAAAGGTGTGTACAATGCGACCTTAATTATGTCTTCTTTTAAAGGCAGTGGTTAAAATGGGAGGAAATGTGTTTAAATGTAATATTTGGATTTATCTTGGTGGTAGAATTATGAATAACCACTATTACTTTTTTTATGCTTTCCTATGTTTTTAACAGGTTTGTCATTACTTTCACAAAGAGGAAAATATGCTTTTGATAAAAATAGCTAGCACGGGTGATAAAGCAAAATCCTGTCACATGCACTTGTATGATTGAGGGCTGAATGGAAGGAAGCAATTAGAGTCAAATTATCTATCGGTAGGTCAAGGCCAGTCTAAGAGTCAGAACTTAATATTGAGTACATCAGTTCTCTGGTTGCAAGGAGCTATGGCCGAGGTGCCCATCTCCTAGAAGAGGCACACCGCAAGGTCTTCCAGGACAGCATCTCACATTCTAAGACACCTCCAAGATTGTGTAGGGCCCCATGAGCCTGTTTGGGTTTGGAGACAGGGCAGTGGCCCCTCCTGGGGCCCAGCTCCATGAAGACAGGCAGTCTTCCTCCACTAAGGAAGAGGGGCGGGTGGCATCAAATCTTATTAGTTACTATTCAGACCATCCTAAGGCAAAGTCATTTAAATCAAAGTGCAACTTCATGAGAGAAAGAAAAAAAATTCCTCCAACCTGTTATTATTATTCCTATTTCTTTTGTCTGAAAGTACTTAGGGCTTAAAGGTTTTTTCGTTTACTGTTTTTCAATACTCACTTCTCTCTCCCTGGCCTTCAGGCATCCTGTACTCTAACAAAGAAAGAAAAAATACTTCAAAGAGAAACCAAAATTCTGCCTTCAAACACATCAAAGTAACCATGTTCCAGGATCTGGGAGCCTTCGAGCTGGGCAGGAAAGTGTACTATTCCCTCACATCAGCCTGAAGCCAAGTGCCCTAGGCTGAGTGAATCTCCCTATTTCCACAAAGCCTTGGCTCTTGTCCAAATCTTAAGACCAGAGTGGTAAACCTTCATTTGAGTGAGGCCATCCCTCTGAGCACCCAATATGTAAGACCAGAGCAGAGAAAGTCACAATCCTTTTCAAACAAAATCTTTCGTTTAAAAGACTAAAGTGGAATTTTTAAAAAATAAAATAAAGCCTTTAAGTGGATTCCCAAACTTGCCGCCCATCAAGATTAGGAGAGACTGTGTTCTGCCTCCCTCCTGAGGACAGCTTGGGGCTCCCTGATCAGAATGCTGGAGAAAAAAGTTCAGATAATAAAAGCCAAATGAAGCTGATAGGCTTGATAAATGGGAAGCCAGAAAAACCTTTCACCCAGTGAAGTCCTGACACTTAGTCATATAGCTGCAGACCATTTCATTTGTACATAAGTGCATCTACTCTGACTTCCTCTTGTATTTTGCAGACAGAATTTTGTTTATGGGGTCAATGAATTTATGGCCACAGAAACCCACTTTTGACAGCTGACCTGTCAAGATCAGTGCCTGAAAAACTAATTTCCAGCACTGTTAAACAAAACGAGAACTGCCGCTATTTGATAAGACAGCTATGGTT
Organism: Phocoena sinus; assembly: GCF_008692025.1. NCBI lineage: Eukaryota > Metazoa > Chordata > Mammalia > Artiodactyla > Phocoenidae > Phocoena > Phocoena sinus. Next base: position 35,472,640 of record NC_045778.1, read on the forward strand.
TTCATTCATTGCCAAGAGCTGCTCTACCCAGACCGGAAGCGTGGATGGAGCCAGAGGTTACAGCACAATCATTACTTGAAAGGGGATAAATGGTTTCAAAATCTGATGATGACAAACAACTGTTCAAGAGATCAGCCAACTGGAGAATAAATTTCATAAACCATTGGTGCCAGGAAAATATATTTCCTGAGTCAATCAGGGTGTTCTTCATGTTTGCGTTTGAGTTGTGAGATGTAGGGGTTTGGGACTTCGTGGCCTGTCCTTATTAAGTGCAGGACTATTAACCCTAAATGGGACCGACCTCCTTTAGAAGATTGGGCTTTGTGGTCTGTCATCTAGTTATAGAGGTGTTGTAAAGTCCTGGTTCTCTTTTCATGGCGGGGGCGGAGAGGGGAAGGAGAGAAGAGGCAACCCAACTGCTGTGCAGCCCAGAATGTGACCAGCTTCATACATTGAGCCTTGCCAATTCCTTGGGAGGGAAGAGGAAGGGAAGAAGGAAGGTAGGTTTGCTTACCCCCAAATCTTATGCTTAGCTATATCCAACAAGACAATAGATCAATAACCTCTACCGTCACATTTCGCAACTGAGTGAGCAATACTTTGCTGGTGAGCTTGTCTCAAGAGAGCACTGGAGGCTGGAAGTGAAGTTTTTTATGACCATGCCAGTCAGATCTCACAACCATAGTTGGAGCTCCATCTGAGCTGTATCCTCATTGACCAGTGACTGCCATGAGCCGAGTGCAGACATGTTCGGCTGGCGTACAGGATTCAGTATGATGGCACATGGGTTTATCATCATGTCAGTACATGGGCTTTTCTGAAATAATAAGCCCTCTATTAGCTTTTATTCCTTGGTCCATTTTTATTGGAAAACAAAACTGTCTGGTGTATGTTTCAAAAAAAAAAATCAGAGCCTTGGGTGGGGGTGGGGTGAAGGGGGAACCCACATCTTGAATCCGCGTGCACTGGGGGATTCAGCCAGCACTGATATCAGTCAGGAGATTGCACATTTTAAACTCTGACTAAATGCAAGGACCACATGCTCAGACACAAACAGGGCATCTTGGAAGCAGAGTGCAAGCATCTGAGGATAGGATATTAATATTTGTAGCCAGGGTTCCTGAAGGAAGGCCTACTTTGAGGATTCATTTTGGGAGTTCCAGTATATCTGGGTTACTAAGGGCAGGTCTTTAGAGTATGAACCATAGGAGATGACCATCAGATTAGATATATCTATGGAGGAAGGGGCCAGGACCACTCTTGAGGCTCCAGATGTGCTCTATAGGAGAGGGCAGGGGACTCACTCTGAGACATGGGATAACTGAACTTCTCAGCCCAGGAGCATTTGCACAGGGAATTGAGCATTTGGTGAAAGTTGTACTTTCTGAAAACAAGCCCCAGCAGAACTTAGGTTAAATGTCCAAAGGGAAGAAGAGCCCTTAGAAAGTGAAAGAAAAGTGAAATAAGCTGGAGAGAGATCACATAGGGGGGCTTCATGAAAAACCTTTAGCACAGATGAGAGAGAGATACTCCCCCAGTGGTATTACAGAGGAGGACGAGGAAAACTAGAAGTGCCCTCGACCCTGGCAACCAGGTCATTCATGATGGAGGCCACAGACAGGCCCAAACTCTAGCCTCTCCTCTCTGAAAGTGTGGGCCCAGGGAGCCCTCTGGGAGCACAGAGGGCTCCCTGGGCCCATACTGACCGACTCTAGCGGTGCCAGCAATGAAATCCTTCCGTCACATTCACAGGGAGGATGGAGGCGGTTCCACTTCTTCTTAAGATACAGAAAGTAAGATGATGTTGCTCTCATTGTAACAAACAAACAAACAAACAAAAAGTCAGAGCATCAACAAAACTATGTTTTAAAAATTATCCTCTGAGAAACCTGTGGTCCTAAGAACCTCTGGTGAACTGAAAGTCAAAGGATGAGAAGCCCCTCCGAGGAGAGACAGCACATAAGAAATATTTCATCTTTGGCAGAAAATGGGACAAAAAAGGGTGGTAGTTAGATGAGTGGATAAGAAGAAAGAAACTGAAATTTTACCAAATTCTTAAAGGCCATGTGTAGGCCTGCATGACAGTGAGGCTCCCTGGGAGCCCAGACTCAAGGGAGGCCCCAAGTGGGGGGCAACACCCACTCATCAGCTCTTTCCACCAAGCCTCCACTGGGTGGAGTACAAGAAAGAAATATAACAGAGCATCCAAAGTTATGGGACAATATCAGATACATGTATATCCAACATTGGACTTGTGTCTGATACACGTGAAGAAACCTTACGACTCAATTACAGGAAGGCAAACAACTCGATTTTTTAAAATAGAGAAATAACTTATTTTTCCGAAAAATATATATGAATGGAAAATAAGCATATGAAAACTCAACATCATCAGTCATCATGGAAATGCAAAACAAGACCAGATGCACATCCACTATACCTCACTAGGATGACCAGAATCAAAGGCTGATGTTACTGAGTGCTAAGGAGGATCTGGAATGCAAAAGGTGCAGCCACCTGGAGGACAGGTTGGCGATTTCCTAGAAAGTTAAACATACGCTGAGCACACCTTCCAACCATTCCGCTTCTAGCTGTTTATGTAAGGAAAACATAAAATATGTCCAACACGAAGGTAGGATGTGGCTGTTCGTAGAAGCTTTATTCATAACAGCCCCAAAGTGGAAACACTCCCACGTCAACCATGGTGACCGGTGAATGGATAAACAAAGTGGGCTATACTTATACAATGGAATACTGCTCAGCAACGAAAGGCAACAAGCTACAGACACAGGCAACAGCACGGATAAAGCTCAAAAGCATTACACCAAGGGAATGAAGCCAGACACAAAAGACCACAGACTTTATGATTCCATTTATATGACTTCCTTGAAAAGGCATTATTCTAGGTCCTGAAGATAGAGCAGTGGTGGCCTGCAGCCAGGAATGGGAGGAGGGCGGGTAATGGAAGTGTTCTATATTCTGAGTGTTCTTGTGATCATACTACCTTTGCATTTGCCAGAGCTGATCACACTGCACACCTAAACCGGTGAATTTACTGCAGATGATTGCATCTAAATAACCGTGACTTGTTCTATACACACATACACACATGCACATCTTGATAATGATTTGGAAAAGGATGGAGCCATGTGCTAGAGAGGTGGGCTAGTGGCACTAACCTGTCATGTGACCCAACTGTGACCTTTTGGCAAGGATGGTAAGGGGAGGATTCCCAAAATAACATGATGAGCAGTGTCAGGACACTCATGTAATTGTGCCTGAACTAGTTAGAGCTAGATGGATATCAAGTGGCCGAGAAATCATTTATCTATCTAGAAGAATTGAATTCACCTTTATAAAGGTTTAGGAAGAACATAAGGGCAGTTTTACCTTCAAATGGTTCCTTGGTTTGTGGGTTTGTGTGGGAGAAAAACTAGATTACATAACATTATATATAGTAATGGTCCAATTTTTTCATGCTTATTTCATTTTGTGAGATGGCACATGTGCATACCTAAGACACAAAAGGGTAGTTATAAGTGGCTATTTCTGGAATTAGGTAGAGCGATGAGATTGCAGGGAATGTTCATCTCTTGCCCAATACAATCCTGTAATGTTTGAATTATTTTACTGAGAGGAAACATTGTTTCTGTAATCAGAAGAAAAACAATAAGCTATTTTCATTTTGAAGCTGCATTGCAATACGGCTTATAACTGTAACGTTGATTTCATATCTCTAATTGTTTTAGGCTTATTGGTTTTGTCCCTCTAAATAAACTGCAAGTTCTTCCAGAGGCAGTATCCGTAGTGAAACAAGCCAGGATGGAATTTGTTTCTCCCACCTGTGTGCTGGAGGACCTCTGGCAAGTTACTTGAATTGGTCATATTCTTTTTCTGGGCTCAAGTGTGCACATCTGTTATTGGTTATTAATAGGCATTAGTGTTACTGACAATACTTTTTTCTCAGGTCTTTACTATGCTCAGGTCCATGCTAGCAGCTTAAGAAATTTTCGCTAGTGTGAATTGACTAGAATTAATGGCACTATACACCTTATACATCAGTCTGAAGTCGACAAGGTACCTTCTGACAGCCAGTACTATGAGTCTTTGCACTGAAAAAGGAGCAGGTGTCTCTCATTATACTCTCTATAAATTCTGGGCTATCTCCTTTCCCTAGAACACTCTCCTTGTCCTTTGTTTTCTGACTCTGAGTCATCCTTTTGAAGATCATTCTAGAGATCCTTCCTTGCACCTTTCACCAAGAGTACGTCTCCCGTTGGCGATCCCAATCCATTAGCACGCCAGCCTTGATCCTGTGGAAATGCTTTTCACGATATATTAAAATTGCATGTCTATTATTCGCAAATACTCTCTCTCTCTAAAAGCAGGGACTCTCTTTTCTTCATCTCGATTCTCTCAATAAAATTTTATTAGAAAAATTAATAAAATTTATCATCCCCTGGGCACTTTCTCATTAACTGGGCTGAAATTTCATGCTTTTCTCAAACTCTAACTCCCAGGGATAGTCCCATATCTGAAGCCCTGTAAATGGCTTTCTCACTCACTTCTGATTTATTTATAATGGTTGAGAATGCCTGGGCTGGATTTTCTCTTTTGCATGATTTTGTTTTGTATACTTACTTTTAAGACTTCTAGTCATGGGAAAATGTTGGTAAAATGAATGATTCAAAAGGCATTTTTTAAAAAACCCACTTTTTATGTCTTTACCTCTAGACTCTCATTGCACAAAGTGTGGTCTGTGGACCAGGACATCACATTTCCTGGAAATTTGTTTAAATCAAAGAATCTTGGCTCTATCCCATGTCTCTCGAGTCACTATCCGCATTTTAACAAGATTCCCAGGTCACGTGTGAGCAGAGAAAAATTTGAGAAGCATATTTCTCGATCATGCCACCATGATTGCTGGGCTAGAATCTTTATGAGCTGCTTTATCTCTCAATGCCTCTTATCCACCTGCTATCTAATCCCCACTCAGCAGCCAGAATTGTCTTTCCTTTCCTTTTTTTAAAAAATATTATTTATTTATTTGGTTGCATGGGGTCTTAGCTGTGGCAGGCGGGCTCCTTAGTTGTGGCATGCAAACTCTAAGTTGCAGCATGCATGTGGGATCTAGTTCCCTGACCAGGGATTGAACCTGGCGCCCTGCAATGGAAACGCGGAGTCTTATCCACTGTGCCACCAGGGAAGTCCCTTTCCTTTCCTTTTTCAATAAAAATTGTTTTATTTCACTCTCTTAAAATTCTCAAGTGATTTTCTGTTAAACTTGGATTTTAAAGGCATACATCCTTTTCATGGCTTATAAGACTTTCCAAGACCTGCCCCAGGCCTGCCCTTCTACCTCAGCCCCTGCATGCTTTCCATTCTTGCTTACTAAGTTCCACCAAAATGCAACACCTTTCAATTACTCTCTCAAGCCAAGATATTTCCTGCCTTGTGACCTCTGTATACACTCTTACTTCCTGATAATTCTTATCTCTGTCCTTCACATCTCATGTTGGCTCTTTCTCATCTGGCAGGTCTTACCTTTATCCTCTTGATAAAGTCAAGCTCACTCTTCCTAAGTACTCAATATTCTTAAGTTCAGAACTTTGTTATTTTCTTTATAGCTCTCAAATATTGTAATTGTTAAAACCACCCTCCATGACAGAAAATTTTTTTTGTTTCTATCTGTTCCACTGTTTTTCTGTTTAGCTCACCATCCTATACCCAACCTCTGACACATTTCTAGCATACAGCAGGCACTTAATAAGTATTTGTTGAATAAGCAAATAAATCAATGAACTAGTCCAAGGGGTCAGCAAAGTTTTCCATAAAGGACCAGGCAGTACATATTTTAGGCTCCTTGGGTCATCTGGTCTCTGGGGTCAGCTACTCATTGAGTGTGTATGGCTTGATTCCAATAAATTTAACTTACAAAATAAATGACAAGCTAGATTTTATCCAAAACCCATAGTCTGCAGATCCTTAATAGTTAATATCTTTAAAAAAAATTTTAATAGCTCTTTATTGGAGTACAATTGCTTCACCATACTGTGCTAGTTTCTGCTGCACAACAAAACGAATCAGCCATATGCATACACATGTCCCCAGATTCCCTCCCTCTTGAGCCTCCCTCCCATCCTCCTTATCCCACCCCTCTAGGTCATCGTAAAGCACCGAGCCGATCTCCCTGTGCTATGCTGCTGCTTCCCACCAGCCAACTATTTTACGTTCGGTAGTGTATGTATGTCAATGCTACTCTCACTTCGCCTCAGCTTTGCCCTCCCACCCCATGTCCTCAAGCCCATTATCTATGTCTACCTCTTTATTCCTGCCCGGCAACTAGGTTCATCAGTTCCATATTTTTTTAGATTCCATATATATGCGTTAGCATATGTTATTTGTTTTTCTCTCTCTGACTTACTTCACTCTGTATGACAGACTCTAGGTCCATCCACCTCACTACAAATAACTCAATTTCATTTTTTTTTATGTCTGAGTAATAGTCCATAGTATATGTGTGCCACATCTTATTTATCCATTCATCTGTCGATGGACACTTAGGTTGCTTCCATGTCCTGGTTATTGTAAATAGTGCTGCAATGAACATTGGGGTACATGTCTCTTTTTGAATTATGGTTTTCTCAGGGTATATGTCCAGTAGTGGGATTGCTGGGTCACATGGTAGTTCTATTTTTAGTTTTTTTAAGGAACCTCCATACTGTTCTCCATAGTGGCTGTATCAATCTACATTCCCACCAACAGTGCAGGAGGGTTCCCTTTTCACCACACCCTCTCCAGCATTTATTGTTTCTAGATTTTTTGATAATGGCCATTCTAACCGGCATGAGGTGACACCCCACTGTAGTTCTGATTTGCATTTCTCTAATAATTAGTGATGTTAAGCATCTTTTCATGTGCCTCTTGGCCATCTGTATGTCTGCCTTGGTGAAATGTCTATTTAGGTCTTCCGCCATCTTTTAACTGGATCGTTTGTTTTTTTGATATTGAGCTCCATGAGCTGTTTGTATATTTTGGAGATTAATCCTTTGTCTGTTTCATTTGCAAATATTTTCTCCCATTCTGAGGGCTTTTTTGTCTTGTTTATGGTTTCCTTTGCTGTGAAAAAGCTTTAAGTTTAATTAAGTGCCATTTGTTTATTTTTGTTTTTATTTCCATTACTCTAGGAGATGGGTCAAAAAAAATCTTGCTGTAGTTTTTGTCAGAGTGTTTTTTCCTATGTTTTCCTCTAAGGGTTTTATAGTGTCTGGTCTTACATTTAATTCTTTAATCCATTTGCAGTTTATTTTTGTGTATGGTGTTAGATAGTGTTCTAATTTCATTCTTTTACATGTAGCTGTCCAGTTTTCCCAGCACCACTTATTGAAGAGGCTGTCTTTTCTCCATTGTATGTTCTTGCCTTTGTCGTAAATCAGGTGCCCATATGTGCATGGGTTTATCTCTGGGCATTCTATCTTGTACCATTGATCTATATTTCTGTTTTGTGCCAGTACCATAATGTCTTGATTACTGTAGCTTTGTGGTATAGTTTGAAGTCAGGGAGCCTGATTCCTCCAACTCCGTTTTTCTTCCTATTGTTCTTTCATCTAAAATGTTTGCCTCTCCAGCTGAACTTTTTCAAAACACTACACTTCTTTCAAGGTTTAATTTGTCATTTAAAAAAATTGTTTAACTGTCATGTTTTCCAGAAATCCCATTTTATCCCTCCAACCAGAAGTGGCAGATCCTCCTGCATCCTTAAAGCATTCTGCTTGCCCCTTTTTCATGGCATGGATCACATTCAGATTTCCCTGACAGTTCCTGCAGCAGGCTATATTTTCTGAAGATGGATGTGACAATGTTTCCCATCCCACATTCTCTTCTATAGTATGACTTCACCACCCCCTATCAAGAAGTGACGTTTAATTCCCTTCTCTCTTAAAATCCGGTCTGAATCTGATGCTGCATGTCTTTGAGTCTAGGTCAGAGACTTCTGCTTGACTCTTAGGATGCTCGCTCTAGGAAAGGGATTTTCAACCTCAACAACATTGACATTTGAGGCCAGATAGTTCTTTGTTGTGGGGGGTGGGGTGTCTGTCCTGTGCATTGTAGGATGTTTAGCAGCATCCCTGACCTCTATCAACTAGATGCCAGTAGCATCCCCTCCCCCAGGATGACCACCAGAAATATCTCCAGACATTGCCAAATATTCCCCCCGGGGACAGAATCACCTCCCATTTAGAACCTCTTATCTAGGAGAAGCCTGCTGCCGTGCAAAAAGTTCAGCAGCCCTGAGACTACCATGCTGGAATAATCACATGCTCGTATTCTAGTCAACAGTCCCAGATGAATCCGGTCTTCCAGCCACCTCTGCCAAAGCACTAGACATGTGAGTGAGGCCATCTTAGGCCCTTAAGAGCAGCCCATCAGACAGCTGAGTACCAGCAAGCGATCTCAGTTAATGTCAAAAGAATCACCAAACCAAGCCCTGATTAAATTTCTGACGTGCAGAATACATGAGATATAGTAATATTATTGTCTAAAATAGCAAATTTGGGGACATTTGTTATGCAGCAGTAATATCTCAAATAGCATTTGGTACCTGGAAGTATGGTGGCATTACTATAAGGAAAATATAAAATTTGTGGAATTGGCTTTGGGACTGTGTAGCAGGAGGAATCTAGAAGGACCTTAAGGGGGCTTTTAGTAGAAGCAAAATGAACCTTGAGGAGACTGGTTGTGAGAGTTTAAAGGAAGGTGAGGAAAAATACTGGGTTGGCCAAAAAGTTCGTTTGGGTTTTTCCATAAGATGGTATGAAAAACCTGAATGAACTTTTTGGCCAACCCAGTATTACTGGGAGCTAGAAGGAAGAGTACCCTTGTTATATAATGGCAGAAAATTAAGCAAAACTGTCACCTGCAATATTATGGAAAATAGCAACCTACTTAATAAACAGATGGATTTGGCTAAGAGAATGTCAGGCAGAATTTGAAGTGTCTTTTCTTTTAGCTGTATATCATAATGTAAACATAGACACACAGATAGCCCATAGATGGACTAAAGAAGGGATTTTGTTTTCAAGAAAAATTTAGAGAAAATATATAGAAGCCATGATTTGTTGGATTCAAAAATAAAAACTATTTCTCAACCCGAGTCTCTTCTAACAGAAAATCCCAAAATAAAAGAAGTCCTTGATGCAAAGAAATCTCATAGGTTACCTGGAAAATATGGACCCATGAGGTCAAGGGTGCAACAGTAAAACCCTTCCTTAAGATCTCAGAAATACTTAAGGTAGTGTCTTATAGACCTTTCAGAGAAACAAATGGCATTTTCTGCAATCTGAAAGGCGTGTATCACAGGCCCTCTGTGGTAAACAATAAAGTTTCTAAAACTCCATAGCAAACTGTTAGGGAAGTCGAGGTAGAAAAGAACCTATCTCAAATAAATTTGTAGGCGTGGTTTTCATCTAATATAGTGAAACAACCAATAAACTTTATAAAACACCCACACAAGATTTTAAAGAATTGCAATGGCAGAAGCACAGCCAGGGGACATAGAAGCACAGACTAAATGGGACATAGAAGATGCAAAATAGAAAGAGCCTTTTAGACCTCTAAACTTCTATGGGCAGTAAGCAGCTGAGAAAACTATTAAGCTTAAAACAGAGTATATATTTTTATGGAAAAGTAAGGATGAATCAGAAGGCAGAATTGAGAACTCAGAGGACCGATCAGACAGAATCATTCCCAGGAAGCAGTAACAGGTCCTAATCAAGATGCTACTAATGTGAGCCCATGGAGAATATCTTCTCCATGCAGTGATTCAGGGATCCAGGCAACATCTATCCTGTGATAATCCCTATCAACATGTGATCTCCATGACACAAAGAAGAGCTGAAAAGGAAAGCATACAAGCTCTTATGCACTCTGGACCCAAAGTAAGAATCCCTTTTGCAAACATTCCCATATGTTAGAACTCAGGTACATGGCCTTATGACTAGCATATGGCTTTTATGTGGGAGGGGAAATCAAAGATGACTCTGAAGTCTTTGCTTAAGCATCTCACTCTGTGTGAACAAAAAATAAACTTGTATTAAGCCTCTGACAACAGCACAGTCTACCTTATCCTGACCGCAGTCCATCCTTCACATAGCAGGCAGAGTGACATTTCAGAAACATCAATGATTTCATATCACTCCTTCATCTGAAATGCTCCCTTAGCTCCCAATTAAAATAAGATCCAAAATCCTAAGCACGACCTACGCCATTCTTCACGATCTGACCCCTATTACTTCTCTAACAACATCCTATCACTTCCTCCCAGTTACCTAAAACAGCCACACTGGTCTTCTTTCTCCTTCTCAAACATTCTACAACTATTCCTAGTTTAGCGCCTTTGTACATGTTCCTCTTCTAGAAACATTTTTACTGTAGAACTATTCTGAGTTGGCTTCTTTGCATCATTTTCAGTCGGTCCTCATTTTCTCTAAAGAGATCCCTTGTCAATCTCAGCAGATTCCCCTGCTGAGTCCCTCTCTATTTTCCTGTTTCATTTCTGAATAGTATATGTGACCATATAAAATTATCCAACTTATTTTATTATGTAATTGCTAAAAATTTTATAAAGGTATAGTCTATCTTCCCTCACTGGAATATAAGCTACATGAGGACAGAATACTTTTGACATATTTTCAGCAGTGCCCTCAGCACTTATTAAAATGCCTGGCACAGAGCAGGCACTCAGTAAAAGCTAATGATTAATACTATCATCATATCCAATAATGCAGATATGCATGCCTATTTTTATAGTTAGTTGAATTCGAAGAGAAACATCTATCCCAGTGCAGACAAATGACTAGAGTGTGGATCTGGAAGAATCCTAATATAAGATCATATGGTATGTTCCCTCACCCCAAATTCAGGGAAGACTCAGCTATGCTCAGAAGCACAAGACTCTTCTGACTCATTATCAGGTAAGAATTTAAGCATCTGATCACCTGTCATGATTGGTTGAAAGGTGTGATACTCTACTGTCAAAAACAGGGCTTCTGCCCCAGCCTCACTGACAGAAAGTCTTGCATCATAAAACACTTGTAAACACTGAAAAGAAAGAAAACCAGTAATCATACGGAAAAAATAAAAACAAATACTTCCACAGTATTACCTAACAAGCATGGAAATATGTTTCAGCTAATAACATAAAAAGACAAAGTTGTAGTGATATACTATTTCTTGCTTATAAAAATATTTTTAAAAAGTAAAATACTTAGCTGATGATACAGTGAAATGAGCACCATCATAATACAGGGTAAATTGATACTCTATGGAAGTTACTTGACAGTCTGCTTCAAGAGCTTAACAAATATACCTCTTGACCAGGCATTTCAATTCTAGGGGACTTTCATAGGGAAGGAACTCTATGCACTAACGACAAAAAAAAATCATTCACATAGATGATTGTCAGATAATTAAATACAATGGTGAAAACAAACAAAAAAGGACACTTTAAAATCCAATTACATGAGAATTGTTAAGTATTTATGGTCCACCCCCAGATATAATATAATGCAGTGCTAAAAACGATTATTAGAGACGGTAATAACATTAGAAAATATCATGACCCTAGATGTGGGGTAGTGATAATCAGAAGGGGACTCTTGTAACCGCTGAAGAACTGTTTAGTCAGTAGAAATAGAATGTATTGTGCCCGTGGGTTGAGGGGAGGCCTTGGAGAAAAGGACGCGAGATGAAGGGAGATTCTGGGTGTTTACACTCTTACAATCTCAAGAGAGAAGGGAGTCAAGGGTGGATCAGAATCCAACTAAATGGAGCAGAAAGTCTGTTTAAGTCTGAATTGCAAAAGCACCTCTTTTGGTTGCCCTGGTTACAGGCCTCCTTCTCTTGGTAATGGTATTATAAATGGGCCAAGTCACATGCAAATGAAGTAAGCAGTTTTAGGGAAGAGGAGGGTTGACTCAAAGATGCTCTGCTTTGGGGTAGGTCTGGGGAAGAATTTGGGAAGAGTATGTGCAGGAAACGAAAGGTGACATTAAGAAGAGACAATGTCACAGTCAAAGTAACAATGAACTGCTGGCAAAGCCTGAAAATACCAGATCTTCTGTCACTCCCACCGTGGTGGTCCCATCACAGCAGGGAGTCCACAGGCCTTTACTTGTTCAGTTTGTGGTTTTGGGGGTCAGTACAGGTCAAAGGCAGGGAATCAAGATTACATGATTTTATAAGGAAACAAGAAAGATATATGATAAATATATTCCTATTGTTATATATGTGTATATATGAAAATATATATATTTTTTATGGTATATATATATATGGTAAAATATATATGTATATAGTATGGGTATCTATAGTACCTGATAGATAGATAGGTACAAAACTTAATAATGATTCCTTTCAAGTAATGAAATTATTTTCTTTAGAATTCAGTGCATTTAAAAAACTTTCTATAATGAGCTTGCCTTCCTTTTATATGAGAAAAATAAACTGTAATTTGAAATTAGGCCGTGCTTTTACACAAGAAGGCTCAGTGTTCCCTGGCAGAGAAGCCCAGGGGTATTTCCATGCCAGTGACCAGCTGAAAGCCATCATCCCCCTATTTATGCTAATCAGCCTATTCTGGCCAGGACAGAGCCACATCGGCCTTCCCAAAATGGCCTTTTTTTTTTTTTTTTTTTTTTTTTTTTTTGCGGTACGCGGGCCTCTCACTGTTGTGGCCTCTCCCGTTGCAGAGCAACAGGCTCCGGACGCGCAGGCTCAGCGGCCATGGCTCACGGGCCCAGCCACTCCACAGCATGTGGGATCTTCCCGGACTGGGGCATGAACCCGTGTCCCCTGCATCGGCAGACGGGCTCTCAACCACTGCGCCACCAGGGAAGCCCTCAAAATGACCTTTCTTTAATCCACATTCTTTAATGAAGCTTGGAATAGACAAACTGTAGAAAGAGTCAACGTGCCCCTTGAGTGTATCTTCATGATCCTTGTAATTGGTATGAGACCAAAGCACACACAATCCCAGCCCTCAGGCCCTTTACGAGTTAGAGTTGTTGGGAAACACATCCCGGGACCAGCCCTGAGCTCATGTTCTTGGAGACACACTCCAGCTGGAGAAAGCTCAGAAATCTTGACCCACACTTGGAGGGTAATATGTGGAGACACGTCTGGCCACCTTCTCCAAGGCTGGGAAGGCCTTGGAGGTGATCTCGCACCATGGTCTCCACATTTCCTGGGCATTACTCCTTCAGTGAAAGAATGTTAAGCCCCAAGACAATATGTGTATGCTTATTTATGAAAAATATACATATATACTAACATACTGCATATATTATAAAAAATAGGTAAAGTAGAATTTTACAAGTGGAGATACAGATGCAACCAATTATCGTTAAATGTCCTGCCAGACTTGGTAGATCATATTTTCATTAGGGAATATTTCAAGATCCAATATACACTTAAGGAAAGGTTCATTATTAAACACTATAAATTTCATTTGATATCTTAAATAATTCTGCTGATAACTTGGAATTTTTTTAACCAGTTTTCTACAACATCAGTACATGTTGTCATTGTTTTTATCTTATAATATGGCTGACAAGGAGCTCACACTGAAATCTGGGGAAATGTCCACTTTGCTGTTTTCATGTTGTTTACCTTATTTGTATTCCCTTCAATCTGAAAATTATTAATAGGTAACTTTTTAAGCCATTTTCCCCCATTCTGTAAGGATCATTTTACTTAAGACTCAATATTATCTATAAATCCCTTAACAGGCAGATATGAATTATAATACATTATAATTTATTGAAATCAAATTAAAACGGGCATTCTGGGCAACCATCTGTGTTCTAAAATCCCTACTTTTCCCTTGGGGTACCCCACACTCCACACATCAGTACTGCTTAGAGTGTGATCCGTGGACCAATGCCAGCCCTCAAACTATTTCTAGTCCTCAATGAGGTAAGCAGAGAAATCAAAAGTAAGTGTATAAACACATCTAGCAATTTGACAGATCACCCTGTATAGTCTAATTTAACACAAAGAGGGAGAGACTTATGTTTGTAGGTCTTTTATTTCATTTTATCTTTTTAGAAACTCATTTTATGGTACTTCATGAAAATATTGGTTAGTGGCAGATTGAAAATAAAAATATGTGGTCCTTCCTTGCAGACAGTTGAGAAGCTCTGCCATAGGTGACACGTAGACAGAGTGAGGGCGCTGTCAGGCACACAGGTAAGGCCAGGACCAAAGCCTGAACGATTCGATGGTAAAGCTACAACAAGCCACTTTTAGATTCAGACAGTTTATTACTTATATAGACAGAGAAAGGAAAAGTGGCCAAATGTACTAGCTTCCTGGGTCATTTTACCACACACCAAAAATGACAGCACTGAAACAAAAGGGTCTAGAGGACTGTGACACAAATGGTGGGATACCCTGTTGCTCTGGAGCCAATTCGAGATTCAGCTAAGCAGTTTTCTAACTCACAGCTGTACTCTGTATTCAGAAAGCTTCCCAACTCATCAGAACCTGAGCAGCAATGAGTAACTGTCTCAGGACAGCCCCCAGGAGAAATAGGGAGGGGATGGGAGGGGATGACAATAGCGAACTCCTCACAGGCCTCCTCTCCTCTCAGGTTCCAGGAGGATCACAAGGTGTTTCACTAAGACTCACAGTAGCTGCAGTTCAAGCCTTTGCCTACATGGCCCCTCTGGATACACGCAAGGCTGTCAGAGCATCAACCACTCCCCTACAAGCACCATTGTCAATCTATGTCGTAAATACTGTAAAGCTTCATTTCCTTCTTAAGTTTTAGGAAATAAAAACCTATAAAAAACATTCTAATTTTATCCTCTGTCACCCGATGGTCCATTTCACTCATGAGATCACTCATCTAGTGAAATCCCCCTATGATGTCAGAATCCACATAACAGCAGCCTAATGACTACTTAGGCACTCAACCGACGGAGGGGAAGGGGCTCACTTCTATCCCAGGTGTCATTTTCTAAATAGGGGCAATTCACTGAATTATTTCTTCTATTGACTCATCAATATATCCATTAACTAAATAAACATTTATTGAAGCCTGTCACATGCCAGAACCTGACAGGCAGGGGTCACAAAGATGGATGAGGTATAGCCCCATCTCATCCGTCTTGGAGAAATTTATGATCTAGAAGGGAGAAAGGAACAATGACAGAAAGTAATTAAAATCATGGGTTACATTATGAGAGGGTCTGTAGGATGCACTGTGGAAAGACAAAGGGAAGAATGGCCCTATGAGCCTGGAAGTCTAGGGAAACCTATGACAAAGAGAGTGAGATATGATATTAAAGGGTGAATAGGATTCCTTCAAACAAAGAACAGAAGGGTCACTGCTGGTTAAAGGAAGAGCATATGCAACACAGTAGAGGTGAAAGAGAGCATGCCATGCCCAGAGATTGCCCATTCCCCCCAGAAATGTCCCCTTTCCTCGAGTTCCATCCAGTAGGCCAAGAAAGAGACAGCAAGGCATACTGGAGAGAGGTCCATCTTAGGAGTCGAACTTAGGCTCAAATTCTAGTGTCTCCCCTTTAGACACTGCGATCTTGGGCAAGTAACTTAACCTCTTTGATTCTGTTTCTCCACTTGCAAAATAATGAATTCTTACCTTAAAGAGTTATTTACAGGATTAGGGTAGGCTGCATGTAAAATGACTGGCTTACTGGCTTATTGGAAGTTCTTATTTTTTATCATTGTTATGTTCTTATGTTTTATCATTGTTATGATTTTTCTTAAAGCACTTGGGATGTTTTTGGATCAGTCTCATCCCTAGCACAGGACAGGCCTCCTGGTATTTGAAGCGGCCTAATGGGCCGCCTGGGGGGGTTTTAACCTTTCTTCTCAACAGCTCCCCTCCTACCGCTCCTGATGAAGCATGCTTCTGAGTCACCCTTTTCCAAACACAATCCAGTTTTACTTCATCTGTGGGTAGAGGGGCAGCTAGAAAGGGGCCCAGGGCTCCAAGCCTGGTCTGACCTTGGCAGGTGTTTCAACGACCTGTTGTACCAAAACACACTACCCCAAAACCAAGTGGCCGGAAACAGCTACAATGAGCATCCAAGTGTGCAAAGTAAAAGCTGAGCGGCTTCCTGAGGTTCTGGAACTTCTGCAACATCACTTCTGCCATATTCTATTGGTCAAAGCATGACACTGGCCAGCCCAGATTCCCAGGGTAGAGCAAGAGACTCTCTGTCTGGAAGGAGAAGCAACAGAGGCAAATGCCAAGGAGCACACATGCAGAACGCAGGGATCTGGCACCGTGAGAGAACCTAACGGAGCAGAGGACTGTGCCATTCTCACTCCTCAGCTCTGACGTGGCACGTCTGCTCAGGGACACCTGTGCAGGGAGCCCAGAAGGCAAAACAGACCTGAAAACACACATGACGGGGACCCCGACACCCGGGCCCCTCCCAGGACCCAGTACCTGGTGACATGGACAGGAAAGGTCTGATACAAACTTACACAGGTCTCTCCCCTGGTCCTGGGCATCAGTCATCTCATCTTAAAATGAGGGGTAGCATCCTGACCTCTCAGAGCCCTTCCACCACTACAAGGACTTACTGAGACCCTGCCATGAACTGGACACTAGCGGAAGAAGCTCCGAAACAACCCTCACCATGGTGATCTCTCTCCCACTCTCTCCATTCCTCTCTCTCTCATCCCCTACCTACATGTATATATGGGCATCCAGCCATGTGTCCATCTGTCCTGTACACTGAGGTAACCATTGTTTCTTTATGATTAAATCAACAACTATATAGGTTATGCCAGGCACTGCTCTGAGCTCCTCCAGTCCTCATGACAACCTAATGAGGTAGGCACCATTCCCAACCCCAAGTACAACGGGAGAGAGGCAGGGAGTCGTTTTCAGGCTTTAAGGGCAGGTGGCTGCACTTTTTGATCAAATATGCTCGTAGTCTGCTGGCTACTTGTACACAGGGATCTAGCTGTTGGAATGTGCCCTGAGCTACGTGCAAGACCTAAGATGTGAAAAACATACTGACCCCAGAGGAGAGCCCGGGGGCACAGGGCTCACCTATTCAGCAGATGCTTCTACCTCCCTATCAAGGCTCTGCTGCCCCCGCTCCCTGGGAAGCGCCAGCCCTCACTTAGGAATGCCTCCCTGCTCATTCTCTGTGGGTGAGAAGGAGACACTTGCCCATGGCCCAGCCAGAACCTGATCCCAAAAGAGCCACAAGAAGGCAAGCTGGCCATGGTACTGCTGTGCTGAGGACAGTGTCCAGGATGCAGAGAGGGGCCGATGCCCACCGTGAACAAAGGAAATCCTCCCATCTGTCTTCTGGGGGAGTTGGTATGCCCAGAAAAACAAACATAATGGTCTCTGATCAGGGGAGTGAGGAGGGGCTCCCAAGCCTGGGTTGTCTTACAAACTTTCAAAGCATCTCCGGGGGAGTGGCTGACCTTGATGTTGAAGGAGGGAGCGGGGGAGGGAGCTGAATTTAGACAGAGTTCAGCAACAGCTTGAAGGTGTGGCAGCACCTGCTGGGGACACTGACTAGTGGGTGCAAGAGGTGGAGCTGGACCAGGTTCAAATTCTAGCTGCACTCCAAACATACTGTGTTAACCTGAGCAAATTCGATCTCCAAGCCTCAGTTTTCCTATCTGCAAGCTGGGGACCATCATCTTAACTGTGGCAAGACTGCGTGATAAGGCTGCTAAAAAGCGTAGAGTACGTTTTTGGAGTTCAGTAAAGTCTGTAGCATACCCCTAGGCTGTGAGGTATTCTAAAGGCGGAATGGAAGCTCCAACCAGACCAAGAAGGCCCAGTAGGCGGGGGCTCACTTATAACACCGTTCCCTTTAGTACATCCTTGAACGTGTACCAACAGAGGGAGCAGAGAATGGCACATAGGGAGCAGCGAATAGAGTGTGCATCTCTGTACTCACACTCCTTGATTAATTTTGCATCTGCTACTTCCTAGCCGTATCATTTTGGGCATGTTCGACAGCCTCTTTGTACCTCACGTTTTTTATCAGTGAAGTGAGTAGGTGTTTCAATCATGTTTTGCTGCATTATCAAACAATTGCAAAACTTAGTAGCTTAAGATAAAAAGCATTTTCAATCACTTTATTTCTTTGCTCACACCTTTGCAATTTGGATAGAGTTCAGCATTAGCTCGTCTCTGCTCCACGTGGCATCAGTCAGGGAAGCTCAGAGGGGCAGCAGGGTCTACTTGCAGGATGGCTTTGCTCATCTGGCTGGCAAGGTGCTGGGGCTGTCAGCTGGGATCTCAGCAGGGGCTATTGGCTGGGGCCTCAGTTTCCCTCCACATAGCTTCTTCTCATTGCTGAGGATGGTGGCTTCAGGGTAGTCAGATGTCTTACATGGCAGCTGGCTTCCCCCAGAGCATAAAATAAAGGCCAACAGGTATCAAAAGATTGAGACCCAGAATGGTCCCAGTGTCAGTTCTGCCACATCCTATTGATTAAAGCACGTCATAGGCCAGCCCAGGTTCAAAGGGAGGAGATTACAAAAGGGTGTGAATACCTGGAAGTGTGATTCATTGAG
Organism: Phocoena sinus; assembly: GCF_008692025.1. Lineage (NCBI taxonomy): Eukaryota > Metazoa > Chordata > Mammalia > Artiodactyla > Phocoenidae > Phocoena > Phocoena sinus. The sequence goes on from NC_045778.1 coordinate 35,491,225, forward strand.
GACCACCAGAATCACAGCTCACCACAGTGCCCTCTCCCTCATAAGGCTATTGAGAGGATTAAGCGCACGTGTGAATCTATGGCACTGGCTGAGTCATGAGTGACCTGCTCATACTGAGGTGGGAGAATGGAGTGATCAAAGCGAGGGAATACAGCCAAACTGCTGGAGTACCCCTGTCACTGGCAATGTGACCCAGGACAGGCTACTTTACCCCTATGCACCTCAACGTCCTCCTCTATAAAATATAGATAATAACAGCACTTGCCTCTAGAATTGTTGGGAGGATTAGGCAAGTGGGTGTTTGTAAAGTTTTTAAGACACCCTTTAACAACACTGAGCAACACTGTAGTTAAACACTAGTGTTTAACAACACGAAACTGCCTGACACATAGCACACATTGTAGAGGGCTTGCTGCTTTTATAATACTAATCCAAGCCCACTCCAATCTCTGAGCCTTTCCCTGGATCAGACCAGTAGCATCAGCACTTCCCAGTATGCAAAGTGACTTCTACAGAGCCACTGTCTTCTGCCTCATCCTTGAATGGTAGTCAAGGTCACCGAGTGCTAGTCATGCTTCTGCCACCCTGCTGCTCTCTGCCAGGCAGCCCACTTTGATGGGATTTGCTGCCGGTTCCTGGGCCAGCCCTTAGCCTGCTGCATCCTTACGTCCCCAGGACCTGGTCAAACAGCTGAAGGCATCTGCTCTTGGCGAAAGACCTGGAGCCCCAGACAAGCCAAGCCCCATCACTCTGTCTTCCTGAAAAGGAGAGCACTTGTGTTTCTTCGTCTTCATGAACAACCAACTCTGTCTTGGAATACGTCTCCCTAACTTTGCCTTGATTAATCACTGCATAGAAACAACCCTCCATAACCAGAGAGAACTGTCCTGCTGGGTGGTAAAAGGCGATTTGCACAGTGATAGAAAAATAATATTTTTTATCCAATCCATAATTAGGTCTTGGAGAAACAAATTAAATGAAGGCACAATCATGTTTCTTTAAAGCATGAATACTGATCTGCATAATGATGTACATTTAATGGTTTTAATTTCCAAGGGAAACTATTTTTAAATGAGCTTGGAAAATGTATTTTTCCCTTCAATTCTATGTCTATAAAGCTAAGTTCCCAGCCCTGGTGCTGCATCAACCCAGCCTGCAATCCTAGCTAACTAGGGATGACATTTTAAACTTAACTCAGCAAAAGCATCTTCCACCTCTGAGGGCACCCTGCCATGCAGGTAAAGAGCACAAGAAAGAAATGGTCCCCAAACATGGGGAGGGGAGAGGGTAAGCTGGGACGAAGTGAGAGAGTGGCATGGACATATACACACTACCAAATGTAAAACAGATAGCTAGTGGGAAGCAGCCACATAGCACAGGGAGATCAGCTCGGTGCTCTGTGACCACCTAGAGGGGTGGGATAGGGAGGGTGGGAGGGAGACGCAAGAGGGAGGCGATATGGAGGT